>NC_052963.1:18860133-19216383 GCF_013358895.1 Oreochromis aureus | reverse complement strand
ACTTGAGTCATGTAACAGGACAATGATCCCAAGCACAGCAGCAAATCTACAATAGAAAGCATCAAGGTGCTCCCGTGGTTCAGTCAAAGTCCAGACCTCAAATGTTGTGGATACCTGCAAACTGTGGTGAACTGGAGTATAACATGGTTAAGAATTCCTCATGTGAGAGACTGATGAAGTCATAGAGAACATGATTACTTGGTGGCTGTACAAGCTAGTGAAGTGTAACTGCATCTGCATTTTGCTTTGTTTTTGTTAAATAAGTAAGGATATTGTTTAATATGTGCTGTTATCAGGTTAACCAGTTTTAAGGTCTGGTAAAGACCACATCATTTCTTATTATGTAAAACCTCAGAATTGACAGGGGGATGTACTTTCATTGCTACCATGACTGGATATCGTATACAATACTGTGCAACGTAAGAAAACTTTTTTATTTACATTTTTACTGCATTTTTGTTGAAAACACAGTAAAGTCCAGTTCTCCAGGCTCACATGCTCAAAGTTTTTTAAAGACAGGTCGCTTTAAGCAATCTGCCACCATCTTCAGTGGATTTAGGATGCCCCAGTTACTTCTGTGTACTTGGTTTCATCATTATTGTTTTTTTACAGCTCTTCCAGATTTCATTTTTGTTCATTACACCATTGCCTTTAAACCCTCTGAACTCTAACTGCTACTAAATCTGTTCATAACAATTTCTAATGCCATTTTTTGTCATTTAATTTTGTGCTAGGTCCCTCTTGAGCACACGTTACTGTCACAATAGTGGGGTTGGAGGTTCTCAGGGGTTCTTAGTAAGCTATTCTGACATCTTTTGCTGTGCAGCTGTGTGTGCGTTTGTTCCTATAAATATGATTTAAGGTGTATGTGTATAAATGTACAAGAGTACTGAAAAAGGAAATCATCACTGATCAAATAAAAGTAAGAAGTAGTTTAAAGTAGAGACTGTGGAGCTGTAAAAACAGCCTACCTGGCCCTTGGCTAGCAAACACTTCCATGTAATATTTACCAGTGTCAGATATCCTAACCTGTCTGCTTTGAAAGGGAAGTTAAGTTTACCTGCTCATCTCAACACAGGAGACATCTGAGGAGCTCTCACGCTAACCAATAACCTTTAATATTTCATTGGGCATGGGCCGATATGTTCTGAGACCTCGCTGCACTTCCAAGTTGTTCTGAAACCAGCAAGATGCAAAGAGAGAGAGAGAGGGTGAGGAGAGGTGGGGGGGTATATCCACTCTCACTTTGCTGAAAGATTATTTCCGTACCTGTTCAAACATGCTCGGCTGAATTATTTATCCCGCTGAGCCCCTGCACTGTGCACTTGTACTGCAAGTATAAAACATCTCACCCATGCTTTTACCTCGTCACGGTGAAAATGTACCTTGGGCCACGGCGCGGACAAAAAGGAAACTCGTGAGAGAGCAGGGGATTACTGCCCTGGAGAACGGAGAAAACAACGTCGCCGGCGGCAAAACAAATGCAACGCTCGCTGGTTAACCTGAGTTTTGAGCCGAGGGTTGTGATTGCCTCTGAATTATAGATGAGCTCCCAAAGTGGATCACTAGAAGGTCTACGTGTTGCGCTTTCCCTGGAACAAAGTAGTTGCATACCTTCACATGTGATGGCGGCACAAGAGTGGAAAGTTTCAGGTGACTCCTGAAGCTGAGAGATTTTATATTTACAGAACATACAAGTTGCTTTTATAGATTTATAGGAATTAGTTAAGATTGACCACACAAACAGACATTTTTGTTGGATAGTTCCAAAAAAATGCTTCAGAAGGCAAAGACTGCACAAACACAGCATAGGGGTCCAGTCCAATGCACAGACAGTGCTTTGCAAAAAATGTGAGTTCATTTTCTTTATATCTTGCAAGGAAAATGGGAAATGGATGCAGTGATTTATTGAAACATGTCTCAAAATACATGTAAATGGAGTGTATAAGGCAAAAAAAAAGTTTGTACAATTCTACTGAGTTTGAAAGTCAGTATTTGTTATGACCACCTTTATTCTTCAGCACAGTCTGAACTCTTAGGCAGCTTTCTTGTCCTTTCTTTAAGTAGTCTTCAGGAATAGTTCTCCAGGCTTCATGAAGGACATTCAAAGCTCTTCTTTGGATGTTTCTGTTAAGGCAGACAAGAAAGCAGGACCTAAATGCAGGACTTCCAGCAAAGACAGTGAAACAGTTCCAAAACGTGACGACAGTGATCTCCTAGCTCCCAGTGAAGTGAGTTCCAACTTGGTTTTCTCACAGGCTCTCCCCCACAGATTCCTGGAAAGAGCAAAATGCAGTTAGTATCCTTGCTTGTTGCGATGATGATAAATTCTCTGTAGAGCAAGCCGGGGTTCACTGACTGAAGTCACACAGAGGGCGAGGGAGACGTAAACACAGATGACACTCACAAGAGACACAGGGTTGAGACAAAGACACAAGAGGAACCTCACAGACAAGAAACCATAAACTGGAAATAGAAGTAACTGAGAAACATAGAAAGAACTAAAACCAAGACTGAACTGTAAAACTGTAAAACCTGTAAAACTCTTCACCATGTCACAGAAAGAATCACAAATACAAAATAACCTCTAAATGCTGGGTCAAAGACCCAAGACCCTGACAGTTTCTGCCTTTTGTTCTGTTCTCTGTCAAGATCAGCCTTTTCTCCCCGTTTTCTTTCATTATGAATGGCTTCATGACAACCGCCCTTCCACTGACCGTTTCTGATGGCGTCAGTGAACAGCAGATGGATTGACCAAAGGTCCAGAAGCACCTTTAAGGTCCTGTGTCAGGTCTTTGCTCCAAACTCCAGAATTTGGCCTCACTACCCACTGCTTATGTTCATCTTTCATACTGTTTAAGTGGCACGAACTGAAAGAAGTGGTGACACACCTATCAATCAAACTGTGTGTGTCTGTTGTGTTAAGGCTCAAGAAGTATCTGAATAGGTAAAAATTGACTGTACAGTTGTTATGAAGGGGGAAACTTCCCAGGACAAGAGGAGATGCTGTTTTTGTATCACAGTGTAACCGCGTAGTAGATTATCACATGGACTCACTATTGAAATCATGCCTGAAGTGGTCACTAGGTAAATTGCAGTTATTTAGGGGGACGTATTTTGGCTGTCGGGGTCACTCCTTGGCCACGATGCTCACTCTAAAATAACAACCTCCCTGTTTTCAGCCATCAAGACAGCTCTGTTTCTACTGGCTGACTGTGCAACTTCACAGGTCAAAGTTGAGAAAAGACGGCCTCTGACCTCCGCAGCGCTCGCCAAAAACAGGCAAAGCATTGTTAGACTGATGATCGATTTGAGCGTGACCGTTCCTTTTACAATATGCCCTCCTGTTCTACGAATAAGTCTAGGAACTGACTACTACTTTTATTAACAAGACCACCTGACCTGGGGTTAACTCTTCAAAGATTTTAAATTATTAATGTACAACTAAATATGAGTAGAAGAAGAAGCAGCTATACCTTTTCAGAATATGCACATTTCTTTGTACCATGACGTGCTGCTGGCTGGTATCTTTTAGTGGACCACTGCAAGCACTCTAATTACAAAATGAGAAGTGATTCTTTAATGGCTATGGTGTGGGCCTCTTCAATTTGGTATAATCACACAAGAGAGTGTCTCAAGATGAAAGATTATCAAAGGAGCTGTGTGCGATAGCTCAAAAAATTAATATTATCAAATAGCACAGATCTTCACTTATCAAGAACATTGCATGTTAATTAAAGAAAGTTTTTCAGTTTTTCCTTTCAAATGAAAATTACTGTGATAGCGAGAGTTATCCCTAATTGAAACATTTCCTCTCCTGTGACAACCGAGGGGGATCCAGCGTCTTCTTTTTCTGACCACCACACAGCGCTGAATAAAATAAAATGTTTGTTAACAGTCAACAGAAAATATAACAGGGGATATTTTTCTTTAATTTAAAGTACTTGCTGCTCTTTAACATCTGGAATTACAGGCTCAAACCAAACTCCATAGAGTCTACCTGGGTGAAGCTTTAAAACTATAAATACTTTAAAAGTTAAAAAAAAAAAAAATGAGTAAGAGCAACTACAGATAAACTAATTATCAGAGAAAGCGAGGTAGAACCAGAGCTATTTAAAGGTATCATCATGTATGTAAGCATGTGGGTGGTGTGAATAAGAGTGGCTTTGATGTGATTTATGTGAAAAGAAACACTATCTGCATGTTTCCCGTGCCGTTTTCTGACCAAACACAGAGTTTTCACGCCAAGCTGATTACATACAAAATCTATGCAAAGATGTGAACTGACGTAGTTTTGCACACACTCGTCCTATCATCTGGCTAAAAAAAAATCTCCTGGAGGAGATTATTGTTTGTGGGCCGGTGAAGCTGTATGATTCAACCTCACATTAATACGGAGACAGGAAAAATCAAAAGCAACAGCGCAACCTCAGGGTAGTTCTTGAAGTAGTCACGACCTCCAAAGTATTGATTCGTGCTCCTTGAACACACTATTTATCTAACGGCCTACTTATGCGAAAAGTGACGCAACATCCGTTGGCGCATGCCATCCTTTGGTACTGTTTCTGCTGGTTTTAGCCTCATGCAGGTGCTGAAGAGGACACACGCAATTGGGTTGCTTTTTACCACCATTTTATTGGTCCATCAGAACAAAAGCTCAGGGATTCCAAGATTATACAGAGAGACGTGTTGCAACAATTTGAAAAGATGAGACCCAATGATTTCTTTGCTTCCTGTTTTGACTTCTTCCCCTCCAATATCAGCGGCAATGTGGAGGTTTTGTCTGAGTGGTGACACCTATCATTCAGTGACTACTCGCACTATCAGCACTAGCATAAATGGCACGACTAATGGGGCAAACACAAATGGGCCCTACTAGCTGTAACCTGATGTCACATGCATGGTCTCTGAGGACAAAGATTTATGTTGCACAACCTATTACAAAGTCTCTGGTAGAACCCAATATTAGCTATTAGCCGATTTAGCACAATTGACATTTATAAAGGTCAATAATTGAAAATTTAAGAAGTTTAGAAGCGAGAAACACCCTTCAGCCATGTTGAGTGCTGATTTTGCATAGTTTCTCCAACAGAGTGCACTTTGCAACTTGGCTTTAGCGTGTGGTTGATAGGTTGCTAGCGTACGAGCATCTATTCAGATCTGCTGCACAATAATCAGCTAGAACGATGGTGGCAAAAATACTCAGACTGAGTCTTTGCAACAGGACTCGGCTAACCCAGTCTATCTGCAGAGAGATTTTTTTATGAAAAACACTGGGCCTTGTGGTGGCAACACAAATATTGTCTTGAGTGATAAATCCTGTGAGATTCAAGGGTTACTATCCTGGTTTTTGCTAATTAACCAGCACAATATCTCGTGCACTGGATCTGGGTTTATTTGAACTCTGAGGAGCAGAGAAATTAAACATATTAGAAAAAACAAAAAATTGTATACCATGACTATACGGCGCAGTTAATTCCACACTGCGGGTTTTAATATTGTGGTTGCCACTCACTGGAAGCGGCAGAGGTTGCATACATTTTGACATAAATATGTTCCTGCTGTTAGACACAGCTGATGTTTAATTATGTGTGAAAGCTGGAGTCCCTATTTGTTGCTACAGGATGCAGAAGGACTCAATTGACTTAGAAAAGTAATACCATTAAATGATTATGAGCCTCGCAACAACAACAAAAAAGTCCCGGGAATTACACACAAACGTTGATAGGGATCAATACTATCAAAGCTCCGGCACCATGACACATAAAATGGAAGCAAATTTCTTCCTTTCCTCCCCGATTGCACAAAAGCAGCAAGGAGGTTCCTTCTTCCCCTCTCTCTCTCTCTCCCTCCATGCACCGGGGGCGGCTTTCTGCATCAGAAGAATTCCTGGCAAATTAATGCACTACCTCTTGGGCTAATTAAATTAGAGGGGATCAAAACTACAGAGCGGCTTTTGTGGTGGACACAATGTTGTGCTTCATGCGCTCTTTGCTCTTGGGGGAATTTCTGCCATTTAGCCTTCTCTCTGCCTGCAGCTCCATGCTGGACTCGCTCTAACACAGTCAAGTTTCTCTAATTTGCTTGAATGAGAAAGAATTATTAACTGATAATAAGAAACCGAGAGAGGGAGAGGGAGACCGAGAGAGCGTCGCAGGGCTGCAGGCAAGGATGAGTGGGAAAGGGGTGAACTCCTCAGCACCTGAAGCTCATACGATTTCTTTCCTTTCTTTTTTTTTATTATTAATTCCTCCCCAAAACGAGGCATTCAGGAGTAAAATTGCTGTGCAAATGACAAGAACGATTATGGTTGTAATTCCTCTTCTTTGGGAAATGTGTGCAGCTTTGTTGCAGCTCTAAATGGATCAGGCTGCTAACAAGCTACCGCTAACCACGTAGCACTAAGCGTGACCTCTGCAATGCATGATGGGTCGCTCTAAGGTTATTCTGCTCTGCAGAGGACACAGACATCACCGATGTTCTGCACAAGTGGAAATGCCGACTACAACACTGTTTGGCTGATAAGACTGAACAATCCATGATACATTTATCAACTGCGGGGTCATTTATATGCTAGGTGATGTACATATTTAAGCGTGTTTACAGTTGCACAGGTTAAAGCCAATGTTTTTAATCACTGCTACGTTGTTGTTTTTTGGAGCAATATTTGGATTAGAGGTTGGAGAAGAGTAAAGCTGAATTCTTAAACTGCACAGGTGCAATTCACAGATGTATGGAATAATAAAGAAATACTAATAGAAATATTTGTGAAATATTTGTGAGATGGCTGCATTTTACAAAATACTGGTGGCAGCCAGCGGTACCCCTCAGCGTCTTATTGTATGAATTTCGAAATCCTATGTGGCCTTGTTCTCACATCCACAGGTTTTTCAGGAAACTTGAACTCTGACCCCTGACCTTGAGGCCGAGGACACTAACAGTCAAACTCATCTGAATAGACACACCTATCGATACACTTGAAAATCCTAGGTGACTTCCTTCTCAAGTTAAAGCATTCACAAGATTTCAAACAACTTGACCTCTGACCCCTGACCTTAAGGCCAACTTGTAAAGTTGGACATTTTACCACAGGAGTCTATTGTGTCATTTCCGCTAGTACCTACTTGGCGCGACTCGACTCTATTCTACTCGGTTTCAGTCATTTTCTATTACAATTGAGTACCGCTAATGTGCGTCAATGGGGTCATTTTGTATGACTTCAGTTGTAAGCAAACACAAACACAACAGCGAAGGTCGCCGGGTGATGGTGTACCTGGTAGTCAGTTTACAGCTTTTTGTCAGATTGAGAGACCACGGTGTGGGTAAGGTTTCAGAAAAACCATGACTCATTGAGTGACACCAACTACTGACCAATCGGTGGACATCACATTTTAGAAAAGAATCAGGATCCCCAGCTGAGTAGGTACTACGCCATCTATCTTCTTACCCTGTAATAAACAAAGCAGAGTTTTTTTTTGTTGCCCTGGTTGTTGCCATTTGTTTCAGCAAAAACTCAACAATTTTCATCTTTTAAACTGAGGCCATATTGCCAACAAATCTCATGTCCTGTTGACTCTCTTGAAGACACCAATTCTTCTGCTTGCACCAGGATCATATCTGATATTTGTTCCTGCCATCTGAAATATCTGAAACAATTACTGCAGGGTGGCAGCACACATGTGCATGATTTTTGTTACCGGGAGACTGAGGTTAAAATCTCATTTTAAAATTTCCTATTGTGGTTTTATTAACACTTTTTTACCCTTTTACAATGATAAACCAGGCTTGCTAGGTTTCTGGGTTTGCTTTGTTTATAGGCGATAGCGTTGGTAAACATTTTATACTCACTTATTCAGAGAACTGCTAAAGAATGCTTATGTTTAAAACTTACCTATAAATGTACCTGATAAGCTGCTTGCCCAAATTACTTACGTGGTAACTTTTTTTGTTTTGCTCGAGGTAAGTCTTGCTAACAAGCGTAAGTATGAGATTGCAGTTTAGGATCAACAAATCATCAATCATCAAATCTCAGCTATAGTTCAGCAACGCTAACATTCACCACCATATTCGGTGTCATACGTTTCCTTCGCTCTTTTGTGTTCCACTGTTTCTGTTTTCATGTTTGCCGGTGTGCTTAATTTGCCTTTTAGGTTCCGCCTATTTTACTTTGAAGGCCAGTCTTCTCTTATTGTGGTTTTTACTTCCTGCCTTTGTTCCCTCTTTTCCTGACTGGGAATGACAGACAGGTGAGAACAATTAAGGCAGGGCAGCCAATACGTCCAGATGTTTTCCCTGCTTGATATTTAGTCTGGTTTTTGTACCTTTACTGTTACTTTGTGGACCTTTTTAATACAGCTCGTCTTTAGAATTGTATTTACTTTCATTCTTCTGGGTTCCTCTTTCAACTGTATCTTAGAAGGCTGCCTAAACTTGACTCAAATAGGTTCACTTAGCAAACGTAAGAATGTATTTTTAAGAACAATTTCTGAGACTTTCTAATTGTAAAAAAGCTGAAGTACACATTGAGACCAAAGTTAACTCCTTTCGAGTACTGATTTATAACTCTTCTTCAAAGCAGGTGGAAGCCACCAGCAACAGTAGCAATCCAAGACTGCAAAGTTTAGTAATGCTATAAGACTTACCCCAACATATGTGTGGCACCATGCGTACCAGCAAAATCTATTTAGGGATAGGGTTAAAATGACATCTCCTGCTTCTTACAGACTTTTTGAAACACCTAGATGGAAAAGAGCTTTTAAGAGGAAAAACAAATTTACTGGTTCAGATATTGTAATGCAGTAATGCAGATGATTTAATGCTTACCTATGGTCGGGAGCACTAACCCTAACCCAAAGCCAAGGGTTAACCCATTAAGGTTCTTCCATAACGTGGCTTTAGAAATAGGACGAGGAGCTCAGAGCAGTCACTATTTGTTTTCATTGAAAGGAGCCGGCTGAAATGGGTCAAGCACCTGATCCGGACACCTAGATGCCTCCTTTTGGATGCCCAACTGGTAAGGGATCCTGGCTTATGCTGGAATTATGGTGGATGGTAGTCTGTGGATGACCCATCTACCTGCATAGAGCATCTGTTGTCAATATAGGCAGTGTGCAAAGCATATGGTACAACCAGTCTTTGGGCTCCTCTTACTTGTGCTATTGGTAGTCCATCAGTCGATTAAAAGTGATTAAAAGTGTCCACTGTCTATGCTTTTCATACTTCATCTTTGATCCTTGATGTTTTTTCTCCCATTCCTGATGAACTCAGCAGTCCTTCACATCAAGCAATGTGCAGTTTCGATCTTGGAGAACTTTGCGGTGGTTTAAAACCCCTCTCAGTATGCTCTCTGTAGGTAGAGAAATCCATATCTAAAACGGACACAATTGCGGTAGCATAAATTATACATTAGACTAAGACTTAGGCTCACAGGAGAGATTGTATATCTCGTCTGGTCTGGAATCGTCCTCCAGGAGAGACAGGAAAGTTAAGAAAAAGAACATCTGGAATACCTGCTTTGGATAAGCAGAAGAAAATGGATGGAAGGAAAGACAGATGGGATATTCCCCAAAAACACCTCTTAAAACAGCAACCTACATGGCACAATATCATCCCTGTTGTTGTGAATCTATGCAAACTTTTTGATTTTGTACAACTGAGAAGAGTTGGGGCTAAAAGCAACAGGATAATTGGTAAAACAATTCCAGCCGCTATAAACTACACAAAAAACAGCTTTCCCTTTGACTCAACTTTGTGTCAAAACTTGTGTCCACACTATTGCTGCCTTTCTTCCCCCATGCAATGCGCTTATTGCGATAGTCACACATTGCGGCTAATTTACAGCAGAATTAATCACTTGAAAGTAGTCGCCTGTATGTGGCTGTGAGGCACAGTGTCGGAGAGGGAGGGGGCAGAAAAAAAAGCTGATTTGGATCAGAAACAGAAATCTTAAGTGTGTTTTGCATGCCTTCAGGAAATCTCTCAGAAGTCGAAGGAAGTACCCCCCCCCCCAGCTACCCATGCTAGCCGCCCACTCGCCCCACCCAACACGTCCTGGTCCGTGGTGGCAGCGCCATGCCAACAGATTAGGAATTAATTCTTCCATCAAAGCCCGCTTACCTTGCCATTAAGGTGGGGATCCCCTCCTAAGCAGCTGATGAAGGAAGACATCTGCATTTGAACAAACGCTTCTCACTTCCATCAGTGACGTGCAGTTTGTACATTACGTGCTTGTCATGCATCTCCATGTTTACTGCACTAATACATCTGTGCTGTTTGATTAGTCTCAGATGAAAACCTTTCCCAGCCTTCCTGCACTGTCACTACTGACAACAAACCCAACAGAAGATGGTTATTTTGAGTTTTATTGCAGAAAATGCCCTTTAGATGTAATATGATTTTCATTTTCTTCACAAAGAGTACATTATGTTATCAGCTCAGGGACCAAAAGCACGTGTTGTATGTTTTCCAGCCTCTGTGCTCTCTTTGCACCTGGTTTACTTTGTTAGACACGCACAAAGTCACACACACATACAGAGAGAAAAATACATGCACCTCTTCCTTAGAACAAGAGACAGCGATCCTGCGGTGGAACAGAGACTAGCTGAAGTGATCCTTCAGCTGGAGGGCACTTACAGCCATCAGACTCATGACCTTCCAGCTATATAATCACTGGGAAGGACTTAGTTAATATTGCTACCATAATAGCATGTGCTAATACGAAGAAAGGAATCCAGTCTACTATTGTTTTAATATAAAGTGCTCACATTGTTTAAATGTTTTTTTGCATCTTAAGTTAGCTTAGGACATTTTTTCTGCAAGTGTAAAACAAATGCTGATAGGAAGAACTAAATTGATATGAGAAATATAAAAATTAATACAAAACAATTGAGAGTGTTGCGTCATTTTTTAACTCTTGATGCAACTTTGAGTTTTCTTCTCATCTCAGTCCACGTAGTAGAAGATAATGGTTCAGTCACACAACTAAAAATAGGGCGGCAACCTCCTTGCAGCTGGAAAAAATCAGTGGTTGCCCCACGGTTGCAATGTGACTGCACAGGTGACCTGCTGGGAGGCAACATGTCTCCAAACAATTGCAATCCGACTCAATCAATCTCAGACAGATAAAGACAAAGGTTTCCAGTTAACTGTCGTCTTATTTGGACACAAAATGCAATACTGCAAATTTTGGAATTCCAAAAGTATCGCACACAAAAATACACATTTCTCAGATTTTCATGTATGATGAAACTGTTCTTTTGGTGGGTTTTTTTTTTTTGGAGACCTCGGTTGTAAATGCACCCGTCTTTAGAGCATTTTGGGTCAGCTTCTGTTGTTTAAATGTACTATAGCCTATAAAAACATAGAAATGACAGTCAACACTTACCTTTTTCATAGTGCATGTTTGAGGTAAAGTTTTTTTTTTATTTCTCCCCCTCCACAAAAATGTATTTTTATTATTATATTATTATTATTATTGTTTATTATTCATTATTATTTAACACAGTTCAATGTGCTACATACTGAACTTTTAGGATAGAAACAAAATATCAATCCTAACGTGCTAGTATCGTTCCGATACCAGATATCGATACCAAACATTGATAGTATCGATATTTGGTATCTGGGATCCTAGCTATGATCTGTAAATACACTGGCATTTAATACACTACAAACAAAAGTACTAAGTACTTCAGATGTAGCTGATATAGCTCTTCATGCTGTCCTAAACAGGTTATAATGGTTGTGTTACACTGAAGACTGAACATCCTGCCTTTGCAAAAAAAAAAAAACCCAGCACATTTCCCAATTACATGGTTAATTATGGTTGCTGATGTGCCCTTAATTCATAAACATGTTTGAGCACCACCACTTTTAGTTTAGTAGAACTCCCCTCGATTGACCATTATTCCGCTCATCGGCAGCTCAGCCTTAACAACAGATTTGTAATAATGAAAAATATTACTGCCATTATTCCACATTATGATACAGACACAGCAAACTGGGATATTACAAGCAAGCAGCTGTCTAAATTGCTACTTGCTCTCTAATCCAGAGAGAATTAGGGCCCTTCCTGTGTACAAGGCCCTCTCCCGGTCAGGGCCCCTGTCCTGTTTAGATTTGTGAGCTTGATAAACCACGACGGCCAACAGGTCTGTTATGAGTGGGAAACGGCAAAGCAAGGGAGGAGGGGGGACACATTTTCTCATAGCCAAAGTCAACCAGGGGATAATACCTCAATCCTAATGGGGCTCAGCGCGGGCATTATCTGGCCTCAAATGTTTTTTTCCTTCCCACTTCCTCTTTGTTCATGTGGAAGTCGAGTTTATCCCCCCTCGCACCACGCCACTGGACCGCCGAGTGTCGACCTTTCTGGTTCGGTTTCAGGTAGGTTTTCGCCCCAGCAACAGAGTGAGGGAGCGTGAACTCAATCAGGATATGAGACAAAGCTCTCCGTATAGTCCCCCCTCTTCCCCTCCTGTCATATCCGCGCGCTGAGAGATAAGCCCCAGTTTTCCCTTTTCCCATGATAGCACCGCAGGGACAAGGCGACAGCAGCCACGGTGGCCTTGGTCTAGTGATTACAGCCTCAATATGAGCTGACATTGTCAGGAGAGAGCGGTTTGGTGGCTGAGATTAAGTAATGATTCTTGTTGTGAAGAATTGTTGTTAACGGTGGCACACACCTCAAGAGCCAGACCGCCATTTGAAGTGATTACAAGGTCGTTATACAGCGGAGAAGCTAATGACGTACATTTCAACTTGTCTATCACCAAAAAGAGAAATCTTTACTCGCGCTTTCTTCTTGCTATTTCCACCATCCACGAAGGAAGGAAGGGAGGAAGGAAGAAGGGGGGGAGAAAGAAAAAAAAAAAAGGCGTCTCTTCTTAATGTAATCATTTTCGCATCAAGAAAAAAAACGTGCCAAAATATTTTCCCGCGAAAGCTGGTCGTATTTGTCAAATTCTCCGCAGCCTAATCTCGCAATATTGCACGATGAATATTCCTATAAGAAGCATGGGGGTGACGGAGGGCAATGCTGGTGGGAAGGTGGGTGGGCCTTTTTTAATAAGGACAGTTTATCTTGTGTCGACAAAAAATAAAATTAAGACACTTGTCAGCCTCTCCCTGCCTCATCCTTCTCGCAGGTGATGGAATATGCGCAGGGACGGTGGCGCTGATGATGACTGGGCTGGTTTAGGTGAACAGATGGTGATGAGGCCTGTTGCTAGGATGAAAGGCCTGCAATGTCTAATTCCTGAATATTTGCCTCGCAGGCACAAGTTTTACCCTTGCTTTCAGAGGTAGAGGAGCACAAAGCAGGGTGATGAAGGTGGTGGAAGAGGGGAACTTAGCTGAAGATCACGGAGGTGATCTCCTTCAAGGCAATATGGGAGATTTGCATTGGTCCAACCTCTTTAAGAGCAATTGCAGTCACTCACAATTATTTGCAGACAGGTTGCCTCACACCATAGACCTGGACACATGAAGCAAAGATTTTCCACTTTTAAAGGATGAAACAGTCTGCTTTTAGAAGAAGGACAGGTTGGCAAAGGGGGAAAGATCACAGCAGAAACCACAGAGTCCCATATATAAACTCTCTATATATGTTATTACCAGTCGCTAGCAATTACATTATTTCTCAAGACTGGCTTCACCTTAAAGAAGGCATGAAATACTACATGTATTGAGCCAAATTTACACCAAGCTTACACCTTCAGTAAGGAACTGTCACTGATTTAACGCTTAATTTAAAAAATGCTTGTTTTAAGTTGGTGTTTTTAAAGCATGTATAGCGTCCTCTTGTCTGACTGCAGAATAGGACGTCGCTAATTGTCCTATGTTAGTTTACATCAGCTAACTCGATGAATACAAGGAAACTGAAACTAAAAGAAGTCTAAGGGAGTTACTTTTGCACTGAAACAGTGAATTGTCTGTTAAAAAGACAAAAATTGTCATTTTCACTCTTTGTTGTATTCTTCCATTTCTGTGTAGCTAGCCACCAATCAATCGCCACTTATCAGTTAGCTGTAATGCTAACAGGTTTAAAGAGCTGTGAGGAGAGGGGCTAGCAGCACAATCAGGTGGCAGAACGACTATCAGCACCATTTTTTGGAGTATTACAGGTACTCCCCAGGTATCTCAGGGTTAAGTCTTTATTTTCCAAAGCACACCCAACTACGTTTCTTACTACGGCACGTCTGCGAATCTTAATTTCCAGAAAAAAATATCACCTCCGTAGTCTCCTTCACATGTTCTTTCCATGCTTCATTTTTTCTTTGCTTCTAAAATGAAGTAATCCACTGAGTGAGATAACATGGTCAAACTAAAAAGGTTCCACAGTGATTTGCCAAGAGAACTGATAAAACAAAACAAGGAAATAACGGTTCCAAAAACTATAGCACCTCTTCCTAGGAGGTTCCTGTTTTTTTGGTCCATCGCACACGCCAATCTGTTTTCTTTCCGTAAATAACCCTTTTCAAGCAAATCAAACCCCAATCAAAGTGCTTAAAAGACAGAATGGATGTAAACATATATATATATATATATATATATATATATATATATATATATATATATATATATATATATATATATATATATATATATATATATATATATATATATATGTTTACATCCATTCTGTATATATATATATATATATATATATGTATATATATATATATATATATATATATATATATATATATATATATATATATATATATACATATATATATATATATATGTATGTAAAATATTTTAGTGTGTAAAAATAAGCAGCAATAAAACACTGATAAAGCTGATAAAGAAACAGGCTCTCTGAATGACCATTCACTTAAACAATGTGCACTACACAATGTGAGAAGGTTGACGTTCGCACCAAACAGCATCCAATCTCAAGATTTTAACTACGCCTATGTTATGTTCCCAAGCAGAGGGCTCCTGCTCAGACTTATGAATAATCTAAACCAAGCCAAATCGTTTTTAAACCCTGGACCAGAGAAACTGAATAGCTTTTAAGCATAGTAAAAACATTAGAGACTGCTATGAAAGATGCTCATCTCAGCTGAAGCTGGACCAAGTATGTCAATGTCCTTCAAACTAGTTGTTAGAAGGAGGTAAATAATGCTGGTTTGCTGGGAGGCAAACTGAAGAGACACTTGGAAATATGTCTTTGCTGTAAAAGTGCGCTTTTAAATAATTTTTCAAAGTGTAATTTTAAATTAAAGCTTACGTTCTAGCATTATTTTTGTTAAGTTGATGTGTGTTTATTTGTGCCTGTAATGGTGTAGTGGTTAACGTTTTTTGCTCAGCAAGTGAAAGATCACAAATCCAATTTGCGGTCGCATCAGGAAGGACATCCAGCGGAAAATCTTCTTGAAAGTAACTCTTTTAATGATGTTAATTAATTTACTTTTAGTGATTGACTTATTTATTGATTTCGTTTTAATCTTTTGTTGAATGAATAAACTAAATTTGTTAAATTCAACAATTTTACGCAAAATCTTAAAATGATAAAGTTAAGACATACATTTACCCAAAGTAAATTCCTTTTATGGAGCAGTTAAAAATTAAGTTAGACAAAAAAACCGTAACAAAATTAAAACTATTGCAGACAGATTTTAAAACTATAAGGAATAAAGACCTTTTTCTGCACGTATGCATGTAGGAGTGTGTTAAATGGCTTGCCCTTTAGCATCCCTTTATCAGAAAAACTTTATAGACCACCAGCCGCCTAGCTGCCATTGTGACGCATCTTTTATTTTATTTTATTTTTCTTAATCAACTCCAAATTATTTTGCCCGCTCTTATCGCGCAACACGGCACAAGATTTTTCTCCAGAACAGGCCACTTCAGAGGATGTTGGAAAAGCTTCTCCCCACTAGGTAAACAATCAACCCTGAGAACAGACTCTTTCTCTGCTCCGGCTCCAACAATCACACCAGCTCCAACCACAGAGGACTTTCACCCCCCTCCGCTCAGTTCGCCTCTTCTCCCACCTTCTCTCACTTCTTTCTTTCTCTGTACAACATAGACCCCCACCCAGAAGAAGAAAAAGAAGAAGAAAAAAATCGCCAGCTTTCAGCACACTCTACCACCCTATCTCTCTGTATACAGGACCCTGTCGGCCCGTTTCCTCTGTCAAACACCCCCAGTCTCCCCTCCTTTTTTTTCCCTTTTTGTTTGCTTTACTGTAATCATTTTGCTGGCCCAGAAACGTGTGGGTGTGCTGGCAGTGGTACAAAAAAACGAGAGGCAGAGAGAAAGAGAAGTTACATGGGAACTGAGTTAAGGTTGAATATTTATTAGAAGAAGCCATCTGGCGTCGCAATGTCTGTACAAAGAGGGCTTGCTCTCTTCTTGTAATAGTCCTCCTCCTTCTCTTTCCCTGACTTTATCTCTCTCTCATTCTCTCTCCCATTTTCTTCCTTTCCCCCAGTGTCTCAGTGAAAATATTCAGCTCCAACCACATGCTCGCAGAGCCTTTCACATAATCACAGCATTATACCATTTCAAAGAATCGCTAATCAAAGGAAAGAGCACAGAGATCTTTTACCCTAAATGGTTTACTTTGCTGCTCGGGGGGGCTTTCAGCGATTGTGACATGTAGTCATCACACACCTCGTGTTTGTTGCAGCCACTTCACGGGACTGCAAATTGTTTTTCCACTCATATGCAGGACAGATTTTTACATTTCTATTCTGAGGTGACCCTTCACCTGAGATAGATTACATCTTCATATCAGGGTCAAAAAGATGGCGTCTGCTGAACATTTGCGTTTGCACTTTTACAATATCCAATATGATTGACTGCGAATGTGTGCCTGTTTGCACGCTTAAACACATGCAAACAAGCAGCATCTCTCCATGTACACACAGACTTCCTGGTCGGAATTGGAGTTGGAGTCCAGAGGGAACGTCAGGACGGAGCGCCTGCATTTCACCCAACAAATCCCAGAGGAATGTTCGGAGTTCCCGCAAGAATGAAGCCACCGCCTCTTAGGGAATTCTCCGTGGAAATACATCAGAATGGAGTACTATTCGTTTCTCTAAAAGCACATCTGTGCTGCTCTCTGTGTAGCTCAGCAGTCATTTGTTCAGAAGGTTTTTAGGTCAAAATAATAATATACTGAAAAATCTGCAGCACAAATACAGCGGGGGATTTGTGTGTGTATGGAGGACCAAACCTGTCAAAATAAAAAACCTCAAACATAAATAAATATTTAACAAAAACACCTTTGATCTATTTTGCTGTGTACTTGTCTTGCAATTCAATTTTCAATTTATATACCAAGTTCTTTTTTGAATGTCTTTATCTGTTTTCTCTGTATTCCCATGTATTATTTACCCGTTTGCCCTTATTTTTTTCCCATCCCAGGGCTGAAACCAATCTGAAAATCTGTGATATTTGAACAATTAAAGACAAATAAATATTTACTTTCCCCAACCAAAACGATTAAAATCTAATGTCCCAGAAGTAGCTGGATGTCAGGCCATCACACAAGCTCACTGACCCTTCAAACAGATTAGCTAAAAATTAAACATAAATAAATCTATACAAGAATGACTATTTTATGCAAAAAAATCAAAATACAAAAATAAAAAAGTGTCTTTAAATTATATGTAGTTGCTTTAATGCTATGTATTAGTGTCACTATTTATTTTCATTTTAAAGATCATTTCACTTTGAAAACGCCAAACTTTTTGCTTGTTAGTGCATACTAAACTCGCTGCTCTGGATGGCTAGCAGCAGTTATTAAAGGCACATAAATACAAATTCAAAACAAATATCAATTGAATTTACATTTTAATTACATCTTACACTTTTTTTAACATTATGACATGATGATGCATTGAACAACACCCTTTTTATTTTCTTTTTAAAAATTTGGCAGCTCTTGCCCTCCGTATTTTTGGACCAATTTCTTCAAAATTTTAGCTGATTATAAATCTGAACTTAAGTCTGTTTAAAATCTAGTAGTAGATGCCTGACAAATAAAAAAGAAAGCTAAAATGACCAACAGTAGCATTTTAAAGATTTTTAAAATGGCCTCAGGAATTTTTACCTCGCTTTACTTCATATTAAAATTGAACCCAAATCCCTCTTTAAAAGAACTGCCAATAAGCCCCAAAACATAATGTTTACTTTAAAACTACCACATATTGCAGCTTCGTAATCAGCTGTCACGGAGATGTGTGCTCAATAGTGTGCAAAATACTTAAAAAAGTAAATAAACAGAACCAGTAAGATCATTCATCTCCGAGAGACACAGGATAACACTGAAACCGCATTGAAAATTAGCTCTTTAATTACAAGTGTTAAGGCCATTTTTATTTCATGGATCACAGTGAGAAAGATGTGAAATAGACACAGTAAATTTCCTGTTTTTATTTAATAATTATTTTTGAGCCCATATGTTTGATTGAAAGGAAAAAGAAAAAGTATATCAAAACATTATGTGAAATATTTTCTCTTGCCACACTTAGGAGTCATTTGTAATTAAATCTTCCTTTAATTTCAGTCTTGGGTAAATATTTAGAACCGTAATGACGACAGCTATTATAGATGTAATTCATTTGATGCTGAATTAAATATTACTGAGGTTTCCAGCTGAAGGAGCTGTATACAAGACAGTGAAAATGAGTTCATTGTGGTTCTTAAAGAACGTGTTTATCTGAATTCCAGGGTCAATAAATTGGACATCTAATCAAGTCTAGTGTGTTATTAGAGCCTTCAAAGCATCAATAAAGTTTGATTCATAGATCCCACATCAGTTTCCCCCAAATGACTGGTCAATGTAGCATTGGGAAAGAGTTTTTTCATAACACCACAGACAAGTGAGCCTTAATTTAACTTGGAAAACACGTGTATGGCCAAACTTGGGTTCGATTTGCGTTTCAAATTGGTTATAATTGGCCTAGATTCGGTTCTTCGGTTCGCTTGACCACCCCCTGCTTTGATGATAAAGACATAAAAAGAGAAGATGATGATTTTCTTACACCAGAAACCGAACAATTATGTGAGATGTGATATTTACCAGAAGGCCTGAGCGTTTACGTCTTCTTATTGGCAGCAGATGAACCAAATCCCACAGTATATTGCGCCTTTACATGCAGGCTGAAGTCTGAAAAAAAGCCAACGTGAAACAAACTGTATTAACTTCAGAATTTACTGTATTAATTGAAAGGATTTTTCCACATTATGAGCGCTATTACTGAGAGCAATATAGTTGCATTAGATTCGAATAAATGCGTCGCGTGTGTTTATGGGATGTCTTCCAGTTTGCAGGTACACACCATGCATCCCAATTATGGCAGAATAAAGCAAAATGAAATTTCCATCTCCATTCAGGAATATGAATGTGTAATTTTATGAGGGGAAAAAAGGTGCCAAAGAGGTAAGTACCTTGCCACCGCGGTGAAAAATAGCACCAATTAAAGCTTAACTTGCTTGTTTTCTCATAACATACATGTTTTCATAACTCTGAAATCAAATAATTGCCCATCTTTATATCGCACACAATAAAAGTGAAAATATGGCGACTAGAGGATCCTCCTGAATATTTTAGTGGAATTTCTGAGGGTGAAAAAAAGAAAGAAAAAGAGGGGGCCGGCAAAAAAATGTGGCAAAGTGAGATGCATATGTAAGGGTTCCTTCAAGAAATCTAAGAGGAAAACTGCCTCATTTATCTTTTCAGGCTTGGAAATCATTTTTGTGATTATATGCCAAAAGCAGCACGCTGGTCCCTCACAGATTATATGAAAACAGTGTGTTTATAGCTGGCGAAAAAAAAAAAAAACTCTGCCTGTTTTGCCTGAAGCTGTGTAACTTCTTGCTGCCGTCTATCCGTCCAGCAGGTTTCCACAACTGTGTCCAATCAGCTGCATTTTTTAAGCAACACCAAGTCAATTAAATCTAATTTATAGGTTATTGTAATTATCACTGCTCACACGGAAGTACAATTGGTGGTTTATTACTTTAGTAGCTGTTTATATTACTCCACCCTCTCAATACCAGCTCACACACACAAACAAAGACGCACAAGACTGATGTTAATCAATTTGGAGAAGAGCCCGGATTGTTTAAACTGTCATCACCACCCATCAGTCGACTGCAGTCTCGCAGGAATTTGAATATCTCCGGGGTGAGGCGTTATTCCAACACATCAACAGACACACACAAGCACAAATACAGCTCTGATCACACTCATACTGGAAGTAAAATCCTCTACTTAATGATTACATTCAGATAAATTAGTACCGAATACGTTACTTTGTGTTTATTAGTTGTCATATTTTTTCGTATCATGACTCGATGCAGCAGCACATGTTTTTGGGACTCTTCGGTGAGGACAACACTGAGCTCTAAAATATATACCAACCTAACCGTGAACTTTTTCTAAACCTAAGCCAGTAATTTAAAGTATCGCCCTTTTCAGTTTGTTACCTGGCGTGCTAATACTTAACTCAGGGTGTTGTCCACACATTGACTTGTCAGCGTATCTTCCCAATGGCCCACATGAGAAACTGGGACTGTTGTGGAGGACTGCACAAACAAGCTCATGGAGATAAAATTATTATTGAGAAAAACTGAGTTCACATTATTCGTGTGGCCCTCCACAACAGTCCCAGTTTCTCATGTGGGCCATTGGGAAGATCAATCACCCACCACTGCCCGAGCATTCTCTGCTTTATCCACATATATGCGTTCTAAATGGGACCATAGTTTACATTACATTGTTTTACACTACATACAGTACATTATACAATATATATTACATATATGACATATATTCTTTTAATTCTTTTAATAAATGTATTTTACTTGTCTGCCACTTGTAAACTCACATTGTCTTTTGTTGCTTCATAAAACATGATAATTTGGTAAATTATGTTCAATGTTAATATCTCTCTATGAGCTTATAGGTGTGGCCCTCCACAACAGTCCCAGAGTTTCATGAAATTTGTGAAATAGTCATGACCTTTAATCTATTCATACTCATACTTTGGACATGAATTTTAAAGTTTTCCTTTTCATAAAGTAAAAACATGTTCAGGCACATTGCTGAACATGACTTTTCGTCAGTCTGTTTAGATTTGTGCTAAATGTAGACATTAACAACAATTTAGGCTGACAATACAGCGCTTATTTGGCGAGTGAGCTGTTCCGAGGTGCAGTTATGCTAACCCTACTTGATGAGGTGCACCCGAGGTTCAGATAGGCATGTAGTTTTATCACTAATCACACTCCAACACAGATCTCCTGTGCTTTCTTAACGACAGCTGCCTCTGTAAAAATCATTATATTAACAAATATATGAGAGAACAGAAACTCAATGCAGACTGTGAAACATAGCAGGAATGCAGAATTGCAGGGGAGTAGAGACAGTCATAGGTACTCGAGCACGGTACAAGGCTAGTGTGAGTACAGCCATGCTGTGTAGAGCAAAATCAGTTAGCTTTCTGCAGTTAATAATAAACTTTAATTTAAAAAATACCCTGCTAATCCTGGTGTGGTGATTCAAATGCTTGAAATAGAAGATCTTGACATGTTGACTGCCTCATAAAAAATCAAAAGAATTTTTTGATTTATATCAAAATATGTGAATTATTAATAAGTGTTATTATAGTGTTATTATATTAGTGTTATTATATTATTAATAAAATATTTTGTAATATATATTTTTTGCACCTACAAATAAAAAAATAAAGGAACACTTTTAAGCATTGTGTAATTGATGAGAATAACATGATGTAAGTGTGTGGAAATAAAAATCATCAACATTTTGAAAGTTTGACAGTTAAAAAGCTTCAAGTGGTCACTTAAGATTTTGGAATTGTGCCTATATATATATATATATATATATATATATATATATATATATATATATATATATATATATATATATATATATATATATATATATATATATATATATATATATATATATATATATATATATATATATATATATATATATATTTTCAGTTTAAGCACATATGTATGTGTGTGTAGAGTCACTGTGATCTGTAAATTGTAAAAACACAGCTAAGTAGATGCCAATGCTTGTTCTTTTTAGGACATGTAAGGCTGTTTACAGTAAACAAATGTTTCAAGAAATGTGAGTATTTTTTAGGCTCAAATTCAATGAAAAAGGGGAATGTTAATATTTTTTGAGTAGTTTCTTTTCAAATGCACTATTATCGAACAGTTTTACTGATCTGGGTCACTTAAGCACAAATTGAGCTGCATGAGAACTAAACTAAGTTTGGCACTCCTGGTGTTGGGCTAAATGTCTCATTCTTGCAGAGGCAGAAAAAGACAATGACCACATTCACATGCAAACAGAAGCTGTAGTTATCCAGCCAATAAAGCAGTGAGGACCTTTCATTAGCTGTAAATTTAATTCTTTTGTATTTGATTAGCAATTTTCATTTCTACCTTAATCTCTTTCAGTAAGTTACCCAGTCATGGATTAAGCATAGTCATAAACTACAAGAAAAATTTAAAGATCTCTTTCCTGTCCGGGAAACTGAGCCATCACCTCTTATCTCCAGATTAGTCACCCATTCATATTTTTGTCTAAATTACATTAGAATTCCCTTCAGGTCACCGACAAGGCGCTAAATTGAACCACATTTGATTTATCAGTAGATGTGAGCTGACGTAAAGCAGCATCTTACATCAAATTCTCACATTTTCTGACACACACCGAACTTCCACTGCTTTACGTGTCACCGCTCTGCATGACATATGATTGTGAGTAAAGCCTGTGCATCCTCCTGGTTTCTGTTTAAACATCCACATGTCAACAGAATCATTAGAGAAGACATCACTTTACCGTATCCCATAAATGACTTAATTGTGCCATTTTATTACATCAAACTTGGAAAATTGCTCTCTGCATAACAGCGATGTCAGTTTAAAGAAATCTAGGTTGAGTTCATGTGTCTGTGGCTTTTTTTTCCCCCTCCCCTCCAAAGGCCCGGAGGTTAAGTAACTCTAGCCTTCTATGTCTTCTTCGACTAAATTGAAGGCAGAGCTCAGAGGAGTGTGGATTAATTGCAAATAAAGAGGTTATTCTCCAAAGAAATAGGCCACAATTCCCTCTTCATCTGCTCAAAAGAGGAATGTGAAAAATAAAAGGGTGACACACTGCAGGTCACAGGTGCCATACGCTGGGTGCCAGTTTAGCAAAGCGCGATCTAAAACGATTTCTTGAAGTTGTTTAAGGTCACAAAAAAACAAGAAGAAAATCTGTGCTCGTGTGCCTATGTTGAGGAAAATATCAAGCAACGAGACATAGTCATGTTCTGGGAGAAATCACCTTATATTCTGTCAACCAGAGCAGATAAAATCGAGGTTTGACAAAGGGGGCATTAGAGAAACATCGCTCTAATGCAGGTCGGGCGTCAGTGTCTTGTTTACTCTAGGTGCAACCGCGAGCTGGGCCGAAATAATTGGGCACTTCCCGGCTTCCGCGGTCACGCAACGCACATCGCATTGTCCAGTGAATTTCTGAAATGGCTGTAAATGTCTGCACGGTGACACGTCTCGCTGCGGCGGCGCGAGCGTTCACACAAAGAAGCTGTTAGGAAGGAAATGGGTCAAGATCAAAGTTGCTCGTCTCCTAAGTTGCGAAGGGGGATCAAAGAGACGAGGGGTGAAAAAGAGAAGCAAAACTGTCTCGTTTTAACATTTTACATGTCACGCGTTCAGCTGACACTTCCAGTGCCCGATAACCCTGAAAGAAACACGAGAATGAGCTTCCAGATCAGCACCATTACAAGTGGAAATTGTATTAGAAGCGACTGGAAGTGGTGGGGTGGGGTGAGGGGAGAAGTAAACAAAAGAGTTGGAATTAAAGGCAAAAGAGAAACCTCCTTAAAATGAAATCTTTCGGGCTTGATTTCCCCCTCCTCTTCCCCACCTCGCAGATTTTTGACGTCTAAGAAAAGAAGAATAGAAACAACTATAAGAGGGGAGGTGTGGGAAACAGGAAGTGTAAACTGCCTGATTTGTGTTTGCGATGTTAGACAGGCAGCAGGGAGGTCAAAAGAGTCTCATTTTTTATTTTGTTTTTGGTTTTTTTTTGCTACATAAAAGGCCGTCAGCCAGTCTGGGTTAAGGTTTATGATTCTTCTTCTTCTTCTTCTTCATGCAACTGCAGGGAAAACATGAGCTAATAATGAAATGTGCACAATAAAGACGCAATCTGTCATTTATGCTAGCTTATCACCAAAGCTTTTTGTCTGTGTGACACAGACGCTTCAGCCAAAGCCGCAGAAAAATTGCTTTAATGACAAGATTTTCTTTCCTTTTTTTTTGCCTCCCCAAATAAGAAACAAATAAAAGAAGAAGAAAAGGGCTCGGAGAAGACAAAAATCTTTTTGAACCCCACAATGGGAGTGGGTGTGAGTCGTGTCACTTCTATCTGAGCTTTTGATGATCTTTGGCGCCACGCTTTTCTTTTCTTCTTCCTTCCTTTCAAGTTGTTTGGTCTGCCTCTTTTTGCCCAGCTATTCTACAGAAGTGTGCTGGAGTTAACACAAATTCTGCCCCGGCCGTAAATTATTTATTTCATCCGTGGCAGGGCTCTGTCCTCGCAGCCCCGAGAAGTACGTCATTTGATCACTG
This sequence comes from Oreochromis aureus, assembly GCF_013358895.1. NCBI lineage: Eukaryota > Metazoa > Chordata > Actinopteri > Cichliformes > Cichlidae > Oreochromis > Oreochromis aureus. The sequence goes on along the minus strand of NC_052963.1, from coordinate 19,191,744 downwards.
GCGCGGGCCCTCGTTCGGTCTGGCCGTGCCAGAGCGGAGATCCACCCTCCCCTAATTACCAGCGTAATTGTTCAGGCATCTCCTCACCGCTGGAAAGGCAGAAGGCTCTCACGCTGGAGCTCAGCAGCCAGAAATGAGTGCCATGTGGGGAGAGACTGTACCCGACCACAGCAGAGAATTTGAGGTGGCGCCTTGACGCCTGGAGCCCGCCGCTGTGCCCCCAGGCTGCCAGAACGACCACGATTCAAGTGTTAGATTTTGTTAGATTTAAGAGCACTCTGACTCTAAGCCTCTCCTCCTCCTCTCCTCTCTGATCCTGGCACTGATTTATATCTAGGAAATGTTGATGACAACTTTGTGATGTATAACAGGATGAATAAATGCTGTGGGAACCAAATATTGTTTTGGTCTTCTTTTGTGGAGCTGCATATGGAAAGATTGTTTGTGTCTCAGCAGGGACATCGCTCTCTGTTCTCCCCTTTCGCCTTCATTGGCTTTTTTTAATCAAAATCAAATATTTGCCAGTGAATCATGTTCACCGATGATATGATGGAGGTGATTAAGTGATTTCACTCCAATAACGTCATAGCTGTCAGTGCAACACCCTGATTTAAGGAGTTCCTACCCATAAAAGAAGTTCATTAGTTTCATAACGACCTAGAATAGGCGCAGAGAAGCGGAGGCTTTTCCACTGTGGAAAGGGTTACATTTTGGAAAGACGCTGCTGTATAACAGGCTTTAAAGTAGACCAGTTCTGCTTTTCCTTATTTTCTGTTGTATCTATACTGTTGCAGTGGATACTGTTCATATGAAGGATGGCCAAAGTTTCAAATAATGAGGTCAGTGTTTTTGCAAGCTACCCCTGTGAGCCAAAACCGCAAACTTAGGGCAATTATTTCTGCTCTTGGAACTGTGTGACATCAAACGGAGAAGCCATGCCCACCTGCTGTTCAAACCTTGCGTTTATGGAGAGCAGCCAATCACAGAAAAGCCGGCTTTAAATAGGGGAGGAGCTAAAACAGCTCGTTTCAAACAGGATGAACTGAGGGTTAGGCTGTCGAATAAGCCTGTGGAGCTCAAAGCAACCAGCCTTCCCAAACCAAAATAAGCACTTTAGTACTTAAACCAAAACAGTGACTAAAGCAAAAGTAAAAAGCAAGCTAAAAATAAATAGAGTGAAAAAATAAAATGTTGCACAGTCTCCTGCAGCAGATAAATCTGCAGTTGACAGCACTACAACCTCCTAACACAGGCTTTCAGGTCTCTAAAATGGGACTGTTAGATTGGATGCCAAAAGACACTTTGTACTTAAATGGAGAGACAAAACAACATTATTTTCTGTCTTGGGACCAGAATGTCTTAATTTTGAACTGTGCATCATGCAGCCAAAGTCCAAGAATAAAAATCTGGGCCTGAAAATAAAGATAATAAATCCACTTCAGCAGTAATAATAATCATTTCATTTATGTTGTACTTTTTTGAAATCCTTGCTACAAAGTGCTTTACAGGAGCGAAGAAATTAAACAAAAAAGTGGGAATTGCAGGAAATAAAAGGACAATTCAAATCGAATTATAGGTTTTAAGATGCGACTTTAAAGAAGTGACCATCTCCATCTCCACCAACCTGACTTCCTCCAGCAGAGCCTCGAGGCTCTGAGTGCAAACACTCTGTACCCTTTAGTTTTCAGTCAGGCCACCGAAGCAGACGTATCCCAATGATCTTAGGATTACTTTTAAGAAATCAAAGATGTAGCTCGGGAACAAGGCCATGTACTTAAACTACGTAATTAATCTGTTTTTATTTAAATGGCACATTTGCTATATTTTTCTGATAGTGTACAAAACAGATATAGATTACTCTGCTGCTCCACTGTAGTTCAAAAGCTATTAAAAGCTCATCCATGAGCCATGTCTTTGCTCTGAGGGACACATTCCTTCATTACCATGAACACACTAGTTCATTTCACACATCCCTGCTGCCATGAAAGAAACCCTCACAAAGACAAAGGCAGTGTTAAGTTTATTCTTCAGTTTTATTTTGCTGCTAGTTCTGTTTCTGCTCCACGAACATAGCATACACTTACCTGCTTCCTTTTAGTTTTATTCATTCCTATCATTCTGCATGCTTCTCGTATCCTCTTGCCTGTTTTTTTGCCTCACATTTGTCTTCTGACTGACTTCCTGTTACTCATCCATTCCGTAGTAATAACATTTTTGTCTTTTGACTGTTACCCATCTCAGGTTTTTGGATCCTTTCTCATGCCAACGATCACAAAAAAAGCCCCCAAAACTCCAGTGCTGAATAAATTTTATCAAATCATTTAATCACTGAAACTATCCCTGCATCTGAAATCAAGTTCCAGCTTTGAGTTCCTGGGTGGTGTGCTAATCTGAACTCTACAGTGGCCACCATATTGGCTACATAGCGGAAAGAAAAGGTCTACCAAACCATTTTTATTCAGATAGCTATAGCTAACATTGACAGATTTTCCATTGACAACAGACTCAGATATTATCGTCCAGTATTAGCTATCTGCTGAATTACTGGTATTGGCATTTATAAAGGGCAGTAGATGAAAATTTAAAAAGTAAACTCAGGAGAAACACCCTTCAACGATCGATGTTATGAGCGTTGATGCATTTTTTCATGAAAAGGCACTCTGCAACTTATCTGTTGGCAACACGTGTTTGGATCACCACAAATAACCAGCTAATCTGAGTAGAGTGCATAACTGCACATAACAAATGTTAAGGAAATCTGCTGGACCCCAGTTGATGGTAAATGTGTTGTGGTTTACCAGCTGTTTTGCTGCAGTAATGACGCAAAACAATTGGTGTATACCGTTTAGTCCAAATGAATATTAGTTAGTCAGGGCCTATGCAACAAGGTCCTGACACCAGCTGTTTTGCTATTCACCCCTCTTTCGATTTCCTTGTCGGGCCCAGGTCTGGGACTGGCTTTCTCAGGATGTGCCTGAATCGTCCCCACCTCCTTCTCAGTATCTCCTCTTCTTCCATGGGCCGTCTGCTGTCACAAGTTGCTTTTTGACCATTTGACTGAGAGGATTTAATGTAGACTCACGGCAACTTTTGTAGTTTTTCTTGACGTTCGACTTGAACAAACATAGCTTGGTGTATCAGCTTATCTTCCTGGAGCTTCAGATTTTTCTCATCTGGATGAATACTGCTTGGGTCTTGCATCCGTCCCAGCTTTTTTGTCTATCATGTGCACACAAAGTACTGTACTTCTCTTAGGGGTTCGGCGTCTAGCTAAACATGTCTGTCTTTTGCAACCAGTGCCATATTTTTTTAAACAACTGGTTCCATTTTAATTATATAATTGGCACAGAAAGATCGAGAAGTAAAAGGTTAAGCATTTTAAGTCACCTTGTAAACAGTGTAATCAAATAAAATTGAGGCTTTTTAAGCTCTTCCTGAAGGTGAAAGATCAGAAGTTAAAAGACAAAGAGTGGCAGTGAGCCATCAGACTGAAAACCAAGCATCAGAAGGAAGTTGATGCTGATTCCCATCCGGACATCACAGGGCGAATGACGGTGCATCAACAAAATAAAGCAACACTGGTCAGAGTAACCTTGAGTGGAGGAGGACGTAGATGTCACCGGTTTCCTGGGAAGATCTGGGGAGGCTGAGTTACTTCAGCTGCACCACACTGATCTGAAAACACATCTTAGAGAAACTTCAACACCAAAGTGAAAATCTGTGCAAAAAAAAAAAAAAAGACAGGGGGTTTTGTCTTTTTAATTTTCTTTTTGTTTGTCTCCCCTTATCTCTCTCTGCTTCAGGATCCCCCTCCACTTTTGTGTCTTCTCAGCATCTAAAACCTGTGTTTTGACTCTCCACATTTTTAAACAGCCGCTGCACGCCAGCCAGCAGGCCCAGGCGTCATTCCTGGGTTTCTGTACATTGGCCACAGTTAATTGCAGCTGCCATCGTTTCAGAAATCATCCCAAAACGCCTCACTGTATCAAATCCAACTCCAAAACTGTGAGTCAGAGTGTCCATTCTTCCACCTAAGCTTATCTGAAAGCATACGCCAACAACCCCCGCTGTCTGATACCATGATTTGGACACGAAGAATTTTTTTTCATTTTCACTTAGGAAAAGATTTGTCTTAGGGCAAATGTGGTGCCGTGCCAAAGTGAAGGCGAGGGAGGAATCATGAGCTAGGAGGCGCATATCTCTGGGCCGAGATCAGGAGCGCACTAAATATAGGCCACATCCAGTAAAATTTATTGCTATATAATGAGAAAAGGATGTTCCTCTAAAGTGGATGCGAGGCATTCATTCATTACGAGGAAGTTTAGCGTCCTCTCACTTTTCTCATGTGAAAGTTGGAGAGTCACTGAGCATGAAAAGTGGCCTTTTTCTCATCTTAAATATACTCTGTTGTGTGCAAAAAAAAAAAAGAAAGCCAAAGGTGCTCCCCCAAAAGGCTTTATCCAATCCACACAGGGCAATGTGGTACTTTGTGATATTTCTCATTCATTTCAGCATGCAGCTTCTATTTTCCTCTATGCCTGATCTAATAAGAAGGAAACACTGATGTGTATGCGGGGGTCAAAAGGAAAATCCAATCACACGACACACAAAGGCGTGAGCGACACATCTGACAGGAGGCAGCCGATGTTATCTATCCACCCCGCCATCCACTCCCATCTCCTCCTCTCCTGCTGGTGTCATTAGGTGACAAGATTCCCCAAACATGTCCGGAATTATTTCACACCGCATCTTTTGCAACTCTCCCCCCCCCCCCTTTTCTCCTGCTCCTCCTCCTCTTCTTCACGGTGTGGCGTGCAACATTAACCATTAACGTGTCACTTTGTGGACGTGGCTCTGTCTCTGAGAAGGGGAGTGAATAACCTTTAAGGACCAGGCAGTGACTTCGATAATGAACTCCGTTTTCTTAGCGAATCTGTCAAGGCTGTCAACAGATTTTACAATCTGTTGCTTGAAGGAGAAAAGCGAAAAGAAGGAGGTGTGGGGCGGCAGGGGTGGGGGTGTCCTTGAAAACCAGGAGGTGTAAGGTGGATACTGCACCTCGACACCGGATTGATTTAATTTGAACACATTTCCAAGCAGAAAATGAAATTATTAGCAGATTGGTACACTGATGGAGAAGGCGTTGTTGCGACGTTTTTGTCGCAAATTGGGGAGATAAAAGTGTCACAACAGACTTAGCTGATGGAAATGATGTGACACTTTGGTTTGCTGTTGGGGAAGAAACGGGCTGAACTCAGGGATCTGGAAAAAAAAAAGTCAAGAGATCTTCACCCAACTTACATTTAAAAATATGCAGTTATAGCTGGTGTGGCTCAGACTACAGTTTGAAAAATCCTACAGAGTGATCAGTAGTAGCACCAGTGCACATCTTGGTGAAATATGCAATGCAGTGTAAAAACAGAAACATGCTTCAAAAGTTTATTTTCTTGTTGATTTATTCAGTTATAGAATTGAATCGACTCCCGTGAAGACGAGGTTCAGAATTTGCGCCCGCAGTCGTTCACAGAAGCTGATTAATAACTGTTCAAAAATATCCTGACTTTTTTTTTATGGCTCTGTAGAGGTAAACACAGCGTAGGATGGTGACATACCCCTGTACTGAGAGGCGGGAGATTTGAAAGTAGCCAGTCCGTTTACATGTTTACAAAACAATTTTTGATAAAGACTTTTTTTTTTCCAATCCCAAACCCAGATGTTTAGTTTAGTTTAGAAATCAACACCAAGATTGATTTGAAGTCCACAGGTTTTCTCTAGAAAAATGAAAGTTGGTTTCTTAAATTCTAAAAGTTTTCTTTTTAAATCCCAAAATTTTCTTTACAAATCAAACATTTTGTTTACGAATCCAAAAGTGTGACGTAAAGGACAAAACCTCTTTTACAAATCCAAAGGTTTTGTTTACAAATAGAAACATCTTGTTTAGAAATTCAAACATTTTCTTTGCATGAAATTAAAATTAACCCATATTCATAACCATAAGAACTGCACTTGAGCAGCACTTACATCCACCCAAAATTTTTTTCCTGTTTATGTTCTGAAGGTTGCTACAGATGGATTGTACCACAGCGAGTCTGATTTCCAGAGCATTTTATTCTTACATTAGTTTTTTTCCATTTGTTGATAGTTTCTAATTGATTAAGTTTCTGATTTCTGACTGAAATGTAAATAGACATTAAGTATTAGTTTAAGAAAACTTGTGAAACAAAACATAAATACATAAATCATTGTGTTAAGGTACTGGGGAAATTTCATAATGATATCTGCTTTTATGTTAGTCGACGTATAAAAATTGCTGCCCTTGTCCATAACAAAAATACTGGTTGGGTTACACGAACTATTCATATTTTATTAAGTCGCAAATTTAAGTCTAAGATGTTACACTTAGACTTCATTTTGATACTGCAGATAGTATTTAAAGGTTACAAATATTTAATGTGGCTTTATGAGACATTTGAATGCCCAATGTTTAAACATGTCCATTAGATTGTGATCAGTTTGGACGTTTCCTAAGCTTTTTCTGACTTGTAAATGAACCTATTAGTGTTTTTTCTCCCTTTTCAACTAGGAAACTAGAAATTACTAGGAATTAATAAACCTGTCAGCAGGAATATGCCCGTGAACACATAGCTTTGGACGTTTGTGGTAAAAAGTCACTTATTCCACTGCAGGTCAATCAGTATCATATGTTAGGAAGAGGATGTCTAATATTAAAAGTGAAGAATCATCTTTTTTCTCCTTTTGTCTTGCATGTTTCTGTTTTGTCTCAGTGTACACATCAAACCTGACTCCTTATGAGCAGAAAAGTTGAATCATTTCCTAAAAAACCTCAAAAATGTGAACTGAAGCTGCCCGACTTTAAGTAGTTATCTTTAAAGATCAAATCTAAGCGCAAACATTTGTATGACAAAGCATTGTTTCCTTGCTGTGAGTCCTTTAGTGAGGCTGTCACATTGTTAAGAAACCTCTGTGTTGTCCACGGTCAGATTAATCTACAAGCAGCCACGATCCATTTTCATTTCAACACCGCTCGCTATCCGGCCCCCCCTCTTTCTGACGTGTCGCCCCCACCGAGCATTGCTCAAAGCGTAAAAGTAGCATCCTCACTCAGTCGAGGGCCTGCTCTTCAGAGGAGCATGTTCAGTAGGAGTGTGCCAGGGAAATATTTGCTTTGAATCATCAGAGGACATTAAAGAGCTCTTTGACGGAGTGGTGCACTCTTTCCTCGCCTGTGATGTGGCTCAGCTGAGAGCAAAATCATTCAGAGCGCTGAAGGAGTGATACCGGTGTTTTTTTGTGTGCGGTGGAGTGTGTGTGGAGTTTGTGCGGCTGCTTAGTGTGTGTGTGAAATGAAAACAGAGAGGCAGAAATCATCCTAACTCACGTTCATGTCTTCGCACATGTTTGCATGCTCCTGACACTGCTTTAATATTTATTAGCATGCATTCAGTGTATTGCAGTTCAGGTCCTGATCGCATGCTAACATTTTGAAGCTTTAGGATAGGAATTTGGGATACTGGATTATCCCACTGAGAAGTGTCAACATATCAAGGTTACGGAACAGCAAACACTTTATAAATATTCACACACCAAAAATAATACTGACCAAATTAAAACCCTCCAAAAAAGAAAAAGTTCAGATACATTAGCTGTACTATGCTTAATTGTTAGTACTCATGTGGTAGTTCTTAATGCTAATGCTAAGCTATCAGCTTCAAGTGGTCATGCCACAAACTAGTGCGATGTGTTAAGCCACAAACAGCATTAAGCTATCAGTCAAAGTCAATGCTGGTTGCAGAGGAGTTATTCAATGCAATGCATTTTTTGTCGAGCCAAAACATAACAGAAGGCATTTTATATTGTCAGGTAAAGACCCTACAATAATACAGAGAAAACCCCAACAATCAGACAACCCCATACAAGCAAGTGCTTGGCGACAGTGGGAAGGGAAAACTCCCTTCTAACAGGAAGAGCCCTCCAGCAGGAACCAGGCTCAGGGAGGAGCAGCCATCTGCTGTGACTGGTTGGGGATGAGGTGAGGGAGAGTCAGAGATTAATGCTAACTATTGATCAAATCCAGAGTGACATTTAAACAGAAGAATCTAATCTGTTGGAGGAAATCACCTGACCTGATGCACATATCCCAAAATGTACAGGGTTGGATAAGATGTGACGTCACCAGTAGGTGACGTCACATCTTATCCAAGCCTTAAGATGAGCAATTCCACCATCGGCATCATCAATAAGCATATCCTAGCAAACCCTTTCTCAGTTTTTTCCTGTATGATCTTCAGACTAAGCATTAAACTAATCGTTTTCTTGCTAGTCTAACATTTTTGGGGTTAAATGAATGAATCAGGAATTTGTTTTTGCAAATCAGCCTATCAACAAACATGCATAAACACCGCTGCATTGATTTTCATACTTTTCCCTTTATTGTTTGCTAAATGTGAATGTTGAACAGTGTTAAAACTTTCAGCAGAAGTCCCGTGCCTGAGACGTAAACATCATCTTGGATTTTCAAAACAAACTAAAAGAAAAAAACCCATAAACAACAACTCTCAGATTGACAGAGAAGATTAAAAACAAACAAACCAAAGAACAAAATTAGACTTACAAACCAACAAATAAAAATTGACGACCACAACCACCTGATTTTCAAAGAAAAGTTTAGCAAAATAAACTTTTGGATTTTCCAAAACACACACACACACAAAAGCAAAGTTAAAACCAGAACGGTGGTGACGTATCAGCTCATCCGGCTCATGAACCATCATACTTCAAGAGGTGTGAAAGAAAGTGATGTTTTATTGTCATTTATTGGCTGTATTGCACTAATGAATGAGAACTGAAATCCTCAGAGAAATCAAGAAGGCTCGTGGGAAGCAGAAATTAATCCAGCTTCACTAAAATCTGACCAGTAGACTTGGAGAAGTGGCGATTCATACAAAAAGTGCCCGTCCAAATTACCAATATGACCTCCACAAATACAAGTTCATGGATGTGTTGATGTATGCTCAAATCATCCAGGTAAGTAAATCTCAAAAGGTTGATTCTGTTCATCTGGACGCATCTGGATGTTTCGTCACTCATCCAAGTGATTTCTTCAGTCTGAGCTGACTGCAGGTTTCCCCAACCTTATAAACAGTACATTTGCACAATAACTGAAACTAGCTCACTGAATGGACAATGGGCTGTGAGGTCAGTTCTCCTACTGAAAATGTTACGTCCAGGTGAAAGCAATCAACCTTTTGGGACAACTTTATGGATTTTGCACAATAAACATATGGAATGCCTTGTTTTGCTTTCAAATGTATCTTTTTCTCTTTGATTATGTAACAACGCCACAAATGCCGTGAATAACGTGGAATTTCTAAGAAGGGAGCCGATTCCGCACAGGAGCTTCCAGAAGCCTCCAAAGCTGAACCTAAATAGATTTTAAAGGTGATTCTGAGGGATTTGGATCGAATAAGTGGATTTGATTCTGTACACTGAGAATACAAAGTGAAACCTGAGCCGGAGCTTTTGTACGCCTGTCTGCGGGGCCCGCGTACCTGTGTCAGGCAGTTTTATTTTTTCTGAGCTTGACATTGTGCTTCCACGTACTCGGCAGGCTTTCATGTGCCTGCGTGTGAGGTTTGTGTTTGTCTCCTGTGCCTTTCGATGGATTTGTTGCGCACCCCGGCTGTTAACAGAGTCGACAGCCCACTGATCTCCCATCAAACCGAGCAGCGCTGCAGGTACGGCGTGTAAAGGCTTTGCTTTGAGACTACCTGTCATCACACATCAGGAGATTATGGCGCTTTGCTCTGTCTCTCTCTCTCTCGCTCTCTCTCCGCAGCTACTACACCATCTGCAAAACGTTACATCAATGAGGTACATATCTCAACACGGAGCCGCAGATAATCTTTGGCATTTCAAACACAGAGGCACAATCACGTCATCGTGCAGCAGTAGGCCTCTCTGCTGAGTCGGCCGCCGTGTACTCGAGCGCTCAGATAATGCCAGATGCCGGTGCCATATGGGAAGCTAAATTTATCATCTGTTTTTTTTAAGAGTAGCGCTGTCTTCGTTTTCAATTTCACATCGTACTGTCGCACCATCAATTCGGGGCCCCTGACACGTGAGAAGATAAAGGTGGTGATTATGTTTTATGGAAACTCAAATTAAAACAGCAATAACATCATGTGATTCTCACTGATTTGTGTTTTTTTTTTTTAAAGATTACTTTTACTTTCTAAACTTTTTTTTTTCTGAATCACCCTTCAAAACAATTTAATCCGTGATCACTTCCCAGGATTGAATTTGCATTTTTTTTGAGAGCCTTTCTACATCTCTGCAACTGAGGGCAAAACAGGAAGTATGAAGCCATTACCGCGACCAGAGTGCTAATATATTTAGACCCCAAAATAGAATAAAACGTAAATGATCATTCCTGCAATAATCCTCAGTGACCCGTGAGGGCGGCGCATCTTTCCCCCGGGCGAGTCTTAATGTGCTCTGGTGTCTCTTTGCTCGGTGCACTGAGGTGACATCCGCAACTACATAAATCTGATTTAGAGGGTTTGCACACTGAATAAGCAAATACAAGAGCACAGCATCACCTCGCATCAGGGCGGGGAGGATGAGAAGGAAGGTGGTTCATACCAGGAGGAAAGTGGTTATGGGAAAAATGCAGATCTTATGTACAATGAGCCGGCTACAGTTGTGAAAACTGAGAGAACACGACATGGAGTTATAATGAATCTTATATAAATATAATACTGTTAAAGTGTCCACTTGTGAAACTCCTCCTGCTACATTTCTTCATGTGTTTAGCACCAATAAACTGATTAAATCTTTTTCAATGCAAATTTTCTCTTTCTTCATAATCTTAGGTTACATTAAACAACTTGCTTTACAGTATTCTACTATCAGAGAGCAACTTGGGGTTTGTATCTTGCCCAATGATATTTGCAGACTGGTGAATGGGAATCAAGCCACACTGGACGTAATACAATCACCAGTTACTTGGAATAAAATGTGTATTGCCTGACTGGTTGGTAGTGGGTCCTGGAGACTTTTGGCTCTCACTGACTGAAATCGGTTTCAAAGAAGGTGCTGCACCAAAGACCGCCCCAGTGATTAGATTGGGTATTAGCAGATTGCCACGGTGGCCTTTAATTTTGCATATTAATGGTAACTACCAGTAGTACAAAAGCAAACAGTCTTCATTTCTGGTTTCTGTTTCAATTTTCAGCTTCACCACAGCTCAGAGAGTAGTTGAACCACGTTTGCAGACCACAGCCACAAAAATGCTAGCAATCAAAGCAAAAAAGGAGGTTCTTGTAGACCTGTTGGGGAATGCATATTGTTCCTGGTATCCTGCGGTTGCTAGAAGGTTGCAGACCAGTCTCTAAGCCTGTGTGACCGAGACTTTAACCACCCTGCATTGTCAACATAGTAAAGTTACTTTGTTAGTGGTCACATGTTTGCAAAACCTCAGTTCTTGGTTTGGTGATGAGGCATTTCTAGATTTAAAAACATAAAGTTGGCCAACTATCAAATTTGAGGTCAAGTCATACTGTAGGTTGTATCCCTGTACTGTGATACTAAATGTCATTAACTTGTAGATGTTTGCCTTTAGAGTTGCCCCTGATCCATACATCGGAGTGTGAACATTAGGTCTTTAGGAAAAGAAAAAGGTGCCTGTGTGAATGAGTGAATGAGGTTTGTAGTAAGAAAGAGCAGAGAAGAACTCTTTAAGTACCCCTGAGGTCAGACTCACATATTTAAATAGCTCATTTTGTCTGACCTAAAAAAAAATTGATGGACAATGGCAGGAAACAATAAAAAGCAGCAGACTGCCAGCTGTGGAACCCAAGAGTGTGATTATCCATTTGTTAAATCATCCAAGATCACTGTTGACAATTAAAAGGTGTCACTAAAAACCTCTCAGCCTGCTAAATTTCAACAGACAGAAAGACAGAAATCCTCTGCGCAGCTGAGCTCAGCGGCGAGTACTGAATGTGATTAGGGTGCCGTTTTTGTTGTGTTGCTTTTTACATGTAAACACCACTCGAACCTGACATCATCACACCAAATTGTCACAGCTTTGAATGTAAGTTGTTGGGAGCACATCACTACATCACTTCTCCACCAAAGTCCAGACGCGGCTCTAAATGATGACGCTGATGAATTTATACAGCTTCCCTCGCTGCTTTGGCTCGTTCCAGGCGATATTGATGTTGCTGCTCGAACGCAGCGGCATCATTCCTCTCGAACAAGGATCGACTCTTTTAATCATCTTGTCCGCTCGCTGCATGTGTTTGGCTTTGTTGTGAATATCTGGTTGCCATGTATGCCTTTTAACAGGATTTCAGCCTTATGGGATGGCGAGGATTTGAACTAAATTAAACGTGACTGGGTGCCAAGAACAGGGGCGAGTCAGGCAACAGGGAGAACATGTAAAAAGGCCAGACGGGTTTTTATGCGGAGATGGTGACTTGGTGGGACAATCGGTGCTAGTTGGAGAAGTGAGCAAATGTGAAACGAGATTATTTAGCATAATGGCAGCAGTGGCTGCCTGAAAGTTGGAGAGACAGGCCTGCGAGTGGAAGGTCAGTGGTTTGAAATGCCTCCTGAGAAAAATGATTAAGTTCAACTCCTTAAAAAAACCCAAACTTTACTGTCGTTGTACCCTGGAGCAAAGGTTAAAGGGTGTGGCAAACAGGTCACTGGTAAGAATATGAAAACACGATATGAATATGAAGCATGGTGTTGATAGAAAAAAAAAGTCTTTATGCTTAGGAAACAACATGGTTTAAAAAAAACTGTGAAATGAGTCACTGTCTGCAACCTGTCAGGGAAAAAATACACCAGAAGGAGCCTCTCATCAAACCAACGAATATACTGACATTAAAGGGAAAAAAAACACAACAATGAAGATGCTTTTGCTCTTTATACTTTATGATGTTTGCAACCAACATCTTAATAAGGGTCAGATGAGGAACAAATAATGCTGCAAACAGCAGGGCTATTGCAAAAGTGCTAACGCTTGCAGTACCTCGAGTGGCCACTTGAGACTTTCTCTTTAAAAGCGAGTCAGTCCCCACAGACTCTCATGTTAAAATGGCCAGCTTTACAGCAGAAATAAACATGCTTAAAGCCTGCTACAAAAACCAGTTCTGTTCTCGATGCACAGTTTCCTTCTTTAAAAAAAAACTGTCCAAAGGAAGCACTTTATATAATCCACACATTTGAATTACATTAAGGCTTAAAGTCTCTGAGATGAGTGGCTGTCTACAGCCTGTCCACGAAAAAACATAAATCTTACAACCAGCATCTTGTCAAGCCAGTAAATATATTGATAAAAAGATGACAATTGATGATAACTATAATGTAAAAAATAAAGAGGAAAACAGTATTTAAAAAAAAAAAGTAGGTAACTCTGAAGTGATAAAACCTGCAGTACCACCAAAAGTGAGCCAGGACCCACAAACTCCCTGAAATAAAATTTGTTAAAACTGACAACTTTAGTTACCGTGTGATGAGTCAGCGTCTGCATCAAGACTCACACCAGAATGAGCTTCTTGACAAGCAAAGAAAAAATATTAAAAGACAAAATGCCGTGATATTTTTTAAAAAAGGAAATGGTTTAGATAAGGAAAACATGCTGACTGGTGATTAATAAATGAAGAAAAAAATGAACTGAATTGAATAAAATGAAGAAGAAGAAGACTACATGATTAAAATATGTAAGTAATACTGACGTTATAAAAACTCCAGTACTGCAAATAATCTCATGACCACTGCAAAAGCAAACGAGTCCCCACACTCTCACTTCCACACGTCCACCTTTTTTTTTTTTTCATTGAATATAGTGACATTACCTCTGCTTGAGGTTTCGTCATGTTAAAAGGGATTTTTTTCCTTCCCACTGCCGCCAAGTACTTGCTCAAAGGGAGTCATCTGATTGTTGAGGTTGTATCTGTATTATTGGAGGGTCTTTAGTTTAAAATATAAAGCGCCTTGTTGTTGCAATTTCGCTACATAAATAAAATGGGACTGAATTGAATTAAATAGTCCTTCACCTAAAATCTGCGATCTAAAAATAAATGATTTGGCTTTTCACCAAGTGTAATTGAGGCTTTTCCCTCCTCAATTACACTTGGTGGTACCTGGAACCCTTTGAAAGGCTTTCAGTACCTCAGGTAAAGGTTTTTTTTAATGGCCTATATTTTGGTTCCTAGAGCAAACGTTTGCCAGTACCAGCTGGGAGACAGCCAACAAGGAAACAGGAATCAATAGAATGTGATGAAATTCTTTGAGTGTATCTTTTATACAACAGTAATGAAGTTACCCCTGTGTAAATATATCCTGTTATCTAAGTAATGAAGAAGCTGACCCTACCCAACTTCCAATATGTCACAGGGATCTCATACTCACACTTTACGCCAGTTTAGAGCCACCAGTTAACTTTTTTATACAATTACCTGACAAATAATATGAACTTCTGTGCAGTTAATAGTACTAACAGATTGTACGAGAAGATTACGTATCACTAATTAGCAGGTATCTACGCCTGTCTGGTGAACCCACACAGTCTATGGATGCCACAAAGATATTAAAAGGCTTTACTCAAGGCTTCCCTAAACAATGCTTACAGAGGCAATGTTGAGCTTTCACATACCACCAAAGGTAAGCAAATCATCAAATGTGGATACTTAATCTTTTAAAATGCCTCAAAACCGTTCACAGTACACACTAATGACTGAGAAACCTAAAGGTGCTCCGTGTCCATGTCTGTAAATAATTACAGCTAATTTGCAGATATAAAAAGTCAGCTGCTACCCTGCAGTGTTGCTTTTGTGAACTCTAATTATGCGCCAACTCTTATTTCGTGTCATCAAGTGAAAACGTATCACAAATTAAAAGCCAGGACTAATATTTTTAACTTCTCTGAGGCAAGCGTGGAGCATGTGTGGGCTACAGCGTCGTGAGGAGTGCAGAGTAAAAACACAAGTATGCGTATTTGTGTCGGGTTTGGGAAACTTAAGGCCCATAAAAGATTCTTTTTTTATATTAAAAAAAGAGGGAAGAAGAGAAACGTCAAACTTCACCTGTGAGAAAACCTTGGCCTTTCCCCTAACGCTCCATTATAATTATGGCTGTGCACCAGAATTTAAATCACAGGTTGCCTTGAATAACAAAACCCCGAGTATCCGTTGAGTTTCATCACCTTCCCTGTGCTTTTACATTTGTGTGGCATTTTGTCAGACGGTCACAGGCTGCAGGAATCCAAATCCAACACAGGGCAGGCCGGGTCATTTGCTGCAGTTGATTCAGCGTTGCTTTGGTTAACATTGGCTCTATTTTTAGCCTGACATCTGAAGTATCCATGGAGTCTAAATGTGGGAAAAGCCTGTCCTCCTTCCTCCCCGGGTGTCTGATGTTTCCCAGCAAGCCCTGCTGCAAGTCCTCTGCGTGCATGTGCCTGGGTGTGTTGGTGAGTGCACACGTGTGGGAGAGTTTTTTGTGTGGGTGTGAGAATATGCGTGTGTGTGAGTACATCCCCGTAGAGGTGTGTGTATGTGTGTGTTTTAGCCGTGCATGGAGACCAGAGGACTGTGGGAGGACTTCCTCTGTGGATCCTCTCTGTTTTCTTTTCAAAGAATGACATTCCTAAGCTGTTTCACTTTTCAGGCAGGAAGTGGAAACGGGCCAAAAATGATTAAAACCAGCAACGGCAACAGCAACAGTTCGAGCGCCACCAAAGAGTCTGGAGTGCTGACACAAAGTCAAACAGTCATGAGAAATTGTTTAATAAATCTGAATAAGAGAAGGAAGAGCGCATTAAGGGGAGATCATAACTTTTGTTGCATTTTCTGTAACATTAGTCTCTTTAAATGATCAATTTCAGTTTGAAGGTTTGTCGCAGGACTTTAAAAAAACAAAAAAGAAGAGCTCTTCTTACACCCGACGTACCCAAGGTTGGTTTTGGAAAGATTTCAGGTGGAGAACCACATGCAATATTGACTTTAAACTGGGGCATGCATGTTACTGCCTTCTATTTCTCCTTCTTCACAGGTAATACATTCCCCAACCAGCACAAAACCTTACTTTTGTATTCTATTTCATGTCATTTTTACCCCTGTAACTCTCCTAAAGTGCCAGAATTATCAACATATTAAGTTATATTACCAAGTGACTTGCCAAACACAACGTTGACTTTGGATGGGCTTCGCAAAACCTCAGTTCAGTGCTTGTGAGGCAGTTTTGCATGATGTACGGCTGCAGGGAAAAGTTGGGAAGACCTTCAGAATTGTCCGTATATCTGCATAAATATGACGAAAAATCTTCAATTTTCAGATTTTCAGATTTTATCAGGAGAACCTGAATAAAAATGGAATAATAAAAAGACTCCAGCGTAAGAAAGATAGGGGTCAACTTTAGAGAAAACACTGACAGCACTTTTCAATGGTGTCAGGAATTCATTGGGTGGGGCGGATGGAGGTCATTCCCCGAGATGGTTAACTCAAAGGTGACATCCCTAACTATCCCTATGGCTTCAGTCACACAGGTCTAGAAAGTGGCCAGCAACCATCTGGTAACATCTAGTCACCATCGAAAAATGTGTTTTCCTTGACTGGTTTGCTAGCAGCTGTTGGAGGCTGCTGGGTAAAAATAGTCAAAAAGGAAGCGCTGCACCAAAACCTTCCTTGTGGTTGCTTTGGTTGCTAGCAGATTGCCACAGTTTACATGTGTGATAACCACTCACAGCAACAATACTCGTGGAGAACGTTTGCCTTCAAAGTAAAGGTTGAGCCTTCCAGCTGCAACCAAGATGTTTCAAAAGTTGCCACTTTACTTTGAAGGTGAACCATCTCTGTTTTAATTTTAGTTGCACTTTTTCATGTTTCACAACAGCTTGGACAGTAAATAGCAACTGATTGGCATTTGTAGATTCGCCACTATCTACAGACATACCCAGTTAATTAAGTCGTGAGTAACACAGGCCTAGAGACTGGTTGGCAACCCCCTGGCAACCTCTGGTTCCTAGAAAAAAATGTGTGTTTGATGAGTGGTTGCTGCAGGTTGGTGGGAGTCCCCGAGTGAAATTAGTTGGATGAGGGTTCTGCACCAAAAAACCTATTTGAGATTGCACTGGTCTCCAGTAGATTGCCACAGTCATCTGTAGTTTTCTTAGAAGATGTTATTTTGTCTGCAAACACTTGAAAATTACTTGCAGAGCTGTAGAGAAACCTAAAAAAGTTCAAAGCATATAGGAAAAGACTGTTGCCTTCAAAATAAAAGTTGTGCTAACAGCTGGAACCAACCAGTTTCAAAGGAAATGACTTTTACTTTGAAGATATAAATAGCTTCCATGTAAACTGCAGGCAACCGCAAACACTAGTCACAGTTTGAAATTGATTAACCAGACCTAAAAACCAGTCAGTGGGTCACTAACTGGTCAACCCCCCGCCCCCAAATTTATGCATTAACAAGTTGCTTTGTGGTTTGGATTGCTCGCTAATGAAAACATCCCAATCCCAAGAGTTATGTCGACACTGAAGAGCGATTCTCTTCTGAAGGTTTCAAGTATTTGGTTTCATGCTTAAGTCCCTAGAAACTTTCTTCTTCACACAGAAGGATTAATTTACTCGTACGTGTTGTGAAGATTAGACTTCAATCAATAACTGTTCTTTAAATAAAACAGAACATCCACTTACACCTGATTTTCACAAACGGTCCTAGAGACTCGATTAGTTTTCTCATCATATGCAATTTCAATTCTTATTCTTCTTCAATGAGTAAATGACCCAGTTGAATATTTTTGTCTCCATTGCTTCACATTTAGGACTTGTATGAAAATCTGATGAAGTTTTAGGTCATATTTATGCAGAAATGTAGAGAAGTTTTTTTCCCACAGCTTGACATGGTCATGCATTGCATCTGTAGTATGGTCAGCTTGGCTTGCTTGTGCCCGCCAGGCACAAGCCTCAAGGGGGTGACCGGTCACACAAAGAAAGCAGAAGGTGCTTCCTGATCAGCATCATATTTACTATATCTACATATAAAATCAATAAGCTCAAAAAGACTGGAAGTATTATGGATGATCACATGTGCAGAACTTTGAATACAACCTACTTTTTACTTCATCTGGACCTCCTGCGCTGCATGCAATATCTGTATGTGTGGGCCATATCTGCAGCAAATGTATGCATAAATAAACACTTCAATGCATAAGTCATATATTTAATTTCCATTTTAGGCATTACTTTATGAGACCTCCTCTGACCACATGTGTGCAAAAACTTAAATTCATGCGTTGGCAACATTACAAGAATCAGACCCGTAAAGATCATTGAGGGTCAAGGTTCGAGCACTCAATCGACAGGCGTGAAATATTCAAATATAAACATATAAATACACATATTCACAGATCTTTAGACTGATTGTGCGAGTTCAGGCAGAGAAGGAAGACGAAAAGTCATAATGGCGTCCATCGTGAAGTTGTTACTCGCTCCACCTCACTCCCAGCTCACCCACGTTGGTGTCAGCTTTACGAGGCTACACCAGATCAGCAGTAAAGAGATGTACAGGGGGTTATTTTTAGACAAAACACAGTTAGCCACCTCTTGCTCCGTCTATCTCTCTCCCTCTTTCTCTCTCTCTCTCTCTGTGCAAAGTATTTTTCCTTAAAAAATGTATGAACATTGGTGGGGATTCAAAATGTGCCTCTCATACATTATTGACAAGGCTCCATAACCCTTCTCATGACTCCAGGTCGGAATAAGTGCAAGCTATCCTTGTTTTCAAAATTTACCCTGAAACACTGCCTCAGATTTGTGAATTATTGACCAGCACACAGATGTTGCCTGATGTTTATTGTCCTGTATGAGTTTATTAAATTTTTTTTAGCACAATGACTAAGGACTCCATGTTTTATTTTGTTAGGGAAGATTAAGGACAGAAATTGGGATTGGGATCTTCTTGTGACATTTTTACATATTTGGAGCACCCAAATGGAAAAATAAAATGAACAAACAAACAAAAAACTAATGCCAAAGAGACTTAACATGTCAACTATAACATCTAGTTTCTAAACATCTTTCTATTTACTGTTTGGCTAAAACCAGAGGCAGACAATATGCACTCACATGCACGCCCATGGTTGAGGATTGTTTCTAAAGCTGTGAAACCACATTGATAAAATTTACAGGGATTAATCCAGCATACATTTGCAAGCCACTATATTAGGTACACTTTGATAGTGCTAGATTGGACCCCCTTTTAACAATTCTTCATGGCATAGATTCAACAAGGTGGTGGAACATTTTCGCCCATGTTGAAATGTTCCACCACATCTCAAAGCTGCTCTATTGGATTGAGATCTGGTGACTGCGGAGGCCGTTTGAGTAAAGTGTCATGTGTCATCTGTTATCCTGCTGGAAGCAGCCATCAGAAGATGGTACACTGTGGTCATAAAGAGATTGACATGGTCAGTCACAATACTCAGGTAGGCTGTGGTGTTTAAATGCTGCTCAGCTGGTACTGAGGTGCCCAAAATGTGCCAGGAAAATATCCCCTCCACACCATTAAACCACCAGCAGCCTGAGCCACTGATTATATGGCAGTGTGCAGTGTAAAAAAGGTTAATATGTTACTTCTCCTTATGACAAATCTACAAATTTAACCTTGCTATTTGCTTCATTTTACAACTTATTTACTCTCCAGTGATACAACCCAACAAAGCCATCAGAATGTAGTTGTGCCATTTATATTCTTTATTTTGTTCTAATGTGATTTTCTTATTTAAAATCAGCAGCAGTACTTCAAGTTTTGTAAGCTTGACAGTCGGTGCTCAGGCTGATGAGATAGGCTTTAATTTAAAGATTTCATCACTGTCAGCTGCTCTCAGCTGGACTAACCTGCCTCACACAGCATTTTTGTGTTATCTCTGTTACGAGTATTAAAGTTATTTGTCTTCCACCCACCTGTCACTTCCTGTCTGTGTGTATATGGGAATAAATCGGTCCATAGGTCCTTTAGTCTGAGCGAGGCATTGGGCCAAGTTACTAAACGAAGTCCATGTAGTGCTTTCTAGTGAGAACAAAGCCCTCCGTGAAGATCTACATATTCATACAAAAAGTTTTAGAGGCCTCAGACAGTAGTCCTCAACAGCTTTAGATTTATGTCTTTTAACAGACTAACATTTGTTTAAGAGGCAAACATGTCCATTAAAGTACAGCCATGACAGGTTTTACATTGGAGGGGAGGGTTTTACAGATTCTCTGACTGTGGGAGTTTTGAACAGCCATAGATTTGGCGACTGAAACGAGTCCAGAAAAGAGATCCAGTTGAGCAGAAGCCTGTTTTTCTCTTTTTTCTCCTCCAAGCTGAAGTGATTTATCAGCTTCTCCCTGTTCAGGTCTCTCTCCTTCTGCTTCTTCTCCTCCTCCTCTCGTTTCTCACCACATAAAGGAGGAAGGGGGAGGTGGCGGGTGGGGGACAGTCGAATGAGGTAGTTATGATGAACCGTCACTCAGATACTGACAGCAGCTTTCTCAAACGCTCGTGCTCGGACGAGTCCAATTGATTACACAACTCCGTCAATGTCACGGCGTCACAGGGCCCCCCGTTTAAATGCACTCCCGGCGCTGTCGGATAAATCACATCAAACATCACTAACAGATACCCCCCACACCACCTTCCCTCCTTTGTCGGTAATTGCGATATTCCTGTCCTCCTGTAGATGTTCAATCCCTCGATCCCTCAACCAATTGGCTCTGACAAGGGGGGAAGCAGTTCCTGTCAAAACTGTTAAAGGGGAGGATGATATTTAAGAGGTGCACTGGATAACAGATATCCATCACCTCTCCACAGGCCTACATCATTTCTGGAGGATTGCTTGATCAAGATGTCTTTGCCTGCTGCCTTTGTCCCTGCTACTTCTCTGGCTGAAAGTAAAGTTATTACGCCACCATGATGACTCCATGCTTCTTCGGTGAGAGAGAATGTGACAGGTAGAGAGCAGGAACGTGCAAGGCAGATATGCCTGAGGAACATGAATAAGTCAGGGTGGGGAGGGGGATATTAAATATTCATTCTCCCAATATCGCTCTTTGTCACATCCTCTTTAACAACAATGAGGACGGGCAGAGCAGGAGCAGGAGGAGGAGGAGGAGGAGGAGGGTCCTTAAACTGGCGCTGGCTAGACGTGTCATGCGGCATCAAGTCACAACAGGATATTTAACCTGAGGTGAGGAGGATCTGCAGCTTACCGTTTGTTTTAACCTGTGTACGATGGCAGAGGGGCAGAGCGGGAACGAACGCAGGAGTCTGGAGCTTTTCAGTCCAACGAAACACGACAGCGGCTGATTTCACTGATTAGCACACCTTCAGCTAATCAGGGAAATCAGACGCTTTAAGCCTTTTGGGGCAGATGGAAATCTGAACTCAGAGGCCTGAGAAACGCTGGCATACATTTACAGGAAAGCACAAAGGTAGAGTTTAGAGATTGCGTACTTTTTCTTAGATATTTCTTTCATTTTGAGCCAAAACCTTGTAATTGTTCTTGCAAATTGGATGGATATCTTCACTGAGCAGTTCATGCCTCCATTTAAGTAGCTTCCTGATTAATTTTTCCTTTCATTTTTAATTTGTTATTACTTCCTGCCTTTGCTTTCTTCCCTCCTCTGTAATTATCTGCCCTGCCTTTATTGGTTTGACATGAAATAACCATCAGCTGGTGGTCTCAGCCTTGGTTAAACTGCAAAATGAATGTTGTGCCAAACTTGACTTTCCAGCAAAAGAAAGTTTGACTTTAAGAACTTTTTTCATATCCTTTTAGTGATGACAACAAAATTAAATGAGATATTCTCAATCAAGCTCTTGATCTGAAATCCCGGTCCATTTTCCTTCCGACTGATCGCACAATAAACTGATCGCACCACTGGTTCAAAGTGATGATATCAGGGGCAGACACGTGATGGTTGTAAGAGTCCAGGCATGTTTAGTTTGCCATGCAACCAATGAAACAGAAGTGAAATAGGCTCCGGTAATGGGGAAGACATTGTGTTGGCTCACAACCATTGAGTAACCAAATAAGCTGTTGACCAAGCTGTCACTGGGTTACAAACAATTATTTAAATAACATCTTTAATTCCTTCACTGTATTAATCTGACTGATAGTGCTTGCTTTCTCTGACTTGAGTTTTATCCCATGTCCAGTTATGCTTCAGATTTTGCTATCAGACTTGTTTTGACCTTGAAGTTAGCACCATGGTTTCGACCATGTTTGCTGTGGCACCTAGCATAAATGTAGCTACTGTGACATAATGACTTGGGTTTGAAAAGGTCTGTTACACATTTTCTCCTAGCAGCTGGTGGTTTCAAGGGGGGCAACTGACTTCACAGCAATTGTCAGTAACCTTCAGCAACCACTCATCAACCATAAGGGAAAACACATTTTTTCCTAGCAACCGGTGGTTGTCAAGCAGTCACCAAACGGTCTCTAGGCCTGTGTGACTGAGGCCTGTTTTAAAAATTTGTGTGTTCATAGATGTGCAACATTTTTCTGACTGCTGTTTTCTTTCTTTCTTTCTTTCTTTTTTTATTTTGTACCATACAGTTTTTAGATCTGAGCACCTTACATTCATCCCCAAATGAATCTGACATCACAGCTGGACCATTAACAAAGTTTTAAATAGAAAACTCACATGTTTGTTCTTTGTATGTCTTTCTTGGTGCTACATTTATTTATGCTGTGATTCATTTGGAGCCAACAACCCCTCCTATATTCCTGCTCAAGTTGCATGAGATATGAAAGTAGTAAAAGTTTAGTGTCAGGACTGGATCAAAGGGCGGCGACTAACTGAACAACTTTTTGGACATCACTGTGGGGTAACATTACCACAGCAGATGTCCCAACACAGTGATTCCATGGAAACCTCACGCTCAGATCATTTCTGCTCTATATTTTGCCATTTGCTGTTGATGCTGGCAGAAGATACTGACCTGTCATGCTGTGCTTAATTTATCGCTAAGAGTCGCAGGAAGTTTGAAAACAAGTGTCGTACCTTCATGGCAGAAATGCTGAAATGAAAATAAGACAACACTTTAAAAAAAAAAAAAAAACAGACTGCTGCTTTACACTTTCTCACTTCAGATCCGATAACTCAGGGGATGCATTGGCCTGGACTGTTGCCCAGAAAGTTGCCTTTTGCATTGCTGGTCTATCCACCCAAAAGAAAAGCAGGTGGCTTGTTTTCTGAGCAGAGTAGTCGGGTAAAAGTACTGAGCAGACATCAGAAAACTGGTCCAAAACTTGTCCATAGTGGCCACATTTTTGTTAAGATTTTCCATTGCTCTTCAGTGATTCTTAAAGGCTCTGAAAACATTAAAAAATTGTTTTTTTTTATGTAGATGAATGCAAAAAAATCTGAACGCTATCATCGGAGTGAGTAATCTCAGCCACAGCAGATACCGATATGAAGACGACTGCACTCATGCCAAATGGGCACATCGTAGGTGCTGAATCACGGCTCTGCTTTGCAAATCCAAATGCACCTCTCTCAGTCTCAAGAAACAGCTCAGGGCTACGCTAACAAACTGCATTTGGCCATAAAATATGTGCGAATAAAGGAGAAGTACACGGGATAAATCCAGAGGGCAGGAAAACTTATCCCGGTACAGTCGTCATCCACCACAGGAGAGCCAAACGCCAGCACCAGAGCCAAACTTCATCATTTTACATTGTAAATCAAAAAGTAAACAGGAGAAAGAAGAGCGGGCGAGAGAGAAGCATAATGTGCACAGTAAATCCTAAAATCAAAACTCAGCATCCTTTGCTTTCTAAATGCACTGCTGTCATAAAAGCATTTCCATCGACAAATGAGTCTGCGGGAAAGGTCAATAGTTAATTGAATAATCTATCACCTTGGGATGGACAGAGTGTACCATGCTATGCAATCAATGACAGGCGCATTAAAAGGTCAGCCACAGACTTCCATGATAAGTCACCTGGTTAATGTTTTCTTTGGTTATACACAGCTCAAGGGTCGGCGGAAAGCAGCTGAGAGGCCACTTTGGCTCTGAGCCAAGCTCAATCACCAAACACTGGTCAAGTACCAGGTACAAAAGAAAAGGGAATGTTTGATCTGGATGAGATGTGAATGTTGGACATGGTTTCGAGAGAGCAGTAAACACAAAAATCCCAAATATTCCCTGGTTAGTCGAAAGAATCTGATTCTTTTTGTCTGGTTTATATCATTGGAAATGCAGTCTTTAAGTTTTGGACTGTTGGTTCGACAAAGAGAGCCTCTTGAAAATATAATTTTCTGTGTTGGGAACTTATGATGGACTTTTATTAACCGTTAACTCCAAGGCTGAAAAGTGACACCAATGCAAACGGGCCAGAAACTGCAGTTCCTGTAATGTCCACTTGAGGCTGACTCCATCCTCATAGACTCCCATGTTAAAATGCCCAACTTTAAATGATAAATAAACATGTTTATAGCCTGGTACAAACATGGAGGAAATCCTACCCCCAGAAATATCTGGCCAATAAGGAGACTGAGCATTCTCACATGGTTTGTAGTGACACATTTTGGTCTACTTGGAGTTTGCTTGGACTTTTCTCTGGCTACCTATAAAGGCAGCTTATGTAGGCGAGATCAGTGTGTTTTTGAGACCTGGGATGTAAACGTCCCCATCTCTGAAGCAGTTTTGGTCAACAAATATTCTGTAGGCTATAAATGAAACAGATGTTACAGTTAACACAAAAAGGTTCAATCTTTTTTCTCATTTCGACAGTGTGCTGTTACTTCATATCCTGGATGCTTCACGTTCAACACAAGACTAGCAAGGGTGGCCATGTCCATCCTTTACATACAGTCTGTGGTTACAGCCTATCATTGACTGATGGGACAGCCCATACTAGATCCTGCATGTAGTAGGAAGACTAATTTGTATCCAGAACTTATAAAAGAAGATAATTAAATTGCTGAAGACCGTCTGGTTATAACCTTGAAAATTTCCCATGTTGAAAAAGTAAAAATGCACGACATACACAGGTGTGAAGGGCATCTTTCAGATCCAGTGCAGAAAAAAATGAAAGTATCCATCTGAAATTAAAAAGAGCAAACACTGTGCTCACGGATCAGTCACACACCTTGCTTTCATCATCATTAATTTTTGAAAGCAAGGAGATGAATTAAAATCTTTTTTAGCTCAACAATAGGAAGCCTCATTTCTAGTGCTGCTGCACATTACAGATGCAACAGGAACTCTCATTTAGAGCAATAGTGGTGCATTTGCAGCAATATCACAGTGTAAATGTGACCAACCTATTAATTATAAATGAACAGCATTTCCTTATAATGCCAATTTATTACTATTCATGTGTGTACTTTTGCAGGAAGGTATGCTCGCTGCTGTGCGAAACAAAGAAAGGACTGCAATGTTAACAGATGCTTCCATGAAAGGAAAAAAAAACAATAATTATGCAAATCTCAGACGGAATAATTATGGACGTATTCATTATTTATAGGTTTGCTTTTGCTTTGTGCTATCATAAACTAACTCTGAGCTGAATGCACGATTGTAGCTTTCTCCTTTAATTGTGTGTACATAGAATTATGTCATTTATTTCAACCACTGCTGGCGCGATTTCATTATGACCATGGGGTAGAAGGCTGGTGATTGCCAATTTGGTTCTGGGAGAAACTTCATATTTTCTGTACTTTCATATGCATACGTTTGTTTATTTTTTTTTATTTTTTTCCTCCCCGCACATCTAAATGTTTACTTTGCTGGGAATATTACGTTATGAAATCCATATAAATGAGTAAAATTACTGTTTGAACCGATGTAATGATGGCCCCATGCCGAGGAGAATCTTATTGATGTAATCAGCGAATGGCACAAAGCAGCTATTTTTTCCAGTAATTGGACTTGGTGGTACAGTCGCTCATTTGTCCAGTAATTAGTCTTTGTTTAAAGTAATTGTAACTGAAAAAAAATGACAAAAAAAAAAAACTGCGTTTTTAAGACTCACAAACACATCCAACAGGTTCATGCAGATTGTGCGGGCCTCGGGGAGAGTAGATGTTGAAAGGAAGGAAACGGATCAAAAGATGTTTTGAATTGATGCATTTTTATTTTTAGAACCATATGTAAAGTATGTGTTTAAGTATTAGGACTAAAGCACTGAAAACAGACAATTCGGCTGTGATTTGTCACACTGGCGATAGCAGTTAGTCTCTCATATTTCTGTAAAATATCTCAGCACTGTTCTTATTGCACGATGATTCATGTAACGCCTTCTCCTCAGGGAGGAAGAAGAAGAGGCACACATGCTAAATTTATATGGTTATTCAATGGAAGATAATACTACACAAATACAGGGTCAGCTGTCCCAGGTCCTGGCTCACAGGGAGACTTCAAAAGGACTGTGAACTTTTAAAAAATCCTGTTTGTCAAAACTTTACCTCACATGTGAGATACTCTAGTTTTATGCTCCCAATTTTTCTTGATATAATCTAGTTCTTCTCGGCATAATGCATGTAGCAACGCTATCCTCTTATCCATCCATGCTCATGAGATCCAGTCACCTCAGAGAAGTGTCCAATCAGAACATCTAAATGAACCTTATGTTAATGGTCACTACAACAACTTGCACAGATTTTTAGTTCATTATTACTTTACTCTTTTTCATAGGGCTACTTAAACATAATGCAATATGTACCATAATCCCACCTTTTTATGGGTTAATTTTTTCTTTATATGCTTTAGCTCAGGCTGTCCACCAACTTCTAGATTCATTTTCAATTCAAGCTTCACGCCGTTTCCAGTCCAGTATCCATTACTCGTAAAACACCAAAAGAAAGTTTGATTCTAGGCCCCAAAGAGTTGATCCTATTATCCATAAAAGCGCCATATCTTGTCAAAAGTTAGTCATGAGCACTTTAAAAAAATAGTTGGCTTCATTTTAGAGCAAAAACTCTTCACACTATCCCACAAAGTGCGAACAGTATCCCCCAAACACGCCAGCACCCTGCTGAATTCTCTGATAAGACACGGACACTTGTCACGGAAGATCAGTTTTGTCGTTTTCCCGTCTCTCTTGTGTTTTGAAGATGGACCTCCTCACATTGATCCTCTGTGGCGTTTGTTTGTCATCCCGTGAACCATCACTGTCAAACCCAGAGCTGCTGTATTCCCGACGCGCCGCTCATCCCAAAGAGGGTTTAGACATACAATTAGCCACGGTTATAGCACCATCGCCGATGGCGGCGGTTAGTGAGCGCAGATCAGCATCTCGGCAATATTACTTCATCTCTAAATATGAAAGGGGATAAAGCAAACTTTTCCTCAATATAAAATATTATTTTCAATCCCCTCATGTGTTGTGACTTTACTTAATAATTCATCTGCTACATCATGTCACGCTTGTCACAGAAAAGCACTTACAATCCCAGTACTCCAATCATGACAGACGGTTAAATAACCTTACACTTTGCACCCTTGCCACACAGTGGACATATCTGATACTTTACATATGCTTTTCATCCATTCCTCACCAGCTTCAGAGGCATAAAAAAGACATTTAACATAAAGGGGAGGTGGGTGGGAGGTGGGTTTGGATGAGGAAATACTAATGTCGACTATTCCATTTATATTGACCATGCTAAGTGTGAGCTCAGTCACTTTGAGCAGTGCCGCTCTTGAAGGCTCTTTGCTGAAAACATCCATAACTCAATAGAAACTTGGCTGTGTCTCAGGCTGCTTCCTCTCTCCCGCCATCCTTCACGGGAATACTTTATGTGCCATCACCTCCCTGCGATAGAGACTGAAGGGAAAGTGATGTCTGTTTCCTGTCCAGGAGATTCCCCCCCTCAGCAGCCGTGAGTTTTCTGCAGCAGCGGATCTGTGTACTGATAAAAGCTCTGCTGCTGCTGCTGTTGATGATGGGCTCGGTTTGCTCTCTCTGGACGTTGTTTTTGTAACTTTGCCAGGCTGCATTATTGGCAGAACATTGAATCTAAAGCGTTCGAGCTTGTGCTGATTTGCTTGACAGATGTAATGATGGATAGCGTGGTAGACCTTAATAGCTTTTATCAATTACGCTTGTCACAGAAAGCAGCCACAACCGGCTCTTCGGGCAATAATGGCTCCTTTCAAAAGAACTAACTGTTCTCGACTCAGTTTCCTGTCTCGGAGATTTGATGCTGACTTATGGCTGAAATGTTTTCTGCAAGTCATTCATAATACTGAAACTTCTAGACCTGCTCATCGTCTTTTCTTATATTCATACCTGTCAAACTTTGTATTTTGCAACAGACACACATCAAAACTGTTCATGCTGTATCCAAACAGTCAGTTCTCTCCAAAACATACATCATAGTTAGTCATCAACGCCGAAGAACAATGCATGAAAGTTATCACGCACATTATTACTGAGGTTGGTGGTGAGTGGGTTGCAAAGCAGCTTGCAGAAGCACAACAACTATAGGTAGACTAAAGATGCTTGATCCCAGAACATTTTGGGAGTCCATCAATTGTTTTCCATTATAGATACAGTATATACAGGAGATGGTCGCCATATGTTCATTAGTACCACTTTGTCAGCGCTGCTGCTGTGGCTTGTCTATGTACATAGTGTTCTATGGCGACTGTGCCGTTAATAACTTGGTTATGGCAAAAGTACGAGTGAAAAGTGACTCCCAGCTCATTTGTCTTCAAGCAGGGTTACTCCTGTGGAGGAATGACTTTGAAACTGAACCACAATCTTTTCTGAAACCTAATAAAGTACTTTTTAGATCACAAATTGTTGGCAGTGTCTAACCCTGAAAGTGTCTTTTTAGCACCAAATCCAACTGAGTTGTTTCAGTGCATAAATCTAAGCATGGATTGGATGTGAAATTCAAAAGTGAGGCAAAAATAAAGAACTGCGAGCAAAACAAAGGTCCACATTGGACAAGAAGCAGGATCTCCTTGCTGTTAACACTAAAAAGACCCACATCTGCGCTGCTTTTTGAAGCTCCAGTGAAAGGAAATGCTAAAATTTAGCTGCAGGGATAACACTCTACAGGCTAGAAGTTGTTTTATGGTATTTTACTCTTATGAATTAACAGTAATTAAATTATTAACTAACCCCCATTTTGATCTAATGTTGACAGTCATAGCACAAACTTAAACCAAAGCTGGTCCGCGTCAGGCAAAGAAAACTAAAGATTTTGGGCAAGTGATAAACCAGAGACGCCTTCTTACACAACATCAAACTGCTAGTCTCTACCGTCTTTGTCCATAACTCTCTGCACCTATGACACAGGAGACAAATCAAGTCAGTGTTGGTACAGTTTAGGTGTTTGGAAAAGACACGGCGGTCGTATCAGCTGGCCCTGATCACGACATTACTCAGGTCAACGCTGCATCTCCACCTCTGCTGTTAGATTTGCTCCGATCTCGGCCTCCCAATCCATCACATTCCCCATCCCATTGAACGTCCTCCTGTTACACAAAAAGAAGCAGAAAGAGCGCAAGGAAAAACAATCACTAAGAGAGATACAAAGGCTGATTTCATCCATCTTGCACCCTGAAGTAAATCTTTCTTGGGGAGCTGAGATCTACGCTCCTTCCCTCTCTCCATTTCAGAATTGCCTCGGAGCTCATCCATAACGGCTTTGCGGGCCCCCGGGTGCTCGGAGGGCCGGTCAGAGCAAACAGGGAATTGAATGAGGCGAAGGTAGACAGAGAGGAGACAGAAATGTCTCCTTGGAGGTCACACTGGCAAAATTGAAAGTCTCAGGTATAGTGGGGCCTGTCGGTTTAATAAAATGGATAGAATTTCCATTTACCCTCGGCACCCCCTCCTTAATGCATTGTTCTTGTAAGGGAGGGGCGCGAATGAGTCAGAGCCGAGGAATACACTTTATAGACACAAATAATCGTAAATTGGGAATGTCACCTTTAAGCCGAGGCATTTTTATTATTGTTAGTGGTGCTGCTGAGTGGGTTTGATGCTTTATTCTCTCAGGGATCCCTGTGCACCCGCACGGCCGCCCTCGCCGACATTTCTTCCCCACCTCCCCGCCATCTTTATCTGGCTCCTGGCGAAGGAGGAAGAGGAGAGCAACAAAGAGGGGACGTTAAGCTAACTTGTTTCCCCGCTGTCCAATACTTCTAGGTGACTGATGGCAGATGGCACGCTTTAAAATAAACCTATCCATTAACGCCACTCGCTGTTCTTTACCCTGAGCGTTTACTGCTGTCTGCAGGCCAGCCGGGTGCATCCTATCAGGGCACCGCCGCTGGACCTGGCCTTTGCCATACAGGTGTAAGCTCTTTATTTACTGCTATTATTTGGATGTTACAAAGGCCCCTCTCTGGTTTATGGTGGCGACTTTATAGATCCTCCGTTCCGCTGGAATATTAACTGTCTCTCCATGATTCAATATGAGAGCACAAAGGGCTCCTGGGAGCTGTAGAGCAGAGCGCCGGATACAGGTACTTGTCTAATTGAAGTCCCTCGAGCTTTGAGAGTATAGAACATATAAATTGGACAGATAGAGAATGCACAAAGTATTGACAAATGTCTTAGTGTGCCTTTTATTTTTTTTTCTTCCTTTTTTGTTTTTTTACCCGCCCTCTGAAAGCTGGGCAGCAATACTAAGCAGCATCATTTCCCATTTGAGAGGACGCGGCGCGGCCGAGTCAAGTCCGGGGAAATGGACAAAACAAAACATTCATATATTTAAATTAGATTTGCAACACTTGACTGAGTCGTGCGCGTGAGCGTGCGCACGAGTCAGACAGAGACCTGTTTATTCCCCCTCTGTTTTGCATTATATGTGAGTGCCTGAGCAAATTAACGAAGGAGGCCCTCTGTATTTTTTCGGCTCCATGTTAATTGCAAGAAATAATATTAAGGATGTGTGATTCTTATGCCTGAGCATATTGCATTATAATAAGTTCAGTAACATTACCAGGGAACACAGCTTATTAAGGAGAGGCAAGGTAGAGACTGGATAGAGATAGATTTAACTGTAATGTACCTAATCCTGAATATATTATAAATTAGCATGCGAAACCCTATACAAGATTTGAATATTAATTGAAATATGCAGATGATGTATAGGGTTGTAATTATTGCTGATTTAGAAGTATAATTGGATGAAAACTTTTTTTTGTCTTGGTGGACTGTTCTAGCAATGTGCTGAGAGATTAATATGCATATTCATGGTTGAATCTGCTGAACTCTTATTACCGACAATTGGTTTAGAGAATCTGTTTGTGAGGCCGGGTTGAAAGGCTGAGCGAAGACAATAGCGAACTGGGGAGAATCCAGAGAAGCGCGTGTTTCAGCGAGCGCCGAGGCAAAATGAAAAATTTTAAAACAATGGCTTTTTGAGCAAACAGGAGAAACGCGGCAATTGTGCATGCTTCACGTGTTTGGTGGCCATTTTCTTTTTTAATCGTTTGTGCCCGCATAGCCTTTGTAATGTTTCGGTTTACTTGCTCTTGCATCCGTTTTATGAGGTAGATGAGTAGAGAATCCCTCAGATGCCAAATGTAATACAAGCACAATTCCAAAAAAGTCGGGATCAAGTCAAAGTCAAGTCAAAGTCAAAAAGACTTTATTTATCCCCAAGGGGCAATTAAGATAGATGATACCTTGCCGACCGTACATACAATACACAAACATCACATTGGTGAGACAGGTCAGGCTAGGTAGCACTGGCCGGTCGACCACATGAGCAGCGACCCGAATGTACCATTGTATTAAAAACAAAAATTTAAAGACAGCAACACAACTCAAACTGAGGAGATTTTTTGGATAGTAATGCGGACAGACACTGCACAATCTCTTACAGTGGAATTATACCTCTGTGTTAAATCTATGCTGTCGGTACGCCAAACCCCTCTGAAACCCTACGCCGTAACTTACTCAGGAGGCTCAGAAGGTAGAGCAGGTCACCTACTAGTCAGAAGATCAGTGGTTTGATGCCGAGCTTCTCCAATCTGCATGATACTGAAACCCACGTTTCCCCCGATGCATTCACCATAGAATGTGTATGTGTGTGAATATGAGTACCAGGCGGTTTGCTCAATGTGCACCTTCTTGTGAGCCACAAAGACTGATTAGCCTCCTATGCCTAACTGGTTACTTGAGTTTTCAAAACAACTGGAAGAAAATGGATCAACTGAAAGAGAGAAACTGCACTGAAAACCATAGTTTTGGCCATGAAATTTCAGATTAACTGAAGCACATCATGCACAGTTATGATGCTGTCAACAGCGTTGGTCACTTGTGTAGGCTATGTTGTGTGCTCTACATTGATTCAGTGCAGGAGTCTACATAACTTACAAAATAAGTGCCCATAAACTCATCAGGAAAGCGTTTACATAGATGAGGTGAATTTGAATTGGCAGTAGGCGTGAATGTAAAAGTATAAATCTGTTGACTCCAGGTTCTGTACGAATCTGGATAAGGTTTTAAGGAAATAGATAGATGCATCAATCCTTTTGATATCAAGCTACCTTGTTTGCATCCAGCATCACATTAAAGGTGGAGGAACACGCTGTCGTCTACTAAATGGCTGATAATTTGCACAAGATGGATGCAAACATCTTTCACATGGCAGCTCTGAACTGCACGCAATATTAACATTCATGTTGTTCACAGGTTTAAGTACACGGTGGATCACATGTAGAGCCAGTTCACCTCTCACCTGCTTGCACCCTGCGTAACTGTTTGAAATATGCTTTTCGTCTTCTTCGTCTGTCTCCTGTCTTCTTCCCGGCAAACTTCATGAGTCATGACAGGCAGGTTGGTCTTAATGCGACCCACCGGAAACCGCTCCCGCGACCTCGGCTGTCTAGAGCTGCTCAGCAGCCCTCCCTGCCCGCCTCCCCTTGTCACACAAAAGAGAAACGCTGAAGGACCTCCGCTAACTCTTGTCAGAGCTGTCACGCACTCTCCCGCCGCCTCAGTCTTGACAAGCGGTTGGCTGAAATACCCGCCGAGACCTGCCGCCCCGCTCCCCCTCCCCTCCTCTGGCATCATTACCTCCTTATTTTATATGCTGATTTATTTCATATCACCGTCTTTTCCTGACTCCCTGTTCTCTTTCAAACTTTTCCCAGAGCTCAAGACGGAAGCCTTGTTACTCCAAAATGCCTGAAAATACAATTAAAAGGCTTTGACCCAGATAGCAGTGCTGACCATAACGTAACCCCGGCCATCCCTGGTGGTGTCCATACGTGATCCCATCATCTCGACCTCCCCCCACCCCCAAATATCCACTCCTGTTTCTGCATGCAGATGATAAGAAAAAGGAAGAAGAAGTCCCTCATCAAGTCAGAGCTCTGAGACCTGCTCTCAGCCACTAAGGGGCCCTTGCAAGTCTGCTTTTGATATACTGGCAAAGGAAGATTCGTAAGAAGTTTGCATGCAGTTTGAATGGCATGCTTAATGATATAACCTGTAGGTCACATGGCTTTCACAGTACATATGCAAACATAAAAGACAGAGACCCTGTTTGTACTGTCTTGTTTGACTTTGACTCCTTTCTTTTTGGAGCATACCTAGGACATAACAGAATAGTACACCATGAAAATGAGTGCACATATTGTTTGTGTGAGATCCTTGGGTTCACTTTATGGGAAATCTTAATGACAGCATCTCCTTTTAGCACTCTAGCAAAGGAGATATTCGATAACCTCACATGCAAAATCCATCATTTGCACATACAAACTTATTTGCACTCATTGCACAGCTTCTCTTTCTCCCTTTTTCTCTTATCTCCAATTGCCTCAGAACTGAGCCAATCACCTTGATACGCTCAACGCCAGCCATGCCCACACAACCCACCCACAGGAAATGTTAAACGCCTCAAAATGTCCTTGGTAACATTAAAGAGGGCTTTTCAAGGAGACAGGAACTATCCTAAACGCGCACAGAGCCATCGATGTATGCTGAGTTTATTTGTAATGACAATGTGAAAAGAAAAGTTGCATCTCGCAGCTTCAAGTGTGATTCTGTAAAACAACAACTCACGCCTTATTGACAGTTTGGGTTTGAGGCCGCTCTCAGTGACACGGCAGCGTCGCTTTCCGTGTGTTTACTGTTGGTTTTTGCATGTATGTTGATATAAGAGACGTGGGAGCTCTGTATTTGTTTAGTCGGTCTGGCGGCCATGCCGATTTCATGATAAATATTAGAGCTCAAATATGTGAGTAGGGCATTTATTGAAAGTGATCACTCCAAACATTGTTTGTTTGTCTGCAAAATTGCAGCGGCCTCTTTTCGTCAGCCGGGTTATGAGAAATTTCTCTCCAAAGCAGCCCAAATGTAACCAATTCGATCCGTGTTTGTTTTTTGCCTTTTCGAGACTGTTTGTCAATGTTTAGAAGAGCTTGTGTGGAAGTGTGTGCGGGGACGGGGCGGGGGGGCGGGGGGTGGGTTACACATGTGCGTAACGATGATAGCTACACTACACTCGGGGAAAAACAAACACCTCAAGAGACCCATATATATCCACTTTCAGGGAAGTTTTATAAACCAGAGCGCAGTACATTTATCCGCCCACTCCTTTTCTTTTTCTTTCCCCCCCCCCCTCTCTGCACGGGATTACAAGGTGGTCAGGCTCTGCCAAGAATCCTCTAGGTGCAGCGCAAAGGGAGTGAGAGCAATGTGTGTGAGAAAAAAGCCAAACTACGTGACTTTGGAGTCCAATGGGTGGGGGTGGGAAACAGGAGGGGGGACTGAGAGGCCGGAAATGGAGAGAAAGACCAAGGAGCAGTGGGAGACTGACCTTTTACAAGACAGCTGTTCTCTCTCAGGTGCTTGTTCTCAGCATATCTGCAGCCCTTTTTTTTCACCCCCCTTTTTTACATTAGTCATTATTTGGTCCCACGGGATGGAGAATAGGAAGGAGTGTTTAATGTGGCAGGAAGCAAAAACTACACTCTTACAAATGCTTGTGACCCCCTTCAGGAGAGCACACAGCTGAGACACAAGCTCAGTGAATGTGTAACATAATAATATCAAAGCTTTTCTCTCTTAATATAGCTCTAAATATGCGTGGATCTGTATCCTTTTGTCTTTTATCTGTTTTGGAAGCATTTTACCCAAAGAAAGACAGGCAGAAAAAAAAGTCCCTCTGCTGGACTAGGACCAGCAGTTCTATCCAGCACAGTAGCAGTCAAAGATCGGGCAGCCTGCACTTATTCCCAGGGCGTCCAACACTGCTGTTGTGCCGATTGTTGGGGTTGTTATTGAATTACTTAATTTTTTACACTACTCATTACATTTGTGTTACCCTGTACAATGCCCTGAAACGCATTGTCACATAATTACCAGTTAAATATATTAACTATAGGTTACAGACCCACACACTGACACAAATTCCTATCCCGATGAGGACACAGGTAGGCTCTTTTGTTTTGCTTTGTGTTGTCAGCTTTGCGTTCACACATTAAAACTATGTTAAAAACACAGGGCCCAAAGAAGCGATTGCCACAGTGATTCTACTGCAGGAAGATGTACAGGAAGAAACGGAGGCTGCAACACCGACTCTTCATCACTGCCTTTGTTACCTTTAAAAGTTTTGGCTCTGGCTGCTGGGTTTGTTGCTCCTTGTCAGCATGCTGTCTGTGCAGATGTTCACAAAGAGCCAAAGTCATGTTAGCAGTATAATACGGTTTCTGTCCTGGATGCGGCCTCCACGTTACCATAACGCTGTTGTCCTTTTGTGCAATAAAGATAAAAGTAATGACTATATCTCTGCTACTGAAAAACGAAGTGGCAACAACTATCGTTTCAGAGAATACTTCAGCGGCTATCTAGAAGTGACTGTGTGATAACGTTGTTAAAGATAATGAAGCACCTTTGGAGTGCAGACCACATACTTTCTGACCTTCTCTTTTCCACTTGTATCAGTTTGTTTGGCTAACTTTATGACGTCCTGATACTGACTAATTGGCAGAAACTCCACTCAGAAGGTAAAAATCAGTCAAACTGTAATATTAGTGCATAAACTGCCTCTAAAATGGCTACATATTCCAAGTATGCTTGTTTTATGAGTGTACTAAAGGAGTCAGAGGGGATTTGTTCAGTGCAAGGAAAAGGCATTAGGTGATACGGCGCACCTCATCTCCGGCAAGCTCTCCAGGTTACAACAGCACAGGGAGGGGAAGGGGATTTTTTTTCTTCCCCCCCTGCGAAAGTCTTCAATCTTGTGAAGCCTGAGGGGCTGAGTAGGTGTTTAATTATTAAAGGTGTTTGAACAAAAGGCTATTCTAAGCCTGCTGGAGCCACCAACTGGACATTCTCCTCAGTGTTTGATGGATGACTACCTTCAGAAATAGTCTGTTTCCTTCGCCATGTTAGTGTTAAATTACCCCAAAAGACTCCCAGAGACCCGCGCTGTCTTTCCTCCTTGTTAAAGAAGGATATCCTCGCATTTGTGGT
Source organism: Oreochromis aureus (assembly GCF_013358895.1). Classification (NCBI taxonomy): domain Eukaryota; kingdom Metazoa; phylum Chordata; class Actinopteri; order Cichliformes; family Cichlidae; genus Oreochromis; species Oreochromis aureus. Next base: position 19,155,269 of record NC_052963.1, on the reverse strand, counting down.
GTTTCACAGACGCAGCAACACGCTGTGTTTACTACTAAAGGTGAACACAAAGATTAATCAGCTCAGGCGGTAATGCTTGACCATACAGTCATTTGGAAAATTCAGTTTATGATGCAACTTTAATGCTGTCTGAGTCAAATTTTAGAGGTGACTACAAGTGCCACAATTCGAATGCTGTAAAGGCTTATTTCTGTATTCCTACCACATGCAGCCAGTGTTAAGATTAAAGACAATCAGTTTTTAAATGTTACGCTGAATCCAATTAGTATTACACAGTGGCAGAAAAAGCACTTTAGACCTTTGAGAAAGAACTTCAATTACACAAACACTTTATTAAAGATCTTCAGTTTCAACTTGTGTAGGATTGTAGAAAACTGAGTAAGATGCAGTTTAGTTTCTCTTTATATCTTTTGGTTATTTTATCCAGCCACAATTTACCTTTGCCTTAAAACAGCAAATGACCTTTTTTCCCCCATACTGAAGTTCAGTGTTTTGTTGACTCATCCATTCATCCTGACCTCCGTACAGCTACACCACTTTGCTCCCGCCATAATCATTGCAGCCAGGAGGTGAATGTAATTACGAGTTGTAACAGAGAATTTCTGTAAACATTGGCAAATCTGCAGTCTCAGAACTTCCTGTTTCGTAGGGAACACGACTCAACGTAGTTCAGAATGAACAGGGAACTATGGAGTCGCAGTGCTTCTTATTGTTTTCAATAGAAGACGTCTATTATAGGTTTTCAAATGTAATAAAATACTCCTAATTAATGACATTGATTTATAGTACCAGCCAATCAGCCAACAGAAAGGCATCAGCTAATACAACGTTCAGGTTAGGCCATAAGCCAACAAAATCACTTTATGAGGCCTGAAATTCACGCAGGCTGAGAGAGCAGTTGACAGTCGCCTGACTAACAAAGGGCGCTATCAGATTACCACGGATCCCAATAGTTTAAACTTGAAGACAGCAACAATATCACCTAACAACTGCCATCAAGCTCCAGCTACCAATTACCAACCGGTCCTGAAAGGCAAATTTTGCCCCACCGAGAGGACCTAAGGTATTATTAGCCAGAAGAAAGACAGGTTCATCCAGTTAAAGGTACACAAATATATCAAAATATAACCTGTTTGTTATAAATGATTAATCCAATTTTTATGTTTAACCTAAATATCTGGCATGACCACATCATGCATGTTTTTGGCAAACAATCCAACAAGGCAGAGATTGAGCACGCTCTGGTTTTATTAGCCGTCTTCACAAAAAAGTACCAGCCATGATTTATCAAAACAAATTCCAAGCGAGTTGTAAAAAAAGGGGAGCCTATTAAAGAGTAATGTAAGCAAAGCAAGAAACATAAAAGCAAAGCAAGAAACATAAAAGCATCACATAAAAAGACTGGCATCAGGAAAAATTAATAAAACATAACACATAGGAGCAAGTCTATGAAAGTGAGTTTCAGAAGAGACTTTAAAAGATGATTGTGAGTTAGCTAAACGCTCACTGTTCAGGTTGGACTAAAGCGAAGGAACTCTTCCACATTGGGCTTTTAGATGGCCATAGTGAATGATCAGGCTTTTGTCTTTCCAAAAAAGTTGCATTAAACAGAAAGCATTATTGCAAACTGATTTAGCCTCGGATTTACTGGCCAGCAGGTTTATTTTGGGCTGGTAAAACTGCATGACATCAGTGTCAAGAGTGTCAAGAGTTGCAAGAACCAGAAAACCGGACTTGAACCTATAATCCTTTCTGTAATCTGTGACATCAAGAATATGGTCAGGGATGATTAACATCTAGGCAAAGGCAACAACTGCCCCTGACCACTGTGGGGTACAAAAGCCCCACAATTACAGTGAACTGTCTTTTGGAAAATACATCAAAAAAATTGCCACATGGAAGCACAAAAGTACATAGAATCTAACTAAAATCAATTTTGGCAATGTCTTAGGTTTCTTTTGGATTAGTTATAATTTTAATGCAAAGGTATTCTGCCAAAACTGCAGTGAATCGTCTGTAATATCAGGAAAATAACTTGTTTTCATAAAATGTGCTCTTAGATGAAATGCAGGTCGTGTAACCCTGAAAGAGATCCTCCTTCAAAAAACAGACACTTCATAATTCTGGTGTTTTCTGGGCAGTTCCTGATGAAATAAATGAGTTGTTTGAATTACCACTTAATAACAGGGTTGGAGCAGATTTCTGGAGACGAGGTTCCCCTGTGGTCGCTGGACTATAGGTTCAGACTGATGTTTCCACAAATTAAAAATCCACCCAAACCTTGTGAAATCAGCCTGTGGTGTGCCAATACCTGCTCAGTCAGGACTCCTGGGTCAGTAAAATTCCAGGTTGGAAAAATGTTAACAGAGCCTTCGACACTTTCTGGTTTTAGAAAATGAAGGGAGTCCAGGAGAAGCATTTGAGGGTTACGGTTTATTTTCCTGCCTCTGAGAAACTCAAGGAAAGTAAGTTATTTTACCCACTGTCTGTGTCACTCAGAGACAGATAACTTGTGTCTTAACAATATGCCAAAGAAACCATAGCTCATTTGCTCAGTGTGTAAAGATAAAACTTTTACTTAAATAGTGTCTTTCTTAATTTGTGAGCCTGAGACATGTCTTTAAAGTGTATATGCAATACTCAAAAGCTTTTGTACTGCTAAAGTGTTAATGAAATGTAAAATGCTATCATCCTTGACTGTCAGCTGCCTCTAATGGAAATAAGAAATTTGTTTAATTTGCCTCAATGCCTCCATTCTGCTCACCTACAAAGCCAACACAACATAACATGAGCTACGGTTAACTTAGCTTTAGCACACATTAACAAGCAAGCTGTCCATAGCTGGCTAGTTTGGTTGGCTTTTTTCATATCACTATTAATCTGCAGCACGTTTTAAAGCTCAGTTTTTGAAACCTTACGATGTAACTACAGCCCATCCGCTCACCGTTTGCCAAACACCAAATATTTGAACGAGTCACAAAAAGAATTACTCTGAGACTAACAACGATTTAAATGAGTGCATGAAGCTGAGGAGCACAAATTTTTCACAGCGAGCAATCCAAACCATGCAGCAGTATATTAATGACGAACCTTGTGCTGGGGATGGATTATCTCAGTTGTTCTCCTGACTGAAGTTTGGTCCATTTTCAGCAAGAACAGGAAGAATGTGAAGTTAGCTGGAAAACCAAAAGTTATTTTTCACAAAGTAGTTTTTCATGGATGTTTTGCGTGCTTTCCAGTAGCGCCCTTAAGAAATGCCAGTGCACATTCTAAACAGAGGATGATTGAATGGTAGCATTTTACAGGATTCATACCACTCTAAACATGGCTCGAACAGGATGGCTGCAACTACATTGATGTGACTGACTACAAATCGATTCTCCACTTATGAAATTGGGGCACATGATGCTATGTCTGCATAATAAAGGGAGGGTTTGTACTGTAGGAATTCAAAAACAAACTATTACCAGTTTGCTTTGTGTATAGGTCTGTGTACAGGTCTGATAGTGTACAATAGGTCATCCAACTAATTAGGTTTCTTTTGAAGGTAACATTGTAATGTTTATCCAATTGAATTGAGGTTTGGAAATGTGTTTGGAAAGGGTTAAGGATGTTTGGAAGTAGCATACTCCATTAATATAATTTACAAGGCCCTATATGCATGACATTATAAAAGTTTGAACCTACAATCGCCCCTGGAAAACAAGTAGTACCAGCAACAACTAATAACCAGGCCTCACAGTGACTGGAGGCTACTGCTAGCATTAGCTGTAGAGAAGTGAGGAAGAGATGAGTAAAGGTGAAATTCACGTGGTAAATAGATGGAGGAACATAATTGGGAAGAGAGGGGTTAGGTTAAAATACATGGCTACTTTGACCATGAAGCACTGCTAATAGCTAAATTGTAGCTTTTAGTTATTGTCAAGAACTAAGCCAACGACAACAGTACCAACCTGATTAAAATTTGTTTCCATATAAATAATCAAACAAAATGGAATATATACACATAGTATGTGTATACAGGATATATGCGGTTATATATTTATAGACCAAAATGACGGGGCCGATTTTTTGTCCCAGTCCAAGCCTGATTCTCTGTCAGACAGATAAAGAGATAAAGTCTTTAGTGAATAGGAGGGTCCCTCTGGCTACAAATGTATCAGCTTTAGCACATTATCTAATTTTAGCCAACATTAACCAGAAAAAAAGGACGACATCTGCAAGGCATTTAACTCACTGAAAGACTTTCTTTTTAATTTTGTAGTAAAAAAACCAAGAACAAAAAACCTCCAAAGCTAATGATAGCTAATACTAGCATGCTTGCTAAGGCAGATAAATGCTAAAGCGAGATTTGATATTGGAAAAAGTGTGTTAGTTTACCTCAAAAATATTATTAATTTGTGTCTTAATTGTGAATATTACATGATTGTCCAGTAAAAATACCACATAGAAACAAAAAAAAATGAAAAGGAAAGCAAGAAAGTTAAACTTAGCCAACTCACTCACTATGTTGGGTAGCTAACTACTCAGCTACATAGTTAGGTACGTTAACATAAAAAAGAAAAAAAAGTTGTTTTATCTAATAGAAGCCTTTTCTGGCAAAATAGCAACATGGGTGATTTCAGGCCTAAACAAGGGTAAAAATCTGTATTTGATTTAGCTAAAAGAATCAAAACCCAGGTGTTTTCCTTCTGGCTAATGTTGCCTTATGCTACTGGAGATGACGTCTGGAACTAAATTCCATTTGATGGATTTAGATTTCATTTTAAGCTGTTAAATATCTCCAAAATATATTAATAGTACATTTTACTTATTAAAAACAGTGGAATGGCACAATTTTTACTCGTAGCTAAAACATGTAGGACAGTTCTAAATATACTGCCTGGCCATCTTTGGTGTAATGGGAAGGCCTCTGAGCTGCTTTGATAAATTTAACCATTACTAAGAAAAAAAATCGCACTTATCACAATTTGAGTGCAATATGGGCCATTACTTCTCAGTTACGATAACATCGTTCTCACCAAAGAGCCTGTTGTGATCAAGGAGCATGGCAACACTGCTACACTGCCTTCAAATAGTGCAGAAAACATGAGCACCGAGACAAATATGGGTTGGAAACAGGCCAAAGGTTTAGCCTGGTCATCTAAACCACTTAATATGGAAGAAAAGCTGAAAGTAAGCACACCTTAAATGTTGGTAATATTCCCCTGACGTTCAGGAATTTGATCTGTAAACAGATATTTTCTCAGTTTGCTATATTCCCAGATCTTAACACTGAGTTTCCATTACTGAATCCAGTGACTGCCAAAGCATTTGCAATCAAGTAAAATCAAACTCTGAACAGAGTATTTGAGCCTTTAATTCATATTTTGACAGTTTAAGCAGCAGTGTTTGTACAACATCTGTTTAAAATATGTTATGTTTAAGGCAGTTTGACAGAGTTTATTGTTTTAAAAATCATAAGATATGAGAGCGGTTGTGCAGCTGGAGCTTTTATTCCTTTACTTGAGACTCCTGCCTGTGACAGTGGTGTGCCAAGCGGGCCACCGTTCCCTGCTAATAGACTCTGAAAGCTTCAGTGGAAAACTTCAGCTCTGACACCGGCACACCACAACAGCGTGGCCTCGGGGGAGAACCTAGCTTCAAACTACCTCTCTGCCCGGACCTGTACTTTCTCCACGAGACAGTATGTGTTTGGAGGCTGGGGTCGTACTCGCCTTGACCAAAGGCTGACTGCTCGCCCCGGGCCCCTGGCGTCAGTGTCAGGGAGAGGTGAATCGAACTATCTCCACTTGCAAATCTATCCCCTGGGACCCTGGAGCCCTCGCACCATCCCCACCTCCTCTCCCACCTCTCGCAAAACATCCTTTTAGAGGGGGTCCATCGGCCATTATGTCCCTCCTCACCTCTTTCGCCACACCAGTGGGGCGCTATCTGAGGGGAGGAGAGGTGCGACCACGCCACTAATCTCTCGCTCCGAGTTGCCCTGGCCATGTCACTCTCCTCCACGGCTCTCCAAGGACGGCTACCTCCACAGTCAAGGTGACACAGAGTTTAGTTTTTCCTGCAGCCAGCATGGACACAGACCTGGACTACCGGGGGTTTATGAATTACAGGCCTTGCTTAAGTGGTAATTTAGGCAGGAATTAAGGGATAACGTGTATTTCAAGAGAGGAAATCCTTTGAGTTTCCTTTTATAATAGAGCACCTACCTCACAGTGGGTAATTGGAGCCAGATGTTGCTCCATGCAGCATTAAAAAGCACCGGCCTTTCTTTTTTTTTTTTTTTTTCCACCCCTCTCCTCTTCTCTGAAACATCTTGAAATTCTGTCATCATACCGGCTTTTGTGCGCCTTTGCGCTCGTGTACACTCCTGTGTCTGTGCCACATAATCACATTAGTTAGATTTAATCTAAGAAGAGGCAAATTATGCGCTTTTCCCATCAAATTTAGCTGCATGACGAGCGGCGTGAATCAGTGAGTGAGTGCAACCTATCCCAGAGTGCTTTGCATGGATGGCACAGGACTGGGAGAAGGAGATGGAGAGGGGAGCTGCAGGATGAAAGGGAAACACTAATAATGTCTCACATGTGTACTGGCAAATTGTCTGCTAACACCGGCAAGCAACACTAGCTGGGAACGTGGCGGCAGCCTCCTAATAAGCAGCATGCACTATTTATGATCATAAACCAAGGGCAGGGAGGGTGAGCGCTGTCAAAATAAAAAAACATGTCAATCTTAGCTCCCCACTGTTGCCTGAGCTCGTTGCCTGTCTGTTAACGCACTTTTTTTTCTCTCCGTGTTTGCCTATGATGTACAAAGGCGGGAAAAATCACATCAAACCCGCAGATTTCTTAAACTTCTACATGTCTGAAAAGGGCAGGCGAGGAGGGGGTGCTGGAAATCAAAGGGAATATCAAAGTTGGGAGAAGTACGGGAATACGTCTGTGAGAAAGTAAATATTTTGTCCTAATGGTTTGTGTGTTTGAGAAAAGCGCATGTGATGAAAACCAGAGATATACATGTCGGTGCAGTCGGCAGAAAGCTAGGTGGGGAAGTACGCTTAGGTGAAGAAAAAAAAATGAGGCCAAGCTTCATTTTAATACTTCATAGGGCATTGAAAATTCCCTCTGAATTTCCCTAACTTCTCCCCACTCTCTGCAATTATGCATGTTTATTCATTTTGATTAACAACGATGAAAAGTCGTGTCCGCCACGAGCCTCGCATAAGAACATTTGTGCCACTGAGCAAAGTGACAAGCCATCAGAAGTACATGAAAGCCCCACTCCTCTTCTTCTTCTTCTGCTTCATACCTACTAAAAACAGCAGGTAACTAAAGCTGTGTGAATATTTTACAGGTCTCGCAGGACGATATTCAAAGATATCTACAGTCCTCGAGAAAAGTTGATTTGAGCTTGTGTGACACGAGAAACACGTTGATTAGTTGCCTTGGGCCCTGAATCCTCTTCACTTCTAACAACTACTCCACTTCTTTCTTCTCTCAAGCCTCCTCTCTGAATCTACCGGCCACTGGAGGGATACATGGGGGAAAAAAAGGGGAAGGAGCAATGAAATCTGACTGCTGTCAGGTTAAAATCTTCCCATTAATCTAAAGGATATCTTTTATTTAACCAGGTAAAAGCCTTGCTGAGATTATAAATGTCATTTATTTCAGACTGACCTGGCCAAGAAGGTAGCAACCGTCTTTTCCCGAGGGCCAAACTGTCAAAGATAAAGTAAGTGAATCGCCAAGCACTGGAACAACATAGTGCTGGATTATGTTTAACTCCATAAACTCAGTAGACATTATAGATAACACCAGCCTCAAATTAATAGCAATACAAATAATTAACAAAGTATTTTGCTGTGGATTAACCAAGCAATTAAACCAACATGTCCAATTAGTTAAAAATTTAAATTAATACAATGAAAAAGTGAAATTCCAAAAAGGACAGAAGAAAATCCAATATATGTATTTCAATTAAAATGCAGTAACTTCACTAACTCAACTATTTTCTCAGACCTATAAAACTGATTTAAGCAGAAAGTTCTGGCATTTTCAGGTCTTTCGGTAGATTACTCCAACAAGGAGGGAAAGCCTATGTGGAAGCTGTTTTGCTTAATTCTGTTTTCACTCGGAGGGCAAACATTTGTAAAGTATTTTCAACGAGCAGGCCAGGGTGAGTTTGGTTTTAACACAGATGAGAAATGACATTTGTATATAGAAACGCCACCCAATGCAAAAGGCTACAAACATAGCAGCATACAAAGAACTGACCAAAGATATGATATTATTTAGTCAGACACAGCATGAAAAGGAGGAACAGGGTTGAGTTGGGTTGCAAAGGGGCTTGTCGATGCAAAAGTGACATGTCTGAAGCAACTCTGTAGCCAGTTTGAATTAAATACTCAGACTACAGGAAATAAAAAGACTAAACCAAAGTGACACTTCCTGTTTATCTGAATTTTTGTGCCTAGAACAAAATTGTTAACACTGCAGCAAAACATATTTTTTTCAGTATAAATGAGAAAATTTGTCCAAACAATGCTCGAGATCAATAAGCATCTAAGTACATTACAACATTAGAAAGAATGAGGCAATTTTCTTTTTTTCTTCTTTTCACTCTAAGCTCATTCCCAAAATGTCTTGAGACTGGGCTGCAACATAATGTGTACAAGCTGAACAAAGGTCTAAATTTAAGTCACCATAATAAGAACCTCCTCCACCCTTAGGGGCAGAAATATGTAACATGAAAAAAAAAAGAAAACTAGAATGCTGCAATAATTGCAGTGATGTGGTTTCTCCAAAACAGCAACGGCTTGCGGAGAGACAAAATAAAGGTGAGAAAAAGCTCATAACTTCCAGAAAGAAAGAAAGCAAACTTTTTCCAGTGATGTAACAGGGCTGTGGTGTTCACTGTGGGAGACGAGACTGAAGGATGGAAGGAGGGATGTTGGAGGAGAGCGCAGCAGCTTTGGAGTATATTAATAAAAAGAAAGAAACACCAATTTCCTTCCAACAGCTGAGCACCTACAGGTCATTATTTCCTCTGCTGGCCTGTAATGTAAAAGTCCCGAGCCCTGGTTGAGAAAACTTCCCTCTGTCGAATCAACAGTAAATAATGACTTGGTCAGAAACAGACTTATTCCCCTACCTTGACCTCTAGCATTAAGGCAACAGCAATCTGTAAACAGAGACTTTTGATCATGACAGCCTTCTCCCATAAAGTCAATTATACGAGTGCGTTTGGTCAGATGTGTCACAGTAGCCATAAGAATTAAACTGGCTATCATTACTGGTGTTATTTTATCTCCTTTTTTCTCCACATGTTCAATAGAGTCATTCAGACAAACATGAAAGTGTCATATTGTAAGAATTCACACTTTTTTGTTACTGCAAGGTCTCTGGTGATGTGTTAAAGATCATAATCATACAGTCAAGGACAAAACACAGCCAGTTGAGAATAAAACCAAACATCAAGAAGTCACACTACTGATTTTACAGCTAACTTTGAAATGAAAAAAAAAAACCCCTACTTTTCAATCTTTTTTTCTTTATTTTTTACATTCTCCGTATGTGTACATTTTTTATATTTTCTGCTGGATTTTTATTTTTGCCTGTCTTTTGCAAGTTGCAGAGGGAAAGGTCAGTACAAGTACTTTGACTTTAGTAGTTACAAGTGTAAGTTATATAGAGCGACATTGCCTCAGGCATTTGAAATGAATTCATATACATCAGGTCTTGCAATCATCTGACTCCTAACCATGTGACTTCTATCCATAAAACATTAACTTGTTTGCCACTTTGGGTGTGTCACAATCATTGTAACAATGTTGTGTTGTTTTAAGAAGTATTAGTGAAACGTGAGGTGAGAGCCAATTTTTACTTACTGTGGAGAGAAAGTATTAGTCAAGTTTATGTCCTGCAAGTAAAATTGTTTGCTAAAAGTATGACTAAAATTCTAATTGTTAGCTAAACACAACTTTCTATAATAACTTGTTAGCAAACAATATTAGTAGACAAGCACAACTGATAAATAGAAGTTAGCTAGCTAAAATTATGGAAACAAGCTAACCCTGTTTGTTAAAAGTACAGATCATTTGTTGAACTGGTTAACTAAAAGTAACACTTGAGACTAACACTTGAAATTGTTAGCTAAAAGTATAGGTTAACAATTGAAATTGTTAGCTAAAAGGATTAGCAGTTGAAATGATTAGCTTAAACTCAATAGTATAATACCTGAAATTGTTAGCTAAAAATATTAGTAATAAAAAGTGTTTTTAGCTAAAAATGTAAATAAACAAGTACATTCTTTGGCTATAGATGGTAAATTAACAGTGGGCAATAAACAATGACTGTTTAATGTAAATGAAGTAAAAGTAGCGAATGAGTGATTGCCAATACCTATTGCCCTACTGTTTCAAACAACGACTGATAACTACTGAGTTAATTGCTCAAAGTAAATGGTAAACAGAGATCTAGATAAAAGAAATAAACATTTGAAAATGAGCAGTACTGGTGATAAAGCGGATCTTGAGTCACTCTGTCAGGACTTTAGGTGGACGTCAGATTAGGAATGTTGGGAACCAGTGCTAAAGAAACAGCCTTAAACTGCTTCAGTGCATTCTGCTTTAGAGGTTTTTAAAAGAGCCTTACCATCCAACCATCACCAGGAAAAACACATATATATTTACTTGGTGATTATAGTAATTTTAATGTGACATACGTGTATTTATTACAGCAGTTGACCCAACCTAGATAAAAAAAATGTGTCTCTGGAGGGGAAAAGAGAGAAAAAACAGGGAAGAAAAATGATAGGAGAGGAATGATAACAACATCTAAACACTCTGACTCTCGAGGCCAGGGCTAATGAACGTGCGAGGACAGGAATAGAGAGTGAAAGAGCCAGGGCCGTCTTCCAAAATATCCACTCCCACATAGGTCAGTGGACTTTTGGCTGCATCCTGAGTGGCGCAGGGGAGGGAGGGAGCAGTTTAAATGCCTGGGATCTGAGGAAAGAATTCAACAGGGCATGGGAATGGCAGTGTCACGGCAGTCGCCAGAGAACGCTCTTAAAACGCCGCCACGACAGACAGGCCTGCTTAAAAACACTGTCACTCCTGCACAGGCTCAGATTCCTCGATTTTATGACTTTGTTTTCTGAGGACAAGAACCCTGTTTCCTCAAGATGTTCTCCAAACAAATGAAGTGTGAATAAAGAGGATTGTTTACTGGTGACAGTTTAGACTTTGATTTTGGAAATTCTTTCTTTAGGGGAGATAAGGACATGGACCATCTGTGTTACCTTTTCTGGACAATTCCTACTGGCTTTCTTTTATCAAGCAATCTAATTTAAGATCAGAATTGTACTTATTCATTTATTTTTCTGGACAGGGACATACTAACAATAAGCACCAAAAGGCCTAATCACTCCCAATAGCCGTGTGCCAGTTATCTAATATTGATTTATCTGCAGATTTTCTTAGTATAGATTTTTGGGCTCTTCCATTTATTGTTTTGTTTGTGTGGCTTTACTTCTAATTTTATTTATATTAAAATGTACTTCTGACTGTAGAATTAGCCACTAAAAACCTATAAAAAGGTCAAGTCAAATACTAATAATAACATATCATCTCCAACAAAAATCATAATAATACCTTGAGTGTTACTCATGTATTACTACTACTGCTAGTACTACTACTACTACTACACCATCAACCTCCTATTAGTATCCAGTATTAGCGTCATGTGCCCTGCAATTCTGAATGCTAAAAATAATTTTCTTGTCCTATTTTTTGTTAATTCAGGTGATTACGTTTGAGTAACTATTTAAACGGACACAGAGAACATGTTGAAGTAAATGTTGTGCCCTATTACTGAAACTAATACATTTCAAAAGGCAAAACTTTTATTTTGAAGGCGAATGTTTTCTGTTTTACTGCAGCCTAGCAAGCAATTGCTGAGTGTTTACAATAAGTTGACGTCTACCTTGCAAATTTTGGCAATTGGGGTACCTACTAGTGATCCTAAGGAGGTTTTCGATGCAGCACCCATTTTGTGACCAGTTTCACGCAGTGATAGCCAGCAACCTCCAACAACCACTTGCCAATTGGTTGCAGAATACACATTTTTCCCTAGCAACCAGTGACTAAGACCACAGCTCCAGGCTCAGTGTATTTATAATATGTGTAGTGGGTATAATGTTTAATCACACTAAGCTGACATTTGTCGTTATATATTTATTCATTTATTACAATTGTATTTGTTGACAAGTTGCCAGCATTTAAGAAAAAAACCCAACAATGCTCAGTTGAAGTAATTTTAAAATAATAAGCAGTTATATTATCTTAATTCTATCAAAGGGGGAATAACAAACTCTGGGAATGTGCATAAAGCATTTCACTTTTAAGTTCATCACAGTTCATGTAATTTTTTTCTAGAAGTATACTTAATGTTATATAAACTCTTTCAAATGTAACCAAATCACAGATAACTCAAATGTAGCCTCTAACCCAAAAGCAACTATTAACGGGTCCCTAATGTCCAAAATCACAGGTGTAGGTTTCTCACATTTACTGTAGTCTTGAGAATTTTTAAACTCCGCTTTGTAATTTCTGCTTTGGTTTATGCTGCAGAGTTTCTGTATTTATCCAAAGGAACGCGCAACGAAAGGTCATCATTTACTGAAACATAATATCCAAACAAACAAATATATTTCATTTTTGTTGATGCAGAAAAGCTGGAACAAAAGAATATCTGTATTACCTCCTGGTCAGTGTGCGTGTTTATATTTAGATAATGTATATATGCATGAGTTTGTGTGCATAAATCCATGCAGGAATGTGAGTAAATCTCCATTTTACCATGATTAAATTCCATTTCCAACTTTGAAGGTAGAGTCTGAATATGGGAAGTGTGTGTGAAGGGCGGGTGGGTGGCGGGGCAGTTGGGGAGAAGGGGGTGGGGGGGTGGCGGTGGTGATAATTTATTTATGTTTTGAGACTAAATCTGGGTCACTGGAACCTCGTTGTCGTCGTTCTTCTCCTCCCTGAATCCCTCTGTTCCCTGAGCAGGAGGGGAGGTGCTGTTAACTAACCACAGATAACAAAAACAACGCTGCACTCTTGTAATTTATTTCAATTACTGCCAGGTCCAAAGAGGACGGTGCTCCTTTCTCTGTCAGAAAGAAGTCAGGGGGAGATGCACCCGACTCCCACTGAGAGGAGTGCTGGTCAGATTAGAAAGTAAACAACACAAAGAGTCGGCCGACCAAACATCTGAAGAAACTTGCTGATAAATGTCTCATCACAGTTGGCTTTTACACAGCGGGCTCAAATAGTAATCTGGGACTCTTTTGTTGCTTTCTGATTTAACCAACCTCCATCCTTAGCCACTTCTTCCTCTTTTGTTCTTGCTTTTTTTGTAGGTGAAGCTCATTTCATCAACAGGAAAATGACAAAAAAAGATGAACAATCAGTGTTTTTAAGCTCTGTTACAGCAAATCTGACGTGTATTGACAACTGTGATTGTCAACATCATGGGATGTATCCAGGTTTAAGTAGCAAAATAGGGTAAGAGAAACAAGCGCTGGTAACCTGGATGGTTAATGGTTAATTCACTGGAGAACGCTTCACAAAAAGCATTCTGGGTAAAGTTTTCAGGGCCATATCATCAGATCATCCTTTTTGCATAAATTCTGATTCATGAGGTTCATCTTCTGGACAGATTTGGCCAGGGGGGGCGTTGAATGATCAATCTTTATGTCAGTGGTCTTTTGCTGCCTCGTGAGCAGAGTTATTATAGTGTTGACGTTTCTAACAAGTTTTTCAATTTTATTTTGTTTTTACTTTTTGTTTTCATTTCAGTTAAGTTTCAGTTTGCTTCCAGTGCTTGAAAATGTTTTGTTTTAAGTGAGTTTTTATTAGTTTTAGCCTTTTTAATTAATATTGTATGGAAGGCAAGAATGAGGAAAATCCGCATACGTAATACAATAAAAACACAGAACTTTTTGAAGGCAGCTGACTCACAGTCATGCATCCAAAGAGTGGAGAACAGACGGAAGTTAGAGCTGTTTTATTTTTCTCCTTGAATGTAGATACACTTTCTTTTGACATAATTTAATGAATTTGCAGCTCAGTGTGCCGCTCTCTCTCTCTCTCTGCTGATATAAGCTCAGCCTGCAGTCTCTCATCTATATGACAGAAATCATTCAAATAAGACAGTTTTTAATAACACTTTGGATCTCTGTGTTTAAGGGAATGGATAACCTACAGCTAAAACAATAACCATAGATCAGGTACGGTTTTCGCACATAAATAGAAACAGCACCTTATAGTAATTATGTGAGTGATTCTGGTCTGTCCATAATGGGAATCATGGTGCTTCGCCTACCTAGAAGCAGCAGGTAAGCTACTTGTTGAAACTGTGGTGAAACGCACTAAAACTTCTATGAGCTGTGGTCACATGACCTCTTGAACCAACACTTCAGAGCAGTGTTTGGAAACATCTGCTCTTTAGAAGGTTGACACAGTGCCAGCATATATCATCCCTACCTCTGCACCTCTTCTTCTGGAAAGTAGAAGTAAGAATCCAGTTGAGTCTGTACATTAAGGCTTCCTTTCCTCAGATCACACAGACTAACTACTCTTTTTTCTGGACGAGATGGCCTCCAATGTTCTCTCACCAAGACCCCCAATGTATCGCTGTTTACAAGGCCACATATGAAATTCGGTTACCTATCAATAAACCAGTTCTTGTACCTGATCATTTGTACCGATGAATTATTCAGTTTTTTTAAAGGAACTGAACTCAAAGGATGAACCAGTGTTGTGTCCAGAGATGGGCAGTAACGCGTAATCCGATTACTTTTTTCAAGTAAGGAGTAATGTAAGGGATTACCATTGCAAAAACGGTAATTAGATTACCGTTACTTTCCCGTAGGAACGCTGCGTTACTGCGTTACTAAAACCGTGATTTTTTTGCGAGAATGTCTCATGACAATGACATAAGCGAGTGCGACGTTCGTGACAACAGCTGTCTGCAGATCAACAATGGATAATATATCGAGTGCGGAGAGAGTATGAGCGTGCAGCGTTTAAAGCGTGGAAGTACTGACCTTATTTTGAGTTTGATTCCATAAAAAGTGACAAAAACATTAGTGTCCGTTGTGCGTGGGAAGAAAACTTCTTTTTACAGCGAAAAAAACCCCTTAACTTCCAAGCAAGCGCCGAGTGCGCTACGACTGTAATGGGAAATTCACGGAGAAACTCGCGGAGTCTTCGACTGACCACTGCGGCACACCTGCACCAGGGCAAAGCTCCGCCTACCCCAGTCCTGCTTTACAGGTGAAAATAGAGCAACTAGTCTTTGACTTTATTTATTTTCTGCTGTGTTTTACTTGCATCTGTTTGAAAGAGTGAGTGTAAACACAAAAAAAATATTTTATTTTATGTGTTGGAATGTGCAGAAAACGGGTTTAAATGTTAAACAAATTTCTTCCAGTCAGAGAATGTTGCATATAATTTAATTTTTGCTTTATGCATAAAGTTAAAAGATTAAAACTAATAAAACAAGTTTTAAGAAGAGACTTTTCCATTTGATTACATTTTGTATGATGGATTATGCAGAAAAAGTAGAATTGGACTGAAAGATCTATCGCTTTATCACCTATTCAGGTTGTAAATTGTGTTTTTAAAAAGTAACTAAGTAACTAAGTAATTAATTACTTTTGAAAATAAGTAATCGGTAAAGTAACGGGATTACTTTTGGGGGGAAGTAATCAGTAATTAGTTACTGATTACTTTTTTCAAGTAACTTGACCAACACTGGTTGTGTCTACATAAAACGGGCAACTTATTAAAGAACAATTTTAAATTGTATCTTTAATGACTTTGTTACTGTCACCTGTCACAAAAAGACATATCATTTGCTCCCATTTCTTCAGCTGAATCTATGAAAAATAGTAGATTTGTGAGAGTGGGAATCACATTGTTGGCACAAAACTACTATTTCATCAAAGAGCTATTAGCTGAAACCTGGCATATCTTAGAATGATGTGCAGTGTGTTCTTAAACATTTGAGGAAACTAAACAAGTGGAGGACTAAACACGTCATATCCTTAAAACCGTCATCAATTTGTACAGAGGAGGTCAGGAGCCATCTGTAAACCACAGTGGAGACTCTGTCATGGCTTGAGCTGCATTTTAGCCAGTAGTGTTGAAGATTTTTTTCAAAACTGAAATGAACAGAGAAAAGCACCATCAGATTTTGACCCAACATGTAATACCATCTGGAAAACATCTGATTGGCAACGGCTTCATTTTCCATGAAGACAATGATCCCAAACACGCTGCCAATGCAGTAAAATGATACCTGGCTAGAAAAAACAAGCACACAGTGGAACACTATCAGCCATGGATTGGCCTCCTCAGAGCCCAAATGACTTTGAAACTCATATCCTATATTTCCATGTATGTTTGCACGTTTCCATGAATCGTTGCACCTATTTCCCATTTGCCAAGCAACTTATAAAGGATTGAGGGGTGGCTCAAGAGTTTGACGGTGTACTGGATGTTTAACGTGTAAACTCTATGTTCAGAAAGTGTTCTATAAATAAAGTTAATATTAAAGTTATTGTAATACAGCCTATTTCTCTTAGTCACGGCTCATCCTGTTGTGCCCCCGCTACTTTGCAGACTTGAAGAGATAACGGTGAGGGCTTCAAACCCTTCGTGTCATTCGAATCTGTGGGTGGATGAGCCTGTGGAAAACTTTTGAAACGACCGGATGCAATCATCAGAAAGACAGAAAAGTAAGTTTCATTTGGATTGATCTTCGGTCTTTTGTGTATTTGTTCCTTTGGAGTTGCAGTGCGAGTTTAGCTGAAGGTGTTTAGGTAAATCCTTCTTAATTGGTTAAGTCTCACCTTCCTGTTATCAAAGCTGGGATGTTGGTATTCACAGGTATTTTCGCAGCTGCATTTAATAACCGCATGCCTGCGTGTGTTTCTCTTTCAGGAAAAGGAGGATGCATTAAAGCCCCTCAGACAGAAACTACAAGCTGAGAGCTTGTGCAGGATGTTGTAGTACACAGATCACACGCTGTGACGGCAAAGATACCGTGACTCTGGTTAATTTCAAAGGAAAATTTCCAGATGAAGGCTTTTTTTTTAACCTGCTGGAGCTGTCACTCAAATTGGGTGCTGTCGGGAAAGAGAGAGAGCGAGACAAAAAAAAAAAGAAAAACCTCAATATCCAGCGAGTTCACAAATAATTTTGCAGTCATTAGTTTGCAATTATAGCACAACTATCTGCCAGCTTTGCAATTATCACTGTGAATATGCAAATTCAGACTGATTTCATGGCCCGATTTAAGGAAAACAATACAGCAAAGAATCATCATGTGTGTCAAGTTGGGAAGCGAAAGGCGAAAAAGGAGGGGAGAAAAGAGCAAAAGTGACGCTTTTAAAATGAAAAGAGGCCTCGGTATACGCCGCGTATGAAGAAAGAAGTTAATCAACAAAGTGTTAATTGAACACAAGTTCCATAATTGTTGTATTACAAGCACAAACAGCACTTTCCTTAAATATTGTTAATGCGTTTTTTTTGTTGCACCTATTAGAGATTCTTGTCTCCAAGTTAATTTCATTATGCTAATCAGGCCCTCATCCGTACAGAACCTCCGCTTTGATCCGTGTTAGTTGTCTTGATCTTCAAAGACAACGTCACCACTTACTTTAAATGAATTTTACATTTTTTTTAAAGGAATCTTATGGAAATGAGCACAGGGTGGGGGTGGGGGGTTTGGAGGAGTAATTAATTTTTTATGATGTGTCTCGGTGTTTTCGACATGGGGAGAGTCAACGGCACGGGCTGCATTTCATTCCACTGTTTTAACAGGGGGAAATGTGAGGGCGGGAGTGGAGGGGAGAGAGGAAATGGTTTCAGATGTGAAGATTAAAGAAGCTGTGAATTCAAGACTTAATTTAGACTGATAAACTTTACTGTTTAATATGCTCTTTTGTGCTCCCAGTACAAAAAAAAGAAACTTTTCTCCCCCCCACTTTTCATTTCCTCTCTCTCTCTCTCTCTCTCTCACACACCCCCACTGCTCCCAGTCTTCCCATCCTAACTTTCTCTCACGGTGAGCGTTTCCTGTTCAGCCCTGGTCATTTTTTTTTTTTTTTTTTTGACATTGCCGTGAGGAAGCGGCCTTCTTCAGGAGGAGGGGCAGGGGAGACGGCACAAACCACCCGCGAACATGCCTGCATTATTAAAACCGGACAGCACAGTGAATCAAAGGCCTGGAATTTGTATTAAAGACCTGGCCTTAGGCAGTACGACTGATCAAAAATATTTTTTCCAAAAAGGGAGCGATGGGAGGGCTCCTGTCGATTTGTTTGTTTATTACTCCTGTAATGCTCCTGCGCTGAGAACTACTCTTGTAAAAAAGTAAGTCTTGAAATCTTTGCTGTAAAGTGGACAGCATGTATCACAGATACAGGAGAAGAAGTAGTTCACTTTTCAGACACAGAAACACTAAATTTTGCTTAACAAATAAACAACTTGGTTTCATTTTTTTTTTTTTTTTTTCATTTTCAAGGTAAAAATCCTACAGCATAACGAGTAGAAACCCAACAGTCTGACAGGCTCCTACGAGAAAGCACTTGGCAAAAGTGGGGAAAAGGACCAGTAGCACCTGTTTCAGAGAATATAGAATATGCCATTTGCTGCAAAAACGCTTAGGGCTGAAATAGTCATTTCAGGAGGATCCATATGTTTTTTTCTGTTAAAATGGTAGATTTTCATATTAAATATGTCTGTGAAGGTTCTCAGTCATCCCGGTCATCGTAGTCTAAGGAGCTTGGAAAGAAAAGCGTCTGGACTTCTTTAAGTTGCTTGAAGACGTTTCACCTCTCATCCGAGAAGCTTGTTCAGGTGCTAGCTGAACTGAAGAAGGATGAGACGATGAGAAGGATGAATGAGAGGTGAAACGTCTTCAAGCAGACGTGAAACGTCGTGAAACGTCGTGAAACGTCGTGAAACGTGAAACGTCGTGAAACGTGAAACGTCTTCAAGCAACTTAAAGAAGTCCAGACGCTTTTCTTTCCAAGCTCCTTAGACTAATGTTCATATTAAACTTGGCCCAAGTTTCATTAATGAGGTCAGTTTATGTGAAGAAAGCAAATTCCATGCTGTGATGTTTTTACACAGCTTGTTTTTTTCTTGTTTTGGATATGTCACAGAGAGTGACCATCCCTAATATGGTCCTCTCCAACACAGAGGCTGTGCACACTCGCTGTTCAAACCTGTTTACCAGGGGCAGCCAATCAGAAGAAAGCTAGTTTAAAGCGGGAGGAGCTAAAGCAGTGTAAGGAGCTTGGAGCACTGTGGTCCAGTGTAAGATAAATGAGGATTTTGAACTTACTCATGTAGAAATTTTAAGTATTTTTCGTGCTGTAAGATCTAACAGTCTGAGTTTTTAAAGAAATAAACAAGTAGAGTGAAAACAAAAACAGAAACAGTGACTTGAAGTGAATTTTAGAAATACACTGGGACTCTTTCTTCTGCTGGCTCTAAAGTTTTTAAGCACCACCTATGAGATTATAGGTTATTATTGTATTATATAACCAAATTATACATATTATACAAAATAAAACAATCTTTGTCTTCTTGGGGAAAAAAAGATTTTACATTGATACATTTAACACAAGTCATCATTTAAGGAAGCACATGAAGATAAAACAGTGCACCATATGCGATACACCCAACTGATTGCATAAATAAAAGAAACCGTTGGTTACATGCAGTGAAAATCAATTTTTACAGATGTCCAGGTTGATGAGTATGGATGCACCTTATGAACATAAAAAAGTCATTAAAAAGAAAATTAGGACATTTGGAAAATAATATCTGAAAGTTAAATCTTGTCATTGTCTGTGGGGAAGGCTATACTGTATATCAGCGGTCCCCAACCTTTTTTGCGCCACGGACCGGTTTATTACAATATTTTCACGGACCGGCCTTTAAGGTGTCGCGGATAAATACAACAAAATAAAACTAGTACCGGTACCGAAAAAAAGAAGATTTATTCATAACACACGTGAAAAGACCCAGGAAAACTGAGTTAACGATAAAAACGATAACAAAATAACGCTGAAAACCGATAAAAACCCTGAAAACCATACATTTCACACCTGAGCCTCAACTCTCGCGGCCCGGTACCAAACGACTCACGGACCGGTACCGGTCCGAGGCCCGGGGGTTGGGGACCACTGCTGTATATCACAGAAGAAAGCTATATCAATGTGCAAATATTGTAAATGGATGGAATATTAGGAAACAATTACGGGACTATTCATTAATCTACATTTATGGCAATACTTTTTTAGACAAACACAGACATTTTTTGTAGTTTTGCCTCTGTATACCTCCATAGTGGATTTTAAATTAAAATATGATTAAATTAAAATATGATACAGACTTTCAGCTTTCAGAAGTACTGCATTACCTGTATAGGAATCGCAGTTATTTTCATACACAGTACAACATTTTCAACAAGAGCAGGACATGGTTACAAAAAATGTGTCACTGGTCCAAAATGTTACAGACCTGAATGTACAGGGTGTACGATTATGCATTTATATTGATATTATCTCTGCAATGATGAAGCACACACATACACATACGTACATTTTGGAAGGTTGTTAATCACCGAAATGGCCACATAAAATGTTTAATGTAAGGAATGTTAATCTGACTTTAATGCAATTATAGGATTGTTTGGATACGGCTGTCCTACATGTTGCTTCAGGATTACTTAACAAATTATAATGATTATTGTTTAGTTGGAGGTCTTTGGGGGCTTTTACAGAGCTTAAATGTGTTAAACAAAGTCGTGTATTTGCTTTTTTAAAAGCAGAGTTTTGTAAAGTAGAAATGACATGGCTCTTCTATTCTCCACATAAAAAAAGAAAAAGAAATCACGTTACTTGAAGAAAATAAGAACCAAAAACCAAATAAAAATGTTATGTAGTTGCTTTTCTCCAGATGCAGCAGCAGAATGCCAAACATTTAAAGCCTTTAGGTCCACAAAGACTGAACAGACTGACTTTCCTCCGTCCTTGCTGGATAATATCACATAGGTGAACACGGCAGATTGTGCTTACCTACTAAATCCGGCATTAGAAACATTTCCCCCACCCCAAAAAAAAGGGAAAAAAAGCCTCTTACACACCAAACATCAAATCCGTCCTGTCCTGTCTGAGTGCTCGGGCACGCCGCCAGATCTACTCAGGTAATGCAAGCTGGAAGCTGACTGCACAAATCTACCGCCGGCTGTGCTTGGGACACACCAGCTATAATTTTCCATCATCTATCATTTGAGAAACATACTGTGGCATGTGAAGTAATTAATTAGGAAGACAAATACAGGCAGAGAGGGAGGTTTTTATGTCGATGGGAGTCGTGTTTTGATGGATTGGACGGCAGGTTTCTGGAGTTGGAACATTGGGCTTATATGTGTTGATACCGGAGTAGGGATAAGCTCTGCCTCTAATTCCACTGGTCACTGCGGTCAAACTCTCACTCCCTGCATCTCTTTTTCTCAGTCTCTCTACAGCCTGCACAGCTAATGTGCTTTTTGCCATGTTGCAAGCAGTTCTCATGTTAAGGTTTTCACCTCTCTGTATCCACCAGGTCAACATGTGACTTGTTTAGGGTTACAGTAAAGGTTGAAACTGACCCTTTATATTAAATTTTTATCTGTGTGGCATATGAAAATGGAAATCTTCTAACTGCAGCACAAATATTTATTTGTAGTTCACTATCCATCCATCAGTCCATCTTTTGCATCTTATCAAGATCCAGATTGAGGGGTCAACATTCTAAGCAGAGATGGCTAAACCTTCCTCTCCACATCCACCATCTCCAGCTCTTCTGAGGGGACACTGGAGAGATTATGTTTCAGTTTGGTTGGTAATACCTCAGAGTATCCTGTGTCTGTCCTACCAGTATGTCTCCTACTAGCTGGATATGCTCAAAACACCTCACTTAGAAGGCAAACAGGTGGCGTTCTAGTCGGAGAACCATCTGAGAACCAGTTTCAAAAACATTGTCTATTAGTGCTGCTGGATTCACATTGTCCAGGACCCCTCTAGTCCACTCTGTGGGTGGGTTAGGGTTACTCCTTCAGGCTGAGCCCAGTCAGGCCCCAGCTTAAAGGTGAAGCCTCAGGAACCCTTATCCCATTGAGGTCCATTGGTCTCTTCTACATGCGAGTCTTTGAGTCATGCTCAGTCTTGCACCTCATCCAGGACCAATTTGTCTTTGTCCAAAATAGAAACCAAAAATGATCATTATCATAACTTAAAGGTAACATCTTCTACTTTATGAAACTATGCTTGTTTAACTTGTGGTTAAAATGCAAGCTAACCCTAAGGGGAGTGTCAGTGACCTGGTGGATGTTAAAGGAATAAAACGTTCTTACTCTGCTTCAGACCTTTCCAACTTTAAAGACACAAACTTTGCTCGAAATATGAAGAACAGGAGAAAACAAGAAAATGAAAGGTATTATCTTAGGTACATTTGAAATAGGCAGCGGCACTCCATAATTAGTGTTTAGTATGTCTGTCAGCACATATGCAATTAGTACAAAACGGTGAAGTTATTATCATGCAAAATCCTTGAAACAAATTAAATTGTGTTGCAAGGAAATGTAATTATCTCCTGCACTTGGCACACTTTTCATTTGTTCTCAGGAAAACATGCCTGCGAGCTTCCATTTGAAACTACGCCTTGTGATGTTGTCTATTTTTTGCAGTGTGCTGCACCTTGCAGACTGCCAACAGGTGCCTGCTGGACTTGGTGGGTGTTGATCCAACGCCAGCTGGCTGTGTTGATGGATGACCAACCACCGGCCTCTTTCTTTCTTCCCTTTTTTTTTCTCTTTCAAGCCTGCAACACGAGCTGCTGATCCAGGAGGAGAGAGGCGAGGAGAGACTAAGAAGCGGATAGTGATCTGAGAACCAAAAACTGATTGGGTTTCAAAGAGCTTGGCACCAGCCTGCTGCAGGAGGCAACCTGCCAAGAGAAGGTTCCTGTGTACTTTTACAACGGTAAATGGGAAGTTTAATCAGAGCTTTATTGAAATGGTGATTTCCTCTGCGGACACGCGTGTGTGCGCTCGAACACACGCTGATCCACATATTATATAACGCCACACACGTGCTTTATTTGTGTAGGTGCACTGTCTCAATGGGGTGATTTTGCACAGCTAGGAATCAGGGAAGATACACATGAAGAAAGGCACATATGCACACTTAGTGTAAGCGTATATATCCTTTATTTGTCCAGGTAGAAGTATCATTCAGATTGAAAAACTCCTTTGGAAGAGAGACTTAGAAACTTAAGTAGAAGTTTAATGCATTTGAAAAATTCAAGAAATTTGAATTGTTTACTTACAGATACTGAAAGCGACATCACAGCATGGAATTTGCTTTCTTAGATAAACTGTTAAAATAATAAAGTGATAAAATGTTGCAGCAAAGATAAAGGCACGAGCCAGGTTGTCAACAAGAAGGTAGGATGATATAAGATATATGAAATACTACCATATCATGTCATCCAAGGATCCCAAATATTAACCCTGCATACATCTTGATTTTGTAGAAGTTGTTTCCTCGAGGTTTAGCACTCAAGGGATGCTAAAATAGCACTTTAAAACATATTTTTCTCCCCCAGAAAGTCCTTCTTTTTCGGGGTTAGGCTTTTCATCAATTATAGGGCCAAATCACTGAAATATACAGACATGATTTCTTATAGCATAGATGGCATTGGTGAATTGGACGCGTCGAAGTTAGTAACTTAAATGCATCCTCACCCCGATGTTGTTGATTGTGCTTGTGCACTGGCGTGCTAATAGTCTTGGAGTTGCTAAATCTTAAACAGTAGTTACTTTGACACAGGAGAGAATACTGTCTGTCTATCACAAACAGATCGCATGTAATTGCCAACTTGAACCCAATCAATCCCAAACTGATACCAGACTGAGTCTGTCTTATTGCCATTTTATTACCGTCTTGCTACACCAGAGTCTCTTTGAAGGTGCCATCTGATTGGGAGTGGTTGCAGACTTGGTCCCTGTCTTCAAAGTCCATTAAACAAGGTTGCAACAATTTTGTTTTATGGTTCATGGGTGTAGTGAAGGAGGACATACAGAGGGTTGGTGTGACAGAGAAGGATGTTAGGGATAGGGTGGGATAGATGCAGATGACCCACTGTGGTGACTAAAGGCAGTAGGTGAAAGAAGATGAAGCAGGAAATTGCATAGTTTTTATCCAATTGGAAGGAAATTCAGGTTCTGTTTATTGGTTCAAGTATAGAGTCGGACTTCTGTTCAGTAAATGGTAATGAAGTCTTTCAAGCCTCAATAAATTTTCAGTCAAGTGGACTGTGATGTGTATGAAGTTCAGTTACCCTTTTCATGATGTCTGGGAAGTTTAGGCTTAAGAGATAAAGGTTTTGCTCATTAACCAAAAACTACAGGGATGACAGTAGAGGTCAAAGTTGCAAGTGTGTCTGTATCACTGCACGAAATTGAGTTTTAAGTAAAGCACTAGTCTGTGTCTCTGTGTGCCAGTATGTCCACCTCTGAGCTGCTGCCTGCATTTATAAGGGCAGCGCATTGCTTTATCTTCCTCCAGCCGTGAGGATTAACAAGCCTCGGCTTCGCGCTGCACCTGACTGAACCTGCCTCTCGCCTCTCAACTGGAGGATAATGCCTCTCTGGCCGGCGCTCTCTCCGACCTCGCCCTCAATTTGCTCGGATTTGAACTCTTGAATTATGGCTTACTAACGGTGTCTAACAGCTGGTACAAGGAGGGCTCCTCCTGCATATTTAATCGCATGAATTAAAGATGACCAGGAGGCTGCCTGCCCGGACCTTTCTTCTCAGTGCACTGACACAATGAGCAAGCTAGAGTCAAGTGCAGAGGTGATCTGTGTTACAAGAGGGTCGAGGCCTTCTGCTGCCCCTCACATCAATTTATGTAATCTACTCTTGTCTATATTGGGTGGGAATGACAATGTGCACGACTATTTGCAGGACTGTGAGCCTCTGGAGTCAAAATCTTTACAGTGAGGCTACAGGAAAAGGATTATTTGAGCACTTTTTAATAACCTCGAACACCAAAGACACAAATAAATCCATTAAACTCAAGAATATAAGTTAAATTGGCAGTATATTTTCACCAAGAAAACTAATAGTCTGATGTTGATTTTGTTCACCTGTGTCTAGCTACAATAAATGTTAAGTTTCTGGTCTTTTAGACTAAGACAAGGTTTATTTTGATCTTGGTTACAAACATGAAATCTGATTCCCTGTAAGGTTGTTTCGTTATGCGTAGATGGAGCTCTTCCAATGCTCATGCCAAAACAGAGTCTATCAATTTGGAATTAACTTTGGGGATGAGGGGCACAAGGAGCCAAATCTGGCAGAGTGGGTGATGAGTAACAATCATGATGATGCTCAATCTCATGACTGTAAAAAAACAAAAACAGAAAAAAGAAAAAGACGTTCACGTTCCTGACAAGATATCGGTCCATCAGGCTTGGAGAAGGCAGAGCCTTGACAACAAGTTAGACAGATTTACAGCTATAACCGTGATTTTTAGCATTTTGTGATCATTTTAAAATCAAAATTTATGTTTACTTTCAATTTTAAGGTCCGTAGTGAAACTAAAGATGCAGATGTGTCAAATCTGGACTTTTAGGGACTAATCTAGTAGCGCAGATGACCCGGGGGAAAGAACTGGTTGAATTTAAATTGCGTATGCTTTCTGATTTGCAGTAAGAGAGGTTCTTGACTTTGGAAGGAACAGCCACTAAATACCCTGGTTTAAATGAGGACTTAGCACTAACCTGTGAATCATTCAAGGTTTAAGCTCTAAGTTTGAGATGTATTAATTTTATTTGTGCATGGTGCTACTGTGTGTTGGAATTCTGGTTGAAATTTGACAAATATTGTGGGCTTTATGTGTTGACACACTTTTGAAGATCTTTAGTGAAGAAGAAAGTCTGGAGTAATATTCCAGCCTCACTCCAGATGGAGGCCCGCCATTAGAGATGAGCTGTTTCCATGAAACCTGAGAAAGACTTGTATGATGATCATATATATATATATATACATATATATACACACACACACACACATACATAGGAACTTCTTTGATGTTTAAGCATGCACTGTTGATGAACATTGAGTTTTAAAATTGTATTTTCCTATTACAAAGCCCAGTATTAGTACTTGCTAATTTTGTTAATTTTTTCCACAAAGAAAAGCCCGATGTTACTTCCAGGAGTTGGAAATACCTAGAATCTTATGCAGTGCTGCCAACTGTGATGTCCTATAGCATTGCCACAGTTTACACTGGGTACCAGCAAAAATATCTGCTTCAGCACTGCTGTGGTGAGTAGAGGAAGTCAAAACTGGACAAAACTTTTTCTTTTGAAAGTGTCATCTTTTCAGACTATTAGAGAGTCTCTGTATGATCAAAGAACCTCTGAGTCATTGTACTTATAATTCATGTGGATCAGCTAAAGATACAGATGCATCTCTCAAGTCCTTTGTCAGGCCTTTAACAAGGACATGACTTTCAGATAATTTTTTTTTTTTTTTAGATCTGACAATTGTTGTTTTTGTTCTCCACTCGTCCAGTGTCCTCAAATTTCTTAAGGTCACACTGCACACCATGCTTAAATATGCCAATTTTTAGCTAATGGCGCTTTGGGAATCACCTTGTTGGTACAAAAATTCTATATTTTGTCTGTCTTTGGCATTTTCTTTATAGATATAGGCAAAAAAATGTGAATCAATGATGTGCTTTTGTGAGAGGCTGCTAGTAACAAAGTGATAATTTAAAATTAGTTCCTTGCCAAGTTGTCAGTTTTGTGTAACCACGAGTGGTTCATCCCTTGAGTTAGGTGCCTTTGTTATGCTTGGTTTATTCATAGGTCAGTGGACTGGACTGAAAATGAGTGAAAAAGCAGCCAGTGTCCAAAGAAAAAGAAAAACCTGAAAGACCTTCACAAAGCCTGGAGAATTATTGATGTAAATATATTATAAGAACGTCTGTGTCTTTGGAAGCAAAAAAGAAGAAATTAGAGGTGGCTAAAGAGTTTTGCACTGTACTGGCGTTAACTTAAAAGTTAAAAGTCAAAATATCACCAAAGTTGCTAAACATCTTCATCTGACCAAATTACACTGTTTTCCATGAAGCCACCTCATTTAATTTCATTCACATTATCCTTATTAATTATGCAGCATAGAAGAAGGTATCGAAACAAAGGTCACCATGTTTTCTTTGCTTAATGATGTCACTTAAATTAACATTGAAACATTAACATTGATCTTTTTCCTGAAATCGTCTGGTAATGAGAATCAAGCTTGAAGAGGATATACTCGGAAAAGCCTGATGTGGGAACTCTCTCACTAATACGACTTTCAGTTTCATTGTGATCAGACTTCTAGCAAAACAGCCTTCCCACTTAGCTACACTTGGAATTCAAACCACAAAACACACACACAAACATAAACACACACACACATTTGCTTCACGTGTGCCAGCAGTGGCGCCATGCTGCACCCGTTGAGCATCAAAGCCTACAGGGGAGCGCGACCGCAGCCAAGCCTGTGAGTCTCAGGTGTGGTTGGTCTTAGCCAGACGGCAGATGTATAGAGGGCTCCCAGAGCACTGATCCCTATTAGATCTCCACAATTACCCCACCCGAGCTCCTCCAACTGCAAACTCTGCTTCAAATTAGCATCTGGCTCCCCGGGGCGACTCGGGCCTCCTGTTAGTTCAGACTGGGGTTAATGTCAGGTAAGCAGTCTGACTGGCGATCGCCGCCGTCCTCTGTGATAATTATGTTTTGACCGTTTGACCTGAGTCATTTAGCGCTGGGTGGGGGGGGAGTGGTGGAGGAAACCGCGACTTCCTTTCTTAGCCACAACACTTGGCCCTCGCTGCCGCGACCACACACACACACCCTTTATATTCTCGGATCTCCATTATGATGAGAGGAGCCACTTATGTCGTCTTGTTAAGCACACCAATGACAAGCGGGGAGGGAAAGGAAAGAGAATTTCTCTTTGACGAGATATTCTCACATCCCTTCCTCCTTTCAACTGCTGCTGTTTTGTTTTGAATATTGGCAATTAGAGGAGCCCGAGAATCATCTTTTCAGCCTGAGAACAAATCCACACACTGCCATTTTCTCCCATTTCCTAACTAAAGTGATCCAGTCTTATTTCTCCCACTGGGTATGACTCTGCTAATAGACCCTGGTGCATCCGGTGTCAGGTCTGGATCTGAATAATCTCTGTGTAAAGTAATGTCCTCTGTTTACAAGCCATTATCTGTTCAGAGTCCCTCTCTTGTCTCTCTTTGTTACTCTCCTCTCTCAGTGGTAGCCTAATTGCGTTATCCAATATGCACTCCCCTCTTTGATCACTTAGCGCCACTTAAGGTGTCTGCTAGAGTTGCTGGAAATTGTCGGAATAAAGCAAAAAAAGGAAAGAAAAAAAATAGGGGGAGGGAAAGGAAAAATAAACGAGGGGAGCTGTCGGCGGTGAGAAAAGGCCTCCCTAATTGCAGGAGAGCCTTTGTTTTGTGGAGGAGATAGGTACCACGGGCGGCCCTGACGTGGTTTATGTGAACGCTTGACAGTGCTATTCTCTCAAATTCAAAACATGGGAGACAGATGTCACAGAGAAGCTCCACAAAGAGGCTTGAGAGCCCTTTCTAGACCAGAAAGGGGAAGGGCAATAAGGTGGTAATTAACACATTGATAAAGCTGACAGGTAAAATGTATAGAGTCTGACTTTTCTGCAAGGAAAATCTTGAATGTTTAAAGTCATGAAATCTGAGCAAAAACAAATGCCAGAAATAGAGTCAGGCAGGTGAGATGTGCAGGTGCTCTTACCTTATCCTACATTAACCTGAACGTATTCTCCTCTTCCTAATTTTCTGTTATGTGCATATTGTTTATAATCACAAATAATGGAGTCAGCCACTATACAAGTAATTCCTCAGGATCCAGACGGTTTTTCTACTCTTGGTTCTTTATGATGCCAGAGACAGAGGATATCCCTAATATGGTCATTTCGGGCACAGAAGTGCAACCCACCTGTCGCTGAAGAAAACTGACTTAAAGGGGAAGGGGATTATTTTGAACTGTGAATCATGCTAAGCTACTCTAGAAGGGTCCAAGGATAAAAACTTGAGTATAACAGGTCTCCTTTAAGAGTATCTGCAAACCTTTAAATTCAAAAATACTTAACATTTCAGTCATTTTGTTAATATTTTTTTTTACTCCTGACTCTAAATGATGTCAGGACGAGTGGGTAGTCTTAATACGGTCATCTCAAGCACATAAGCCCCACCTATTAGTTGTTCAAATAAGATATGGCATATTTTCAGGTTTTCAGTCATGGAACAGATGACAGAGTGCAGGTGATGGCTGAAAGGATCTGAGAGAAAAGTCAGAATTTACTATTCTAGGAAATGGCTGAAGCACGTTTTGTACTATACAGGTTGAACCAACAGACTGGTGACGAGTGGGCGTGAAGCCAGGGTAGATATACTGCAGAGGTTGATTAGCAGATGGGCATCAGGTGTGGAGGTTGATTGGCACCAGGAGTGGAAAAGGAGGGCTGCGCCCAGACACACATCCTCACAGAAGGACAGACAGGGGACCTGCAAAAACACAGGAGAGGGGGTGAAAACAAGGCGCGCTCTTTATTATACTCACGTGTATCCTCACTTCCTCCTCTTCCTTCTCTGCAAGGAAGAGAGCCAAACCTGCGCCCTTGCTCCGAGCTCATTCAGATGCTTCTCTCGTCCCTCATCTCCTCCAGGTGCCATTAAGAAACTGGAAAAGATCAAAGGAAACACATCCAAGGAATGAGGACGGGCGCAAGTTTGTGTCGGCGAAACATTACTGCAGAACAATGGGCTTCATTTACTAATATTTCTGTGAAAATAATCTCACACTGCACAAAAAAACAAATGGGAGAGTGTCAAGAAATGATACTGTAAGTAACGACATTCAGAACAACAAGATAAAGTCATTTTTAAGGACAGAAAAGAACATTTAAAATAAGAAGAGGTATGTTTAAATAAAAAACGATCAAAACCTACAAATTCTATTTAATATTTCATTTTCTTTACATGCCTTTTTGAATTGTAATTCTGAGCATTTTGTGGCTTCTGGTGTTTTGGAAAACTGTAAATAATAACCAAAAGACAATAATAAAAATGATTTTTTATAAGTTGCACCAGTAGCAGTGGAAGTATTCATTTTAAAGACTTTTGTTTAAATTCCTAAGGCAGCCGGGGTGTCATTTGTTGTTATGCATCTCTTCCTAAAGTACAAACAAATTCAGGAATGAAAATGTAAACCACTGATTTGTGCAAGAGACACTTTAAGCAAGCCAGTGGTGAACCAATGGGGCAAGCAAGGCAAGCAGAGATGGATTGCTTGCCTTGCTTGTCCTGATGGAACGCCAGCATATTAGCACAAACACCTCATACGCTGGCAGCACAGTGGTGGAGGGTGATGATCTAGGCTTGTTTTGCAGCAACAGGACCTGGGCACCTTGCAATCATAGAGTTGACCATGAACTCCTCTGTATTTTATAGTCCAATGTAAGGCCATCTGTCTGACAGCTAAGGCTTGATGAAATTTTGTCATGTAACAGGACAATGATGCCAAGCACAGCAGCAAATCTAAAACAGAATGGCTAAAAATGAAAAGAATCAAGGTCCTGCAGTGGTCCAGGAAAAGTCCAGACCTCAACATGATTAAAATGCTGTGGTGGGACCTTATGAGTGCTTTGCATAAGCGAATGACCCCAAACCTCAATGAACTAAAGAAATGCTTTGAAGAAGAGTGGGCCAAAAGTCCTTCACAGTACTGTGAGAGTCATACAGAATAATAATTACTTCACATTATTGCTTGTAAAGGTGGTTATAAAGGCTGCTGAATTATGGGGTGCTAGTGAACAATGAACATCATGCTATGATGATCGTAGCATATGTACGCATGTTTGCATCCCTGTCTGCTCCAAGACAAGTGGACCAATCTTGAAGCAACTTTGGATAAACATTTCCTTGGCACTGTGAGTGCCAACTAGTCAATGACTAATGTATATATGACTAAATATTAAACCAAATATTCCTTAAAATGGACATTTAGGCACTGGAAATAACTGTTCATATTTATTTGTGTTTGTACTGTGATTTTATTGGCGATTTTCTTGTTTGGTAGCGCTGGCCTCCTCTTTCTTGTCCTGATTCGACTGCAGTGTCTCGTTGTGAGCTGGCCTCTTTTTCCAAACTTGACCGATGTATTGTCTTGTTTTGGGCTGGAGAATTCTCTTGTTTGGCAACGTTGGACCCATTTTCTTGTTTCTTCCTTGTCTCTTGCAGTGACTGCTAAGACTCCTGAAGTAATATCTTTTCTTCTTCTGTTTGCCTGAGTTGGTTTTTCATGGCTGTGTTCTCCTGGTTTTGCTTCTCTATGATTTCCAGGTAGGAAGCTTTGTTTTTTTCCAGCTCTTCTTATAAGTTTTATACCTTCAAATCATTTTTCTCACAAAGGGCCTCACTGGTGCAGAGTTTGAGCTCGGCGAACTCACAGCGGGCTCTTTGTTCTTGTTCTTTTCGCTTTGCAACATCCTCTTCTAGATGTTTTTGAGTTTTGAGGAGCTGCTCGCAGAGTTGTTCTATCTCCTCCTGCTGTTTTTTACATTGAAACTGTAAAGTAGTCTGACTCTAGCATCGAGGAAGGTGGTAGGTAAGCAGACTCAGCAGACATTTTGGGTTCCCAGAGATGAGCAATTTACATTGGGATGGAAAAAGTTTGGGCAACCTTGTTAATAGTCATTATTTTCCTGTATAAATCGTTGGTTGTTACAATAAAAATGTCAGTTAAATATATCATATAGGAGACACACACAGTGATATTTGAGAAGTGAAATGAAGTTTATTGGATTTACAGAAAGTGTGCAATAATTGTTTAAACAAAATCAGGCAGGTGCATAAATTTGGGCACTGTTGTCATTTTATTGATTCCAAAACCTTTAGAGCTAATTATTGGAACTCAAATTGGCTTGGTAAGCTCAGTGACCCCTGACCTACATACACAGGTGAATCCAATAATGAGAAAGAGTATTTAAGGGGGTCAATTGGAAGTTTCCCTCCTCTTTTAATTTTCTCTGAAGAGTAGCAACCCGGGGGTCTCAAAACAACTCTCAAATGACCTGAAGACAAAGATTGTTCACCATCGTGGTTTAGGGGAAGGATACAGAAAGCTGTCTCAGAGATTTAAGCTGTCTGTTTCCACAGTTAGGAACATATTGAGAAAATGGAAGACCACAGGCTCAGTTCAAGTTAAGGCTCGAAGTGGCAGACCAAGAAAAATCTCGGATAGACAGAAGCGACGAATGGTGAGAACAGTCAGAGTCAACCCACAGACCAGCACCAAGACCTACAACATCATCTTGCAGCAGATGGAGTCACTGTGCATCGTTCAACCATCAGGCGCACTTTACACAAGGAGATGCTGTATGCGAGAGTGATGCAGAGGAAGCCTTTTCTCCGCCCACAGCACAAACAGAGCCGCTTGAGGTTTGCTAAAGCACATTTGGACAAGCCAGCTTCATTCTGGAATAAGGTGCTGTGGACTGATGAAACTAAAATTGAGTTATTTGGGCATAACAATGGGCGTTATGGATGGAGGAAAAAGAACACAGCATTCCAAGAAAAACACCTGCTACCTGCAGTAAAATATGGTGGTGGTTCCATCATGCTGTGGGGCTGTGTGGCCAGTGCAGGGACTGGGAATCTTGTCAAAGTTGAGGGACACATGGATTCCACTCAGTATCAGCAGATTCTGGAGACCAATGTATATTTGACAAGCTGAATGCATTCTGTACTGTACAGGAGACACGGCACGGAGGAGATTGATTGACAATGGTCTACAGCCAATCAGGATGCAGAACACAATGCGCTGTAAAAAAAAAAAAAAAGCAAAAAAAAAGCATGTGAAATCGCGCAAAAAAAATCTGCGAAACAGCAACACCGCATGAACCGCGTTATAGCGAGGGACCACTGTAGTCACAAAAACACATAACCAAGAAGAAGAAAAAAAAATTCCCAAAGATTCTTTAAAGTGAAACTTGTATATTCTGCAACAATTTGACAGAGAAATCATTAAAATCATGACAATCATACATGGAAATCACTAGAAGGAAGAAATGAAAGTACATAGTAGGTAAATATATGTAAATAGTGTGGATTTCTTTTAAGAATCACCCCAATATATTGTCACCTTACTTAAATTCTGTAGTTTAATATACCCAGAGATAATAAGGATCTTCTGGTCATTAGCATGCCTTACAATAAGATAAATAAAACCTCAGATGAGCTACAAAACATGATGTGTTGCACTGTATCCTTAGTTATTTAGCAAGAAATACTCCAAAATGCAAATGCAGTGCATGAAAACTAAGTAATTAACTGATCATCAGTAAGTGAGATCACCTTTAACAGGTAAAGGATAAAATAAGTGGAGAACTAGGGCCGTGTGACCTGTCAGCCCACATCAGAAACTCACTACAATTAAAAAAAAAAAAAAATCAGATTCTCCCTCCATCAGCCTGTTAAGAAATAAGTCATTTTTAACTAAATATCAGAATATTTAATATATGATAAGATGAGATAATGGATAATGGAATATTTTTGTTATTAGAAGCCGTAGTAGTAGTATTCGTAATAGTAGTATTGATTTTTATATTAATGAAACCAGAATACAACCAGTTGGCAACTAGTTGAGTTGACTTCCTATACTACAAAGAGACGACTGGTGCAGGCTAATTCAGATTGATGCAGCATGTTGCCAGTCTGCATATATCATTTTAAGGTGATGAAACAGATTTTTATGCTTGTAAAACTGGTTTCTAATGGTGATGTTTAAGGGCTTTGCATATTCGGATCACTTTGTGATGTTTTTGTTGCCAGTAACATGACTGGGGTGATATTGATTGCAAACCGTAGGCACCTGTTCAGGAGGAAGGAGGGTGAATGTGTCACAATTTCAAATAATAAAAATGTTAAAAATGACTTTTTCATCATTACTCTTGGAGAACATGTCAGCTGTTCAGTGACTTTCAGTTTGTTCCTAAAGTCACTACGACACCTATTTGAAAACTTTTGCTAGGTTTTCCAAGTCGGACTGCAGTTGTTTGGAGACAGATTGCTGTCTCGCAGGTGATCTATGCAACTGACTTGTGGTCAAAAGTGATTTCCCAGATGTTGAGGGTGAGGGATGCTCAACTTCTGGGCAACTATTTGGTCCCAGCAATAACTTGCAGATTTCCAAGAGCAATAAAATTCAATGCAGTCACCATGCAACCAACAGATAGTTGCTGACTGGGATTTTATCCATGTGTTGGACAACAGCTCAGCAGGTCAATAGAACCAGGTATAAGACTGGACCTGTTTACTTTGTTTGTGGTCATTGTTAGTATTTTTTTTTTTTTTTTTTACAACTTTATTTATAGTTTTCAACAAAACAGTTCAGCATTTCTTACAAAAGTTGTGAACCCCACCCCCCACCCCCATCCAGGTGGCATCCCCACAAATAAGAAAACACAATACAAAAAAAAAAAAAAACCTCAAACCAATCTGTGTCAATCATTATAGCACCAACATCCGTACGTCATTGTTAGTATTTTAATGCAATTATCTGACACATAATATGACTAATCAATACCGAGTCACAGTCTATTCAAGAAGGCTATATTTTCGGAGAGTTATGGTCACTTCTGGCTCCAAAAAAAAACCCAACAGGACAACGTTGAAGCTGTAAGAGTCGATGCCACAATGGCTTTGTCCCATCGTTCATACACAGTCACTAGTAGGAAGGTAACCCTGAAAAATAACCCTAAAAACTGAACCGCAAATTCAACTAGTAACAAATTCAATCAGGTTTTTATGTATAAATCCAAGTTTAAAACTTACATATTGCATTATGTGGCGGGTGTAAGTCTCCCAACATAAGTTTGCCAGATGCTTGTTTACTGAAAGTTTATCGAAGCAAAATCTGTCTCGTCTACTGGATTTTACTGCTACCAGTTTTATAAACTAACAGATATCATTTACACAAGAGGAATAAATGGAAATAGGGGGGTTCATATCAGGACAAACAAAAAGCAGCACATTTTTACTTGAGCGATTAGGCAGATTTTGATGGGCTCCCCTGCGATTCCTGCACTTTTTTTTTTTTTTTTTACAAATCACTGAACATCCCCAGGTAGTATTAGTCCTGCGTAAATAAGGCTTTACTCTGTAATGTCCTGCTCTGCTGACACTCCTTTGCCGGCTCGGTCTCCGTCTACCTCATTTCCATTCCAGCTAAGTCTATAATTGCACTGCGCCTCCACTTTTCCTCTCTGTTTCTTCCCCTCTCTCTCTCTCTCTCTCTCTCTCTCACTCTGTTGACACTGTGTTGCAAAATAAACGCCGGCAAACACACTGTACATACGTGCAGCACCGGCTGTAAAAGAAACCAACAACTGAAAGGTAAATACTACTTTATCTGGCCTGTCACAGCAACAAGCAGCCGAGCACTTTGTTTACCTCGGCGCTGAGTGAAAGTGGCTCAGACCCTGCTGCTGCTGTGATATGGCCTCTAATTAGTTTCCAGGCAGCCTTTACCTGCCTCTCCCTCGGTGTAAACCCGTCAACTCCCTTGTGTTTTTTAATGTCTGTTTAAAAAAAAAAAAGAAAGGAAAAAAACACTTAGTTCCTTTGCTACTCCCTCTTTTTCTTTACCAAAGCCCACCGCTTCCCCCCCTCTTCACGTCCTCCTGAATGCTCTCTCTCCATTGTTTTGTGGAGGATTCGGCTCATGTGTCAGCGCCTGGCGTTTTCGTGTAAACACAAAGCCTGTTTGTTAATGTAAATTCTGATCACACGGCCGCCATTCTCGTGCAAGCCTTTACAGTCGTTCTTCTGAACTTTTTTGTCACAGATACACGGGGAAAAATATGTGTGTGATGTGCTTGATTTGTAAGCAAACACAAGGAAAAGATGAGACGTGGACAGCGCGTGGTTAAAATGTTATGTCCAGGGTCAAAGCTGGTCGTGGTTTGAGGGCAAAAACCGAACCGTCGATGGACAGATGCTGAAATTACCGCGTAGATGAGGAATCCAGATGGAAAAATGCAATAAATCTGATTATTCCATTAAAAAAATCAAACACGCTTCTTTGTTTTTTTAAAATTCAACATCTTTTTGGAAATAGCAGACAGCTACAGGTACTTGGAAGGTCTCCTGAACGACAGACTGGATTGGAGGACCGACAATGATCCCGTGTGCAAGAAGTAGACGAACTTTCAATGTGTGCATCAGAGCCACGCTGCCATAAAGAGCTATTCCAGAGATCCTTCCTATCATTCTCTATTAAAACGTACAACAGCTCTCACTTTTCTGACAGGTGAACATTTTTATCAGGACTCAAGAAATAGAAGATGTTTGAGACGGTTCCACAAACCTTCTGACACACCTCATACTTACTGCTTAAAAAAAAAAAGATTCATTTTTATGAGCTTTTAATGGCACTGGGAAACAGCCCCAGAGACTGCACCTCGTGTCCCGTTTTGTTTTTTTAACCTAGCTGGTTAGATTGTCCCTTACAAATTTGAGAAAAGATCCCACCTGTCTTCATCAGAATGAGCTCTTTATTTGTCCAATAACTTTAGTATATTTAGTGAAACACTGAAAAATGTGACCCTCCTACTATGAACACTTTCTGAGTTATGAACCTTTACAGTACACAGCAGTGGGCCAAAATGGCATCTTTGATCCCCCAAACACAATTCACTTTTAAACTTGCTTCAAATATGAGCAAAAATCATTTTCTATAACTGTCTTTGAACTTTGTATCATAGGATATATCATAGTTTTAACAAAAAAAACTGCACCAATCTATTATCGATGAGGTAGATGAAGAGAAGCAGGCACCAGTACCTTGGATGTTTGATCTGTTTTTTAATATTTCACTGAAGGAAAACTTAAAGTGCATTTTAGTTATATTTTTAAGGCTCATATCACTATGTGGGATAGGTGGCTGATCCAAGCAAGTTAAAGCCTATGAAAGGTCTCCTTTGTACCTACATTTTGATGCCAGGATCATCTCCTAACTGTGATTCCTTCTGTGCCACAATCATTCATGTATAACAATGCAATGATCAGCTTCTCCTTTGTTTTAATGTCAAACTGCGCAAGCAGCCACCTCGCAGCATGAGCTTTGCCTTTAATGAGAACCGCCCAGCTTGGAGCTAAAGTAGATGCAAAGTTGTGCCTTGCTCAAAGGCAACTAATCAGAGATTGTTTTAACAGGACTGTCATTTCCCCAGCGGGTACTGGGAAACAAACCAGCAACCTTTAAGTCTGCCCGTAAGAAGAAAAAAATCAGCTAAACCTTTAATCTTCTTCTTCACCTCCTCCTCTACCTCTTTGCCTGCTGCTGGTGTGGTTAGCCGCCACGCTCCGCTGAGCCGCTCCCACTTCCCCCAGGAGAAAATTTGTGCATGCATACTGTACATGAACTTTGGATAAATAAATAAACACAGAAAGAGCTGCTAGATAATTGAGCACGAGTGAGAAACAGAGAAACCAAGAGAGAGAGAGGCAGGCAGGCGAAACTATTTCTCCGGGGATGTCGGCAAAGCGACGGCGAGACAGGTGTGATTAAAACCACAGTGATTTATGGGAAGGTGTGCTGCCCGCTGTCACGCTCGCTGCGTGTATTAACGTTTTTGTTTTGCATAGAAGTCATTTGGAGACATGTAACCCCCACATCCCACCCACATATGAACACGCACACACTTTTGCATGTCTCATTAATGCAAACCCAGCAGGAACTATAGAGGTTAAATTCACTGTTTTCTCAACACTAAAACTTGACTGGCCTTTGACTCTAATGCATGGACCTTAGGTGCAGATGCAAGCTGCTGTGGGAACGATGTGTAGTGAATTCTGTGACCATTCAATCATTTTATTTGCTTATTTATTTTGAATGCCATTTTTAGATACATTAATAATTAAGGGCAAATGCTGGCTTTGAATTTAAGCCATGTTTATTTCCTTTGTTATCCTTTCTGAAATTCTCCCAGTGTCTGTGGCTACTGTCAGGCAAATAAAACCACGCCAGAAAGATGAGACAATTACAGGATTTATACACATTTAAGTGCTCCACTAAACATCACGAGCAATTTGTTGCATGATACTGTTTTTAATTTGTTGTACAAGGTTGTTTTTCATGTTTTGGCTGATGTTGGTTTTGCTACATATGCTACCATCAAAATAAATTCAGATTTTGCTTTGTTAACTGACTCACGGGAAACTTCATTAGGTATGGGCCATCTGCATGTTACTGTAAAAAGCAGCAACTCAATGCATTTATGTGTGTAGACATGGTCAAGACGACCTGCTGAAGTTAAAACTGAGCATTATTAGAAGGAAAGGTGACTTTGAATGTCAAGAAAATATCCAGTGAGCCACAGTTCTCTTGGAGAAAATGCCTTGTTGAAGTAAGAGGACAGAGGAGAATGGTAAGAGCTGATAGGAAGGCAACAGGAACTCGTTACAACCAAGGTATGCAGAAGAGCATCTCAACAGCAGCAGAAGACCACACTGGGTGCGATTCTTGTCAGCTAAGGACGGGAAATTAAGGCTACAGCTCAAACATGATTATGAAAATGGAAAATGGAACAATAGAAGATTGCAAAAATGAAGTCTGGTCTGATGAGTCTTGATTTCTTACATTCACCTGGTAGGATCAGAATTCAGGGTAAACATGAAAGCATGGATTCATCCTGCCTTGTATCAACAGTTCAGGCAGCTGATGGTGTAATGGTGTGTGGCACACTTTGGACAACCTAGTATAAGGTAACGATCATTTATGAATATCACAGCCTACCTGAATATTGTTGCTGACCATGTTCATCCCTTTACGACCACGATGTACCATCTTCTGATGGCTGCTTTCAGCAGGAAAACACACCATGTCACAAAGCTTAGATCCTCTTAAACTTATATCTTGAACATGACAATGAGTTCACTGTACTCAAATGGCCTCCACAGTCACCAGATCTCAATCCAATAGGTGCTCTATTGGATTGAGATCTGGTGATGGATTTGGTGAAAACGGAGATTCACATTATATGACGATAATGTGCAAACAGCAAATCTGCAGCAACTGTTTGATGCTGTCATGTCAATATTTACCAAAATCTGAGGGATGTTTCCAGCACTGTGTTGACTCTGTGCCAAGAAGAATTAAAGCAGCTCTAAATGCAAAACGGGTGCAACCCAGTACCAGCAAGGTGTATCTAATATAATGATCAGAGATGATTTTGTTTGCTGTGTTTAATTTGATTTTTAACTACTGTAATAAAAACACGTTTTCAAATCAGGAATAAACAAAGTAAATCTTTTCACAACTGTTTGGATAAATGAAGTACATCTTAAAATATTTTAAAAAGTATCCTAGGATGAAAACTTCATATCCTTATGGTTGTAACTCGCTGACCTACAATGTTACAGGTTGGGTTTTTTTTACAATTTAATACAGTTTCATCCTATAAAGCAGACAGTGGAAGTATAAAAGTAGAAAGTGTATTTAAGACTTCAGTAAACTGAAATAATAATTCAGTGATAGTGGGATATGTACTGACCCCACAGCTGTGATGGAGTGTATCAGCTTCACTAGTCTGAAGTGGGGATAAATAGACATTATACGATACATTGTTATTCCATCCCTGTGTGGAGCAAATAATAGTTATGAACGAGCTTTCTCACTCTGGAGACACTCACTTGGATCCTGCTGCTGTAGGTGAATCTTCAGATCTTAACAAACTTTAATAAGCTATTGCTCACTATTTTTTTATGCTCAGTGTGCTTATTATACGTATGTTGTATTGGCTATAATGGTTCACTGGTGTCTACTGTAAATAATTCACCATGCTGGTTATTAGGATTGATCATTTGCCTGTTTTGATGCCCCTTACTGCACTCACCTGCTAACACACTGATGCATGTGTGCGTGGCAGCCATATTGCTATAGAAATCACACCAATGCTATAACTTATTATGAGCTTTTTCTATTATTTAGGGGTTTCTTTTAACTTTTTATTTTCACTTTTACTGGTTTGCAATGCTGGCACTAGTTGAATTTACTTGGACTTGACCATAAAGGCTTGGACTTGGACATAACTTGGAAAAATATCAATTAAAAGCTGGAAATGTGAACTACTGGCTTTGAAAAAAAAAATTGTGGTTAGATAAGAGGCTGGTAACTGCAAGGTAGAAGGCAACAAAGGCCATGGAAGTACTATATTTAAAGGGCTTTAGTCATAAAGACAAGACAAAAGTGTAATTATTAAGCACATTACTGACAAGCACTAAACTGCTAACATAAAGTCGTCTTTACACAAAAAAACGCTCATGTGATTCTTCCCAAAAATAGTTTTTTGGACATTAAGAAATTATCCCTAATTTAACAGTTAAAATCCCCTGCTGATCGTTCCTATGAGTCTCTGGAGACCACTGGTACAGGAGCTTCTTTTTAATGACTGTGGGTTTGGTGTGATTCACCAGTTTCTGTGATATTGATGTCCATCTCTGCGAAAAGCAGCCATGCAAATAATTAAAGTGGAAATACAGTGTATTTTTTGAACAGAAATCAATATAGATGAGAATATTGGTCAATAGCCAATGGTGCTCATTCCAAAAGACAGAGTCAGCTCATTGTGCTGGGAAAACTGACTGAAGAGCCGTCATTTCCAAAGGAGCAAAGCATTTCATTTAAAGCAGCTCCATGGGCTCTGTTCTTATTGTCACTTTTTACCACCAAAAATGTTTCCTGTGAAGATAAAATATACACTGTCAATGTGTCTAACACTTAAGTCCTTATTGAACAAGTATTTTGTTCCATAAAGGTTGGTCAGCATAAACTTCATTTCCTGTGGGTAAGTTCTGTGTAAATAATTTTCTTAAGTTTATGGTACAATCGATTTAACCAGGTACTACTCCTACAGGTACAAGGTGTACCTAAGGTACCCTATTTTCTGAAACCACATACTACAAAGTGATACCTAACCCAATATAAACAAAGAAGATTTAAAGGGCCCAAATGGTATGTTCACGCCAAATGTGAAGCAAAGTTTCACCTTGTGTTACTAATAGATAAAAAATAAAGATAGAAACAGCTGCAGGAGGGTATAATAATGTAAATATATAGTCACATTAGAAACCCACAAATATTCTCCCCTTTCAGCCAATACGATCAGGAGGAGCACAACTGGTAACTTACTAAGAAGTCCCATGATCCTTTTGCTTCCTATACCTCTATATATGTTATGTTGGGCCACACAGCTCCAGCTGAAACAGTATCCATAGGCTTCTTTTCCATTTCTGGTTGCCAGTGGCATCAGGAGAATCCCAGGTGATGGGTTTTCTTGACACAGGGAGAACCACCCAGGGCAAATTCACCTT
Source organism: Oreochromis aureus (assembly GCF_013358895.1). Taxonomy (NCBI): domain Eukaryota; kingdom Metazoa; phylum Chordata; class Actinopteri; order Cichliformes; family Cichlidae; genus Oreochromis; species Oreochromis aureus. Next base: position 19,113,647 of record NC_052963.1, on the reverse strand, counting down.
TTTTAAAATGAATTCATGCAGCACACAAATCTGGCTTCACATTTGGTGTGAGTGCGTCATAGTCAATCCAGTAAACCTGTCCTAATAAATCAAAGCTGTTTTGATAGAGTGAGAGAAACTAGCCCATTCTCATTCATGGGCAGTCGATTACTACCACACTGCCAAACCTGCTGCTGATATGGATTCTGGGATAAAGCGTCAACAAGCAGGGTTGCTGTTGTAAAGACACATGTTTAACCAAAGCCACAGTCTTTTCCTAACATGACCAATCAACTACACCTAATCATGTAGGTTTTAACGGTTCTAACGAACAGTTTTTAGTGACAAAACATAACCAAGTAGAGTTTAGTATCTAAACTCAACCAAGTACTTCACCAAGTAAAACTTGACCAAATACATTTTTCTATTGAAACCTAACCAAGTACCTTTAGTGGCTAAAACTAACCAAGTATCTAAACTGGTATCTAAACTTACCCAGGGTGCTTTATAACACTAGTTCATTACCTAGACATAACTGAGTAGTTTTAGTACCTAAACTTTAGCAGTGACATGAGGAATCCTTCCAGTTGGTGGATGACCCACACTGCCTCCTGAGCCACAACGGGCCAAACAGTAGAAGCAAAACTAAATATGTTCAAGGGGAACCTAAGGCCTGAATGAGACAAAAACTAGGGCTTCTGGCCTTTAATCCTGGTTAAATCACCCATCCAACGTCCTTATGTAGAGTTTCAAAGTGCTGATGCTAAAGGACACATTGCCATGTAAAGGGGACAACACAGTAGGTACCTGACAAAGCTGCATTATACAAAGTTTCCAGTTGAGACTGCACTGGAGACACCCACCCCATATTAGCAAAGCAATTTGTAATTGCTGTCATCAGTACACTGTCTTTATGGCTTGAATATCAAAGAGAAATACCAAGTTTGGTTTCAGATCCACTGTATTCTGTTCTTTCACAGTCTGAAAGACTCTGGGGGTATACACAGTGTAAAACTACACTGGTGGAAAGAAAGCGGGATATCACAGACCACACAAACACTATAAAACATACATTTGCAGAGTAAACTATGCATATCACTCTCGCTCACATTACATGTTCCTAAGAAGTGTGCAAACATTCATATTCCATGCTGTGGAAAAGTAGATGCAGAAGTGTTATTTGAGCTCTAATTGAAAACGTGTCGAGAGCCACTAATGACAAAAACTCAAGTAAAACCAGGAGCCTGCATGTGTTATGACAATATCTCCATGCTGGTTCAATGATGATAAGGCTCAGGTGGCTCATATTAACCTGGGAAAATAGAGGCGGCATATTTCTTCCCGTTTAAGCGACGGTGCACGCAAGCGATGGCGTTGGCGGCGGAGGGGTGGGTGGTGGGGGTAATTCAATTCTGGGCCGTCATACCTACCTCGGCTACGGGCTTCATTGAGATTAATTACTCACCAAGACCCCACACACAGAGCTCTGAGATAGCAGCCATTTTAGCTTGATGGCGTCCAGGACAGCAACCTCAGCAACCTGAAGAAAGAGCGGGTGGGCAGACAAAAGAGAGAACCGCACGGGCACTGATGCTATCACCGGCGTTGTTGTGTTACAATTAATTAATTTCAAGGTGATTATACATCACTGAGCATGCTGCGGCGTCCCCCGCCCCTTCCTGAAAAAAGAGGGATATAGGCGGGTTGTGGTGGTGGTGGGGTAGATAAGCAAAACAATGCTTGAGGTGATATTCAAATGTTTCCAGGACAGACTAATAATAAAGGGTAATCTAAATATTCATTTAGGAGCATATGTGTGTTTAATACACCTTGTACTGAGGCATAGCGAACAATGGTATTCTGCCCTTAGCTGTGTTTGCAGCTGTGACCTATAAATCCCATATCTGAGCATTTTGCCATGTAGACATAAGCTTTACAGTGCACAGGGAGGGCACATTACAAAGGCAATAAGCAGCGATTTTACAACCCTGTAGCACAAAATACCCACCAAGGAATGAAAAAACGGGATAAAAGACTCTGGAAGAAACCCAGTGTTTCACAATTTAAAATTACCTTGTAGCTTATCATTTGGAAACGTGTTAACATGTATACAGACCAGACCTTTCACTTATAAACTATACTGCTTAACTGCCTTGCTGAACACATTTTTAGGTAAATGTAATTGCTGATGGGTGAAGAAAAGGGAAGACTATTTGAATGCTTGATTCACAGGGCTTTGGTATCAGTGTTTCAAGCATTTAAAATTACTTGATTTGGCAATACAGCTTGCTTTTTTATGTTTAAATGGTTTCTCCATTGGTTTTCAGCAAAATTTCCTTCATTTCACAAACTTCACATCTGAAGGTTTTCTTTAGACTTTAGAATTAAGTCTTTGGAATTACATTTTGGTTCAGCAGGTAGCCTACACAAGGTCTTTTGAACTCATCTGGTCTGTGCAATGATCCTTGGGGGGAAGAAGAACTCCCTTTTAAAAGGAAGAAACCTCTAACAGACCCCTCTGTGAATCGCCACCTTCTTGTGGGGTTTGTGTGCTACAGTGATCCCAGGAAGTAAATTGTCAGGAGCGATTTTCCCCAGGCAGGAACTCCCAAGTCAAACTGATTCTAGTAGAGGAGCAAGATGGAGAGGAGCCAGGCCCGGCGTGGGAGAGGTTTGGATTGCCTGGCCTCATATTGGGCCCTCGACCCACAGAAGGGGCTGTGCAGATTCAGTAGTAGGTAAATTGGGTGGTACCCCTCGAAGTAGTCAAAAATGCTTGGATGGAAACATGCAACAGAACCAGGCTTAGGAACAGGTAGAGGTATCAGCCACATAGGATTGGGGTCCTTTATTAAATGCTAAATTAACTTTTGTTATACGTTAAAATAGTAAATTGGTAGTAATTGGAAAATTGTTGGTTTGTAAACAAGTTGCAACTTCAAAATAACCATTCAGATAATGCTCCTAGATGCCTGTTTTAAAGACCATATAACAGACAGACAAAGTGATGGGACTGTGAACCTTTGTGTGCAGTTTTCTCTTCTTAGTTTTGTTTTTACTTTATTTTCACTTTTTGGTGCACTTCATATTGCTGCAGTCCTAGCTTGGATGGAAGTGATGGACAAACACTGTTCGGCGACTCTCTGAGGTGTAGTGAAACTAAAAAGTGTGACACAAACCAGAAATGGAGACTGTTTGCCTTAAAAGTAAAAGTTGCACCTCTTGAAACACGTTGGCTCTTACTCCATTGCTGAAGGCAAACTTTCTCCATTCCTCATTTGTGTTACCAACTTGTACTACCGCTCAGCTAGGTGTTAGTAACTAAACTACAGGCAACTGTGGCAATCTGGTAGCAACCAAAGAAGTCACCAACAGGTTTTTGATGCACAGCCTTCTTTGCAACTGAATTCACTTAGTGAGAGTGAGCAACTACTACCAACTAGTCAAAGGATACCAAGTGGTTTTATTGTACCTCAATACAAAATCTCCCCTTCTATTTAATACTTCTTTTGTAGTAAGCATAACTTGTTTTACACCAGTGGCTGCTAATTTAAAGGCTTTAAACTGTAAACTTTAGTCTTTTCTGCAGCACGCGTATCTACAACTCTACAACCCTACACCTCCCCCAAACTCTTCCATGGGTTTGGGGGAGGTGTAGGGGGGACTGAACTGCCAACTGTCGTGAGTTTTCCTCAGAGGGTCCACAGGCAGGTCTAAACTCGGTTCAGGTCTTAGCAGCAATGTTGCACCCTTTTCCACTGCAGCACTTGTGAGTGATAAAACAATGCACACCTTTCACCATCAAACCACACTGCAGCCAGACGTTCACATCAGCAAACTCCCACAGGAGCAAGAGGGCTTCAATTATCACCACACACACAAACACACACTTAAATGTCTCCACAAACGCACACAACATACCTCTTATGTAGATACTGACACCAGTGCGGGTGTGTTTTCAAATGTGTTTTTTTCTTCTCTCACATGACTCCCCCCACCCCCAATTCTAATCAGAAGGAACAGTCACATTTTTCAGTAAATATCTGGACCATGTGAATATTTGGAACAAAACTGGATCCCGTGGCATGCATCTCGCCGTGTGTGACTCGAATCTGAGTGAGTCCTTTGCTAGAGACAGTTGTTAGAAATGTTGGCATCCCGAGTCTGTGTTAGCACGCAGGAAAACAAGAGACAACAAAAGGAAAGGAAGCCAAATTGCTGTTTCTACGGGCATTTAGGGAGATCCCTCGATTTGGGAAAATCCTGAAGAAACACACTGCAGCTGATGGTAGAAAAAAATAATTAAAAAAATGTATCAGAAACAAAAATACTTCTTTATTCTTTGATTAGAAGGACAGAAAAAGCAAAATCTCACCACTTTATACAGGTTTATGATGATCACAGACATCGTGTGGCATAGTCTGATCTGAGCAAACTTCTCTCATACAAATACAGATGTGTGGTGATTTAGTATTACTGCAGCCTCAAACTGATGATGTCTTTGATGTGGGTTACACCATTAAAAAGATCTGATATGTGCCTGATTGACGCATATTGTTCCATGATGGTCTTTTTGAGCATAAGCCATAATCATCTGATACGTGCCATACATCCGTAGGCTCTGAGGTGACTTCATCCATACTTAGAAACACATGTTTACTACAATCCATATACGTGCCTACACAACTAACACACAAAAAAATGCCTTCATGCCTAAGGTGTCTGCATCTCAAAAGCACAAACAAGTAAACAGAAGCTCATTAAGCTCATTAGTGAAACACAGGAGTCGGCGCACAACAACAACAACAATAATGTGGATGTAGTTGTCTTCCCAGCAACACAAAGAGGTCCACCTTGTCAGTCAATAGCCTTTGTGGTGCGTGGGCGTCCAGTTACAGATACCTCCCTGCTCTGGTCCCTCGCTGAAGGGGATCTGTTTCATAGCTAATCGACATTATTGACAAATATCATATGCTACGAGATCCTAAAACCCTGAACTGCGCTTAACTCTTTGTATGGTCTTTGTGAAGGGTTGGTTATTTACATTCATACGGGATTTTTGGTACATTTATTATACTTAAAGTCACTTTAGTAATGAATGCCCACTTATCTACTATCTTCTTAATGTACACAAAGAAAAAACACCAAAAACTCCATAAAAAAACCAAACTCCAGAAAATTTCACAGTTAAGTGAAAATAATAGACAAGACGCTCAAAAAGAAAACAGGAAGAAATGTATAAATGATTACATTTGATAAGCAATTATCAAAAAGTTAAATAAAAAAAAGACTGAAATAACTATTGCTATTGCAAATAGCATGGCTGTTAAAAAGTATTCACAAGTAGTTGGAATTTGTTCGCCAAGAACAATGAATGCTTATGGATATGGCAAGGAGATGAATTTGTTAGCCAAAAGGCATGGTTTTGGAAAACATTTAGCTATAAATAAAGCAATAAGTGTTAAAATAGTTAGCTAAAAAAAGAAAATAAAGTAAAATCTACTAACATAAACTTGAACTTATCAAATTAAAGTATAGCTATTGAAACAATTAACTGAATTAACATTATGGATTAACAAATTAAACTGATAGATAAACTTAAAATGAAGTAATGAATAAAAAATAAAAACGTAAATGTAAAACTATTAGCTAAAAGTGTTACTAAATGTAGAGACTGCTAGGGAAAAGAGTGAATAAGAAGTTGTTAGTTAATGTTTATTATCATGGAGTAAAACTGTCAACTGAACATAATATGTAACTGTTAAAACAGCCAACTAAAACAAACAAACAAACAACACAAATGAAAAGTTAGTAATTACAAAAAGTATATTGCCGCTTTAGAGTGTTGATAGAATGTTAAAAAAATTTAGCTAACATTGCAAATTAACAAGGTAAATTATTAGCTAAACACACCTAGCTAAAAAAAATATTGAAAGGTAGAAACTGTTATCTAAAACATTATTAATAAACAGTTAAAAAAATGTAAACATACATAGTTGTTGGATAAACTGGTTCACCTAGTTAACCACATACATTTATATTTTACATTAAACAGAGTAGGAGATAAAAGTAGTGGGCAATTGGTTAAAGACGTAAACCAGTTTTGGCTAAATGATTCAATTTGCCGTCCATAACTGATAAATCATAAGATGAATAATATTGCTAACAGTCACTGCAAATTACATTGATAGATTGTTTATGAAGGGTTTCTTGAATCCATCTAAAAGGTAAAATGTATATTTTACTAATGGATATGGATATTTATGGAAAGGGAAACTACTTCAAATACTTTTTTTTTTCTTTTTTCCATTTAATTATAAAAGTTTATGTGATGTCAATTATTTTCTCAGTACCAGATTCAGTGTCAACCTACTTAGATCTACTCCAATATGTTTGTTTTCCAGTGTCCAATCTGATGGCTGAATTATTCATTCTACACCACACTGACTCTATGTTTGGTCACATATCTCTGCTATTGTCATGTGGGGGATATAATTGACTGGGTGGCGAACTTATATGTATTACCACATTGACAATGGATAAAAAAAGCTGTACTAATGGGCATACAAAGAGGGCTCCACTCCAAGGGGTGCATACATATTTATACCCATGTCCCCTTTCATGTGTTTCTACAAATCTTATCTTGCACATCTCCTCTCGCCTGCTCACTAGCTGAGAAGCTCTTTGTATTAACAGAGACCTGCACCATTCAGGCTCTATTTGGTTCCAGGGAGCCGACACCGTCTCATATCAGCACACAATTTGACCGCAAAGAAAAGGGGATTAGACCTGCGAAAGTGTGACCCGTTTTACATCCGACCTGCTAAATCAGTCGACTTATATTCATATCTCGCCTTCGTTTCCCCACTTCTTTGCGCTCGCTTCTCCCCTTTGGGTCGCCACAGATAACCTGAGATGAGGATAAAAAAAATGAAAAAAGAAAGGAAGGAGCAGCGATGCAGGTCTTGTTCGGTACAGTTGGCCCAAAGCAAAGCCAGGTTCTCTGTTTTCCCTCCTAAATCAATAAGAGGGGGTCCTCTGAGATGCCCTGGCCAGCCATCTGGACTGAAATCCAGGGGCTCAGGTTGTCCCCTGGGCTCCCCCGCCTTCCAACCCCGTGCGCACAAGGACCTGGCACTAAGTTAATCGTCCTGCCTTCCTCCCTCCCTTCCTTCATCATCCTCCTGCCGTCTGTCCCTCTTCGTACACCTTCCATCTAATCTGGCCGGCTGCGACTCAAATGTCAGGCCACCTGGGAAAGGCAGCTGTTGGCCTGCAACGGGAGCTGCCACGGTGGGCCTGGACTGGTCCCAGCATGCAACGCTACCTCCAGGAAATAAAACAGTTCCTTCAAATTCAACTAATAATGGTGAAGTGTGCATTTTGGGATTAAACTTTAGGTCTTTCTTTACCAGATCTGATTAATCAGATTCATCAGCCACTATTAGTGTCACTCCTTTTTTATTTTTTATTTTTTAAATCCTCCCTTTGCTCGCCCCCAATCTGCAGCACAGCAGGTTATAAATCTCAGACTGAAGTACAAATTACTGCAGGTACACGAGTCTATCATTTGCCTGTGGAGGAAGGAAGGAGGGCCAGCAAATGAAAGGAGTGATTTTCATCAATACATCGCCAGATAAAGATCCATCTGGATCCACTGAAAAGAGGGGGGAGGAAGAGGAGGAGAGGGGAGAGGTGGAAGGGGGGTGTTGGGGGGGGGGGGCAGCTTTTGGCATCAATGCGCGGCCATTGATTGTGTGTCCCATTACCAGTATATGATCCAATCTAAAAAGGGAGAAGAGGAGCGACACCGCGAGCGGGCCTTTCTGCTGCCCTGCCATCAAATAACGAAGACATCCCCCCTTTAATCACTCAGGAATGATTTGGGAAGGAATCCAAACATGAACACAGAGCGGAGAGAGAGCGGCGCTCGGGGAAGAAAAGCTGAGATTTGTTTGGGGTTATTAAAAAGAGAAAAAGAGAAAGAAAAAGAGCTGGAAGAAAAGGAGAGAAAACACACTGACGGGGCCTCCCTACAAATACTCGGTCCGCTCCGTGGGGAAATAGGAGCAGAAAGGTAGCAATCAATATTGAAACACAGAAATTAAGCATTTAAATCGGTAATTAGGGAGCAGGCACGTTTTTTCACACCTGTACGCCGCCGAGGCTGCCAACCCCGGCGCATCTGTTTCCCTCCACCTGCCAGGCACCTGGTATCATTTCAATGGCGCTTGATTGCATTCAAACGCCGAAGACTCTTTTAAGCTTCTTAGTGATCCCCCCCACCCCCACTCCCCCCAACACCCCATCCTTTCTCCTCTGTCCCACCGCCCCCCTCCCCTGCATTATTTTGTATTTATTTGTATCTGTTCATTCCAATGCAGGTGCCTCGCAGTAATACTCAAGTGCGCCATACATGAATGATTCTTTTATGCCTCAGTTCCTGCATTTGTCATTTTGGCGAAAGCAAGAGGATTAGGGGTTTGGATGTGTACCTCCCTTTTTTTCCTCCCTCTCTCTCTCTCTCTCTGCCCCTCTCTGTCTATTTCTCTCTCGCACTTTTAACAACATCCTTCCCGAATAATTTGCATACCAAATTCTTTAACCCTACGGTGGTCAGAAAGAACTGTCAAATCCTCTCCACTTGGCTTGCTCTGTGTGTGCATCAGACCTGTGACCGTTGACTTAGTTCCATCACAGTTCATATATTAAAAAAAAGTCCAACATGAAAGAGGTTGTCTCTGTTTCTTGTTCTTCTATCACATGTAATTTTTCCCACAGACACAAAGTGTAATTTTTTACAGGGACAAAAATATTTGTTAGTGGCAGCAGGATTTACTGGAGGTAACCCCTTTATTTTTCTTATGAGTAATAGTCTGTTCAGTCAAGTCTATAAAAACCTGTAAAAACAAACAAAATTAGCAATTATAGCTGTCCTATTGCTCAATGTGACGTCATAGTGTAGTTCTCACATAGATTTCTGTGTTCTGGTCTCTTAGCGGCAGTAGCAGCACTAAAAGCATACACTGTATAAAAATATGGCCACTGTGCGGTCACCTTAGTCAAGCCAACCATCTTGATTTTTGCAAAAGCAAAACATGGATTTGACTGAGAAGCCAAGATTATATCAATCAGTCAAACTTTATTTGTATGGTATGGCACCTTTGCATCTGCGCTGGAAGCGGTGTGGTGACTGGAGACTTTAGAAACAGAATGCCGTTCTGCGACCTAAAATAACTAAGGGACGAAATAACTGCAGGTGAGGGGGAGTGGGCGGTGACTGAAGTGACTACCAATGACAGTGATGAAACTGCTGATTGACATGTGAACTTCTTGTAAATACATTCGAAGGTTACCTAGGCAACAGGAGCCTGGAATGTCTGCAAGTGACCTGCCTTCAGCTTAAAAGTGATGTTGGGGTCATCACTCAAAAAAAGTACATATTGCTGTCTTTTAAGAAAAGTGATGCAGTACCTTAATTCAACACTGTAACATGAGCTGAAATGAACTGTCAAAGAATTAACAGATGGCAATATAAACCGTAGGCTACAGACCCACACACTAACACAGATACCCAACTAATACATATGATCCCTCTTTTAAATTTTATATACTAACACAAAACCAACAACACAAAGCAAAGATGAAAAGCAGTCCAAAGACTCTTTAAATTGCCACAGTGATTCTGTTGTAGAAACATGCCACTGCCTTTGTTACCTGTTAAAGATCAGGCTCTGGCTGCTAGGCTGGGGTCTGCAAACACTCAGCTTTGACATCACTCTCAGTTCTTGGCTGGCTTCGTGTTAGCATGCTGTCTGTACAGATGGGTGGCAAAGGATATCGGAAAATGTAATCAGAAAAAACTGCTGTGGAAAACTGACTTAGAAGATTTCAGTTTCTAATCTTGCATTAGACAATTGTGAAGTGAAAAAATGAAAAAAAAAGTATTTTTGCTCTAGTAAAATTTCTATCTCTACTTAAATACCTTAATAGCACACAGGTTAAAAAATCTAATATGTTTAGAGTACTTAAAGTAAAAGTTCACATGATGTGGAATGACACTTTTCATAAACATATACAATATTTTTGAATTGTAGTTACTTATGTATTTATGTGTATATTACTTTATTTTAGATAACCAGCTTTATCTATAATAACCCAGTTAGTCTGCAAAATAATAAGTGACAAACGCTTTAAAATAAATACCGTGTAGTACAAAGTTCTATAAGTGCATCCAGTATATAGTCGAGTAAAAGCAGCTCCATGACTTGGTTATACTTAAAGTAGAAGTATGTTAAACCTGAGTGAATTACTTGAGTAAATGTATTTAGTTATATTCCTTCTTCTCCTATCCATGCTCTTATAATGTATTGTAATGTTGGATTTTAGTGATGGGGACCCAACAATGACCCACACTTTGGGCACGCCCTAGGGTGGGGGGCCAGACTAAGAGCTATTCAAAAGGTTAGCAGGCCCAAGGTAAGAAGGCCTCAGTGATTGCCTGGTAACCGGGACCATCTTTGTATAGCCACAGAAGCCGCATCCATTGGCTGTTTAGAGCTTCTGTATGTGAGGGGCAGCCAATCGGCAAAAATGGCTACAAGGGGGAGGAGCTTTAATCAATGGCCAGTATGAGATAAGTGAGTGATATTTTGGCACCGTGAATAATGCAAAGCTACTCAAGCAGAGTCCAAGAATAAAAAGTTTGAGCTAAAATTTAGTAAAATTATTTCAAAATCATAAATATGAATCAGAAAAGTCCAGACATTATTTGTTTAATAAGTCATTATATGAACAACATTGAAAGCTATTATTACAGCCTAAATATGTTTTAAAGTTAAGTGATGCATGCTATATTGTTGCCTTTAGATGAGGCTGAATTTGGCAATGGAAATTTCTAGCATGTTTTATAGATTTTAAAATAGTCTGCTTTCACCCAAACCATGATCTTGTTTTGCACTATTACAAATTAGTTTTAATGTTCAAATATGTAACCAAATACACAATAAAAAACCAAACTAAAAACATTGAGTGAAAGCGAAATCTAATTTCAACAAAATCGTGGCAATATGTCTGTAGATGACACATTTGCATGCAGGATCATTTGTGTTGGAAATACTGCTCCATGAACTTCAGGTAATGTTATTACTTTCCCAAATGGATGCAAAGCGTAGCAAATTAGGTTTCCATTTGTACACCGCTTCCATTTGGATTTCACACCCTGAAATGAACCTTGGCCACCTGAGTCACCCTTGACTCCCTCCTCCTTTCCCCTCCACCACACTAAAAATCAAAAAGTCAGCCAGGGATCTCGGATGAAACTCGGCCCCCGGCTGCACCGTGTGCAAGTGTTGCAAATTTCCAGAATTCCCTCACTTTACTTCACCCGCCCCACCCGTGGAAACTAATAGGATCATTCTGATTCGGTTACGGAGATTCAACAGTTAGAGAGCCACCATCTGGGTTTCTGTTAACCTGAGTCAGATGTGAGCCTGTCGCTACTGCAAGGTAGAGCAGCTTGGTTAATGATTCTTAATCTTTTCTTTAATTAAATTGTGCAGCCAACCTGAAAAATCTATCTTAATGCAAATGAGGAACTCCTTTTTTTGGCATTTGCTTACCGTAATGCACTAATAAGGTTAATTTAATAAAAAATCTGTTCCAGTTTTTAGAGATAATTGTGTGTTTTCTTGTACAGAGTGGGAGGGGGAAAATGTTTGTTTGTGGAAATTGCTAAGGGAGGGGAAAGGGGCTCACAGGATGAGCCAAGGAAGAGAAACCTGCCATGGATAATGGTATTTGTGCGAATTGAAAATCTATTTTGCTCCACAGCAGTGTACCACTTCAATCCATTGTGACAGTTCCTGTCATGGCATCAAAAAAAAAGAAAAGTATCTTCCCTTACAAAAGGTCTAAGGATGGAAAGCAATTCCTGAAGAAGCCAGGAACAAGAACATGTGGAGGTTTTATTTCACCTTAAGAAATGGGACACTTCAGATCAAAGACAGAGTCAAAGGGCAACTCAGTTTTCCCAAAACAGTATCACTCGTGCGCGCAAAACATGGCCTGGATATGTGAAAATGCTCCAGTGACAGCGGGAAGTGACACTCATCAATGTGGTTCATGGTTTTTGATGGTTCATTTGAGAAACTAAAACATTTTGATTTGTGGGAGCTTCAAGTTTGTTGTCATTTCATTCCAACTTTGTCCACTTATATGAAGTTGGGTCAGAGTAGCAAGCAGCCCATACACACTATTCCAGGCAACTTTTTCCCCAGCAGCATTTTCCAGTTCCTGCTGGGTTATCCCGACATTTACTCAGGTCAGATGAAATACACAGTATAATCCCTCCAGCGATTTCTGGGTCTATCCATGGGGTCACCTCCTAGCTAGATGTGCATGAAAAATCTCCAAAGGAAAGCACTCAGGAGGCATCCTGATTAGGTGCCTGAACCACCTTTACCAGCTCTCTTTCCCTACAAAGAAACAGCATCTGTACTCCGAGCTCCCTCCAAGTCCATTTATGTTACTGTTCCTGCCCCCAAGGCCAGGTTGGAGATGAGAGTGTAAAAGCGGATTGCCATTTCATTGATAAGTCAGCACAGGAGCTCAGAGAGTCTCAGATTGCAGAGATGACGATGCTTCAACAGCTTGAGAAGATGGAATTTTCTGGAAAACAAAACTTTTCTTATACTCGTTCATCAGTGCTGATGCTTTTTTTCGGGGGGGGGGGTTCCCTCAGCTGTGTTCACCTCAAGGGTCAGTGCAAATGGTTAATGCACACTATCCAAGTGCACTACTCCACTTGGGTCCACGTGTGATGGAGAATTTACATTACAAAGAACCAAATATGCAGCCTGGTGGTAGACTTCATGTGGACTTCAAAGAAGTAAAACAGGAATGATTAATCGGCCATCTAGTCTCCAGTTGTCTGAGTCCCCAATGACGAAAATCAAGACCCTAACTTTTTCCCCCATAAAGACAACATTTGATTAACTCCCCTGTACCATTAATTATGAGTTTTTGTGGTTTAGATGCGGTTTGATGACCATTAGAATAGTTTCATGGTTTTTCCAGTGGTATCTGCACAGGCAGAGACCGCTCAGTTCAGAAAAAAAGGTTTACTCCTAGTAGACTTTCAAAGGTAAGCATTAAGGTCACTGTGACAAAGCTTAAAGAACTATTCTTTAAGGTTCCCAAACCTGACACCTTCCTCATCCTGGCTGCACCTTTAAATCCACTAACTCTAAATGGGCATCAAGATATCAAAGCTTAACATTAACAGATTTATACGTATTTAATAAAAGCTTGTATTACTTTAAAAACTAATGACATAATGGTCAGTTAAGTTTATATAAACCAAAATAAGCCTATATTTAGTATTTGGTAGATGTGTTGTTCTACGAACAATTTGGACTACCTGAAACAAATCTTTTCTGGAAATTGGCTCTTGGTTGCTTCTGTCACTTCATGTAACCCAGACTCAGTGTTGAGATCAGGAGCTCTGGAGACCAGCGGATATACCATCTGTTGCACGTTCTTGTTGCTGCTGGAGATATTCCTTTATGGCTGCTGAGGTCACTGTTAACTTGCATAAAGAATGGAGGACTAATTATCTCAAGTAAAACCCTGGCAAATGTAAGAAACACCAAGAATATTATAAAAGATTATTAGAGCAACTGATATGACAGATAAAATTGTGACCAAAAGTCTTGGGAACAAACCAATCCAATGAAAAAACTAATGGAGCAAAAGAATGTAAATATGGTAGTATGCTGACATATATGAAAGCTCAGGCTAATTTTGCAAAATGCATGTTTAATAAAATATTCAGAGACCTCATGTTTAAGGTACAGCGCATAATCTGAATGTGTTAAATTATTCATATTTACAGCACAAATGATGCCCAGTACTTGCAGCTCGAAGATCCCCTCTGGCCCTGTGGCTCCAAAAGAAGACTACATATAATCTTCCAAATGCGCTGGAAATAACCAAGTTGGATTGTTTTGTTTTTTTTAACAAGGAAATCCCTTTGGTACAGAGAGGTGCTCACATGCATCATGATAGAGCAGGTAACATAAAGCATGTAAGTGCTGCAAACTCATTTATAATCAGATATCAGGACCACCCGTATGGGCTGTTTCATGGAAGGGCAGAGCATGTGCCAACAGCCTGATGCAAACATTAAAACCGTGATGAAGTTTAGCATGCTTCTGAAGTATCTCAGATGGGAATTTATAAGGGAACATTGTGAAGAGCCTACACTGTAAAAAACACAGAAAATATACCTTTCATTTTCTGACAGTGTATTATCTGCTGTTTTTTAATGGAAATTTATGCAAATGGAAAATTGTAAAGTTTGTGGCTAAAAATTGTAAACTGTGGCTAAAAATACAGAAAAAACATGTGGAAAAATGTATTAAAAATGTACTTTTACAGATGTTTACACTGTAAAAAAAAACATGAAAAAATACACTAGAGTGTACTCTTTCAAAAAGCAGGAATTTTCTAATTTTTTAAAGATATATTTATATTTTATTTATATCCATATTTTCTAACCATGCATTGAATTTTACTACTTTCCATTTATGTAAACCTCTGTAAACTGAATCATCACATAAAATAAACACATTTTTAAAAAACAATAATTACAATGAACTGGCACAAAAATACAGTACATTTTCTTTCCTTTTCTTTTTCTTTCCTAAAATTGTGGTTAAATTTTAGGAAGCATTACTGGAAAAAAAAAAAAAAAACATGTCAGTACATACACAAAAAGACCAGACATGAAAATGAGAAACAGGTGAAACCACGGAAAATGGGTGAGAGAATCACAGAGGAGTCAAAAGGACAAGGACAGGAAGTGATGTAAACTAAATAAAACAGGAAATAACTGAAACAGGAAATGCAGAAGAAAGACTACTAAGGAACTTAGGAGGGAAAATGAAAAACGAAAATAAAATCTAAAATTGTAGCATTTTATAAAACATGCTGATCATATATAACCATCTTTAGGTTTTACAAAAATGGTCAGAAAAAGAGAAAATATAGAGTGAGCAACAGTTCTGAGACAAAATACCGTGTGGCAAGACTGCTTTGAACTGATAGGAAGGCAACAGTAACTCCAATAAGAATTTGTTACAACCAAGGTATGCATGAGAGTGTCTCTGAATCAACAACATGTCAAATTTTGAAAAAAATGGGCTGTACCAGCAGAAGATCACAGTGGCTGCCACTCCCTCTCAGCTAAGAACAGGAAACTGAGGCTACAGTTAACACTGACTCACTGAAACTGGACAACAGATGATTGGAAAAATGTTGGCCACTCTGATGAGTCTCTTTTTCTGCTGCAACATTCAGTGGGTAGGGTCAGAATGGCATGGATCCAGACATGGTGGAACAAAAGATTCACATCATGTGATAATGATGTGCAGCTAAAAAGCAGCAACTGTGTGATGCTGTCATATCAACATGGACCAATATGACATAAAATATGTAAACGCTTGAAATGTTCCCTTTAAGACACATATCTTCATTTTTTAGTACATTTGTTGCTGAATATATCAATTTTATTTGCAAGAAGTCGGAGCGACTGTTTTGACAGAACTTTTCCTTTCTCCTAGCGGGCTAACAGTTCAGTAAAATGCACAGAAAAACATGGATACATAGTCTGAAGTTCAAGTTTGCAGCAGGCTCAGGAAAAAAGTCATTAATTAGATTACATTAGCTGCAAAGGCTTAGTGGGGATTAATGTCGAGAAACGTGTGCACTCAAAAGCAAAAGATAGTGTACCTGGGTGTGCTTCAAACCTGATTAGCTCTTGCGGCAGTGAGCTGCCAGGGACTTGACGGCTCACGTCTTGTTGTCTACCTGGCAGTTTGCAAGTAATCTTTCCATTGTGCTTGTGGGAGGAAGGTAGATTTAGACATCGTGTGTGTATTTCTCTGCTGTCTGTGGAACAACACACACTTGCTGTCTCCTTTTTTTCCTCCCTTTTTCATTTCTTTCCTCCTGTCTCGTACATCTGCTCTGTGCACACGAGGCCTGGCCCCTCTGCCGCTCCTGGAAGCAGCTTATCCAGGAGGTGTGTGTATGTGTGTGTGCACTACGCAGTCAAGGTGCGTGTGTGTGTGTGTGTGTGACAGATTTCCAAAGCCAGTTGTAATAGGTGAATCACTGCAGCGTATCCCAGCATCCTCCCTGGTGGCGGCCCTGGCTGGCAATGGCGGCAGGAGGCTCGTGTCAGGAGACACGATCTGGAGTAGAGCATGTCAAAAGCTCCTCGTCATCGTCTGGGTTGTCCGGGGCGACAGCTCTCCGGCGGATGGAAGAAGACATCCGTCAACGTCTCCTTGGCGCGTGATTCCTGCGCTGCTGGGAATAAGGAAGCCGCTGCGAGGCGAGAGTAAATTCTCAAGTCAAATAATAAAATCTCCAGTAGAGGTAAAGAAGCCGTGGGAATGGGGAGGGGGGCCTCGGGGCTGAGGGGAATTAGAGACAGAAGAACAGCCCCCTCTTCGCTCAGTGAAAGGTAAAAATATTATCATACCACACGTCATAAAGTGCAATCCAGCCGATAACTTGACGGCCCCGATGTCAGACAGGCTCACTAACAAGTCTGACAATTGAAAGTCGAGGTGAGCCTTCGGGGAGATTTGGGAGGGGGGGAAGAGAAAAGGGCCCGTTGGCTAAGTGTACTCCCTCCCACCTGCCAAACACACACACACTCCCCCTCCTCCTCCTCTTCCTTTAACAGTGAATAAAATTGACTCGCTTGTGGTGTGGCAAGCAAAGGTGCGGAAGCCGGTAGCATCACCTAAGCGGAGGCGTGCTGATCACACCTTTGCTTAATGAGCTCCTTAGAAGGTCTAAAATAGCAGATCCTCCACCCTCATCATCTCATCGCCTCCCCCAATTCTAATGTACCTATACCCGTCTCCTCACCCCACCCCACTCCCGCGGTGGCTTGTCAGGTGGAGCCTCACTCATTTGCGGCTCCGGCTGTCATCCAAGGGGGTGGGTGGAGGGAGACGGGGGGAAGTGAGGAGCGAGGTGGTGAAGGAGAGTGAAGATGGTGGCGGCGGTGGAGGAAAGTTTGGATTTTAAATTAGAGTGAACATAAGTATGCCAGACTCCTCAGAACACACTTAAGACTTGTTAAAAAAGATGAAAGCTCTCTTCCGCTACTTGTTTAAAAGTCTTTGTCATGGCCCAAACCTGGAGCTGAGGGAGCTAAGTATAATCAATGAACACTATTCTGTACTGGGCAAATAAATAAGCCAGTTTTGTTACTAATGTAAAAGAAACAATGCTTAAACTCAGTGCTGCTTATGAACCCTCTCATGTACTCGAGAACTCTCCATTGAGTTAATAAGAATCGTTGTTATGGAGTGTATGCAGAACGGCTACACCTTCAGATGCAAAGAGAAACAAAGAACAGGCATAAAGACGAGTAAGTGAATATAAGAAGTTGTAGATTTTAAAACTGCTAAATAAATAAGGTATAGACAAGGTATGGTAAAAAAAAACAGCAGCAGTGCAATGGCGTGGCATAATGGTGCAAATAATTCACAATTTCATTAACTATTACTTGAGATTTTGCCCACATTTGACCCCTAACCATGTGACTTTAACTTGTTTGCCATTTTGGAAGCGTGACAGTTATGACAAATGTAGGGTCAGGGGTGGGGGGAGTTGGTGTACATTGAGGGTCGGTGTTGGTTTTTCTGAATCTGTTTGTGATTTGAGGGACCTGCCAGAGGGCAACAGGTCAAACAGTTGAGAGCCAAAATCAGCCTTTTCTCAATGTTTTCCGTCCTGACTGCCACCCTTCCACGGAGACCATTTCTGATGAAGCTTGAGTGAACAGTAGATGATCAACTGAAGGTTGCATCTCTGAACTCCTCTGTCAGGTCTTTGCTGGATTTGTTCCTGTTTCTTGAGGATGTGACTTTCAGTTACCGTTCATCTGCTGTAGATAGTTTTTTTTAAGCCTGTGACTTCTTCTTTTGTCCTCCACTTGTCCATTTTCCTCAACTTTTTTAAGGATGCACTGCACACCACACTGAGATATGTCATGTTTTCTGATAATAGCTCTTTTGGAATCACATTGTTGGTGTAAAGATACGACTTTATGTCTCTCAAAATGTGTTATGTTTGGTATTTTTCATGGATTTAAAGAAATGGGAACAAAAGATTTGTTTCTGTGCAACATACAGAACAACAATACATTCCTCTGAAACTGGTCAGGTACAAGAACTGGACTGAAAATACGCGAAAAAGCAGCCAATGTCAAAATAAAAACTTTGCAACACCTTCAGAAAGCCTGGAGCACTATTGCTCAAGAGCACTTAATAAAATGACAAGAAAGTCTGGTTTCTTGGAAGCTTGAAAAAATAGCAACTTTAACTGTTTATCTACATGTACAATAACAATTTTTATACTGCAATATACACCATGAGTTTTAAAAACCTTAACTTAAAGATAACACTTTTCGTGGCGCTTGTGTTTATTAACAAAAACAATCGTGTGGACACTCGAACCTGGCCGAGTAAATTTCACTACAAGTTTAAAATCGGAGTGAACGCTAAAACCTTTCTGCACATAAGGTATGAGCACTCTTATCAAGACTGGCTCCGTATTCGTAAATTAAAGTCAAGTAAAGAGTGCCATCTCCTAAACAACCCATTAAGGGGTAGAATTAACCACAGGCATAGTATATACAAACACATTACCAAAATACATTTGGCTATAAGACCCAATTCACAGTCTGTCAATAATTAATCCAGGAATACCTGCTCTCAACATGTGTAATCTTCTTAGGATTATATTGGGGGGAAAATGCTGCCGTGGCTATGACAGGTGTTCCTGCATTAGCGTCCATTAAAAGCAGATTATATGGCAGTTGCTCTCATTTTGGCGGCTGACATGGAAGAAAATGTTGTTGTTGGCGGCGTAGCAGCCTCACAGCACATACGCACCCATCGGAAGGTGCCGCGCTGCAAACCGCCTCTGTAATCACAAGCGGCTATTATCTAGATGTCTTTTTTAAACCTTTATTTATCCGGGGGAAGGTTTGCTGAGCTCGCACATCCTCCCTGCAGCAGTGTCCTGCTTTGCACCCAAATGATTACACACATTTAGACGTGCAAGCTGCCCAGTGCACTGGGCCTTTTTGTATTGGCCACCAAGTCTTAGCAGGTGCAACAGAAGTGCAGTAATTACAGTAAAACCCCATCAGATTCAACACTGGTGCGTGTATGTGTGTGTATATTCTCAGTTATGGGCCCCCCCCAAGGCATCCTGATACCACCACAAAATGCATGGAATAGTGTTTTCAGTAAAAAGTAAGATACTCTGCTTGTTGCAAGCAATGTTCTTTCACTGTAAATGCATAAAACACAGCAATGGTTTTAAGAATCTGAATTTCGAGACCACACCACATGAATGCTGACCAACCCTCTACCCCCCGCCCCCCTGGCCCCATACCTCTTCCTCCAGCTGCAGTAATGGCTGGCAGGTCACACATGCACACTGGAAAAAAAGGAAGCGCCAATGTTCAGTCACAGATGCAAGTCTATATAATGAGCCCCAGTAAGAAGACGCCATAATATCCTTGCTAATAAGGTATAATCGTCTCATTGTAATCAAGTTATGTGCAATTTATGAGGGTTAGGGAATAGGCCTTTTGACTCGTGATGCTTTTTTTCCTCCGGATGCTGGTCGGCAGGGCTGAGAGTGAGCATTGTTCAAGGGTTGAAGGAGGACACATATAACCACACATGTATGTTTGTTCCTCTGTGTGGGGTTGGGGGGGCGGGTTCTTTCGCTATGAAAAAGAAGCAATAAATCTAAAACACTGAGTTGTTTCAAATGAGGGTGATGCTACATTAGTTGATTTACTGTTAATTGACAAATCAGCACATGTATTCCCACCACAAGTTCCCCTTTATTAATTTTAAACTGGCTCTGGACGGCACTGTTGATGACATTTACAGTTAATGTAATGTGTCACTTGTAATGTTTTATGTATCAGGACATAATAAGAAATTATCTGATCCTCACCAGATCTTAAAATTCAAATGTAACCTGAGATGAATAACAGCACAAAACATTGTGCACTATGACATTATCTATTTAACAAAAATGAAACCAAAATGCAGTAAGTTGAAGTAGTGGTTTTATTTATGACTTTATCGGCCCATCATATCATTGTAGAGGAATTCTGACCCACTTTCCTTTACAGTGTTGCTTCAGTTATTAAGGTCAGGCACTCATTTATGAAAAGCTCTTATAAGTTCCCACCACAGCATTTCAGTCAGCTTGAGGTCCGGACTTTTGACTAAATCATTGCAACACGTTGATTCTTTTCCTTTTCAGCCATTCTGTTGTAGATTTTCTGCTGTGCTTTGGATCATTGTCCTGTTACATGACACAATTATGGCCAAGCTTTAGCTGTCAGAAGGATGGCCTAACATCTGACTCTAGAATACTTTGGTATACAGAGGAGTTCATGGTCGATTCAATGATTGCAAGGTGCCCAGATCCTATGGCTGCAAACCAAGCCCAAATCATCATGACACAACCACCGTGCCGAGAGCTGGTAGGAGACGTTTGAGCTGATATCCTATGTCTGGTTTTGTGCATTATGACCAAAAATCTCCACTTTGGTCTCATCTGTATAAAGGACATTGTTGTAGAAGTCTTGTGGTTGGGTCAGATGCAACTGTGGAAAACTAAGGCATGCTAGCATGTTCTGCCATGAACTTTAACAACTACTTACTTTACTTAACATTTAACATACTGAGGCCTGTAGAGTCTGAGATGTAGTATTTGGATTTCTGCGGTTTCTCTGAGCATTGCACGATCTGGGTGAATTTGCTGGGACATCCACTTCTTGGAGGGTTGTGTCATTCCCCCTTGCTGGATCAATCCCTGGCTCTTATTGTCTGCTGGCCAAAGTATTGCTGGGATACCGTTGCATTCTTGGAATAACCTGAACCTTAATTTGCCCCTAGTGCATCCACCGAGAATGTGAATGTTAGGTTAAAAATGCTGAGGTTTAGAAAAAAGCACCTTATTAACTGTGTGAGAGAATGAGTCTTGCAGGAAGAAAATGCTTTGTGTAATCAAGTAGAGCATAAATGTGCTGTAGAAGTCCATTTAACATTTGTGTTACTTGCATCCTTGGTTGGCAGAGACTAATTTGAAGGATGCATTGTGCAATTAGCAGAAAGAAGTACATCTGAGAGGGACAGAAAGAATGATTCCAATAATAAAGTATGGAATTTTATTTACTTGTCCAACGGTTAACAAAGACAAACATAAAAGCATAACACTAAAAAAGCTAAACTTGCATGTGTAATCATAGTGCTGTGATTTATTCGAGTGTATTGTGAGCAAGAGACTGAGGAGTTTCTGTGCCATTTCCGATGTGATACAAATCAAGCTTAGCGAGCCAAGCTTTACTAAATTGCACACAATGACATTTCTGACTTCTACCAGGGCACATTCAAAAATCTATTGTCTGCTGCAGAGTTCCCAATGCCATTTTCAACTGTGCTGTAACATTATACTGTAAACAGTTTGTGTCTGTTTGAGCCGATACAGTTTCACTTGGCCATTTGCTCTTCCTCGCATTCATCTTGTGTCTCCTGAAGACGAAGCGCACAGGAAAAAGAAAGGACCCTTGGAAAAGTAAACCAGCTCACCTTATTGCACCCAATGTGTTCTCTGTGTATGCAGCTCTCCCCATACCACGGTAATTGCATTCCTGAGCCAAACACCCACCCATTGGTGATTTGACACCGTCTGTTTGATGCACCGTGTGTGTGCCTGCAAGATATTACGGCTGGTAAGCAGAACCTGCCCGCGATTGTACTAATAAAGGTTGTATTCCTTCGGCTCGCGCTCAACAGTAGACCGCACCAATTACACACAATGACTGGAACGCGAAGGGGTCGTCTTCCACAGCCTGCTGACACCCGCTTTGAACTCCCTCTGACTTCAAAAGGTATCCGCCAAGTGATTACCGGGTAACAGACTGGGTTTAAAAAAAGAGGGAAAAGAGGAAAAGAGAAAATGTATCCCTACAATCCCCTATATCCAAACATTGACATTTTGATCCCTTTGAATCATGCCCTGCTGCCTGAAATACAGGACAACAATAACGTTGTGGGTTCATTATGAAAGCCAATAATCAGAGACAGGTATGAAGGTAAGCCTGAGAAAATTGGCAGTATTCAAATGGACACTTTTTACATGTGTAAATTGGGAGCTGCTGCATGTTTCCACTGATGGAGGAGCTGTGAATTATGAGAGTCTCGCACAAAGACGGAGTTGGCAGTCTGGTGGAGTCTGAGTGGGTGAGCGCCGTGCTGAGACAGCCCATCAATCAACCCTTCGAACACCTTTCCCCCCCACTTCCTGTAAGTGCTCTGCGAGCCACAGCGGCCGCCAGGAGTCCACAGGAAGCCACCGGGTGAGGATTCAGCAAACCTATTTTTTCCTTTTAATTTGAGCAATTGCTGCAAGTATTGATTGAGCGAAAGCACAATGCAGTTACAGGAGAGGTGGAGAGAGGAGCGCCGACAGGGGAGGGCCCGGGCACCGTTAATGTAGCTCCAACAGGGGAATCAAACGCTCCCTCTTGTTTTAAGCGCTCCTCCACCCTAGCTGCACAAGGCAACGGTGCCGAGCGGATCGATAGCGCTGATTAAACGGCACATATCCCGGTCATCAATATTATACACACTCTATTTGCAGGACACCAATGTTCAAGTCTGGTGAAGTAGATAAATACAGCAGAAACGTACAGTAGACAGTGTGGTGCAGCTGTGCAGGAGACTGCAGACATCTCACAAACTATAAAGCTCAAAATTAACAACCCGCAGTCTCTTAGTGCTCATAGTTCATCATCCAATCAGCAGGAAGAAACTGCACCATCATTCTTTGACTGAACATAAACCATTTATAATCTATAGGCGTACCTGATGTTGATCTAAAGGAACTTTTGGTTCTATTATAAATTCCTGCATCCAAATGTATAAATTGTTAGTTTCATGCCAAGAAAATATGTTTTTATTCGTCTGTTTACTTCATCTTAGAGGAAAAAAGCACCTCAGTCAGTAACCTTTCAGTAAGAGAAACTTGAGGAAGAGTGGCTTCTCACACACTATACGTGGTGTCTTCTTGACATCTAGTCTTGGTTCGGCTTAATTCAGCTCAATTAATTTCTTGAAAAACAGCTTTGATGTCGTTCTTAAACTTTCTTGTTCATCTCTGCTGAAAAGAAGCCATATGCTCTGAATATCCAGCTTTAAACAGCAACACAAATCCTGATTAGGAAGTTGACACCTTCCCAAGAGCAGCCCATCAGCTAGAGTTTGGGTTTGTTTTAACCAGAAGCTAAACTTGAAGATGTAATTTTTCTGTTTAAAATTATTTGTATTTGGGTGTACCAAACAGGTTGGTTGATGCTAACAAACCCAAACCCAGGATGGGTCACCAATGACCTGTTGTATGTGAAGAGGTTAATTCAATCAACTTTAGCCTCATCTGCTCATTTCTGACTTCCATTACTACTCGCTCTTCATTTGTTGCTTTTCCTCGTCGCTTACTTTGGTTAAGTTCAGACAGTAGAGTAGGCCGATATTTATGGGACCGAGAGCCTGTTCATTGGGCTGACCTGAACCTTAACACCCTTCAGAAAATTCAGCACCAACTTTCGCAAGTTATAGCTAATGAAAAGGTTGTGTAAATGGAAAAGCTTGCCCCCCCTTTTCGTATGATATAAATCAACCCAGCAAGTGGAAAAGTGTATGAACTTTCCTGAACCTGCTTTCTCAAGCAGGACCTGCAAAAATTAGTCTGCCAACACAGCATTCTTACTGTAATTTACATACTGGAGAACAGTCACAATGCACTAAAACTCAAGCTAACAAGACTAGTTTAACCTCTTAACATCCATCAGGTCACTGGCAGACCACCCAGGGTTAGAATGCATTTTAAACACTTGCTAAGCAATCATCATTTAATAAACTGGAAGATGTTACCTTTAAAGCCAAGTCTCTGTCAGGCATTTTGGCTTTACAATTCCTCTGTTTTAAGATTTCCTTGAAATGGGATCACGTTCAAGTCATCATCGGTTTTGGTCCCAATGACTCCCAACCATCAACTTGTGTTTTTGTAAAATTCTTTTCACAAGTATTTAAGCAACAATTCAAATTCACTACTTCAAAAACAGGTTCGATTTCCATGTTTTCCCTCAAAAGTCTGTTTTGTTTTTTTCTATAAAAGGGTTAGGGGTCAGGGTCATCACCAGTAATGAGTTGAGGGATGTCATTTGCCTTTTGTGCAATGCTTTGTCACCAGTGGTCGGATGGTAGTGGACTCCAATTGGCTCCCATTGCCTAGTCACCCCTCTAATCTTTACCATGCTGTCATATGCAAATCATTCTGGCCCTTGACTCTCACTGATCGCTTGCCTCAAACCTGCAAAAAGTTTAATCTTGGTCTAGACCACCAGCATTCAGTTCACCTGTCTTCACTTCAAGTTGTTGAATATCGCTGGACACGTGTGGACACGCCTGCATTCTGTTAAGTCTTTGCATTGATATATCCCAAATTTTACCATGAAAAAATTATAAAAAACAATTCTTTGTCTACAAGAGTAGGTTTTGTTGAAAAGCTGCAAATTCCCACAACACGAGGCATAAAATGAGTTCTGGGATTGAGAGGGATACCTGGACGCTGATTAGTTTGCCTCCCAGTCATCGCTATTTCACAGTTTGATACATATTTGTGAAGATGCTACACAAACCGTTCAATTTTGGTAAAGGATCCTTTCAAAAAGTCCTTGAGCTGAAGTTGAAGTCGAATCTGGATCTGGATCAAGTCTGCTGCACTGAAATATCTCTATACTGTCCTACATATCTTGAATCATGTCTTCCCAGAAATGTAACTACACCTCACAGCAGTGCAGGCCTAAATAACTGCAACATGTCTGTTTGGGACAAACGTGCCATGTAAATACAGTACATTGACTAGCACAAGGATAATAGTAGCTTGTTTTCTGCAAACAGTAAAGCAGACAAGCTGTTTTTCTTGTTTTCACAGCTCTGATAATACATGTACGGACTCAATTAGTCCTCAAGTTTCCTCTCCTTCCTCCAAGCCGAGCATGAGCAGCTCATGCAGACACAACAGTGCACAAGAGCATTAAACTTGGGTAAAAGGCGAAAACGAAGAGCCGACTGTTTCTTAACAGTTCAGAAAACATATTTCCAAATATTAGATTAATTTATGACTGTGTGTTTATGATGTGTCACAGTAGAAAAAAAAAGATGAAACAATCTGCAGCTGGTGAAGTGCAGCAGTGCCTTGTACAAGTACAAACACAAACCTATCCTTTGCCACACACTCACACACAAACGCAAACACACACGAGTGCTGGACAGTCGATAGTACTACCGCATGATAATCGATTGCCATTTGTAACAGCAGGGTGGGCAGAGGGGTCCGATCAGTGCAAATTATTGTCACCGCCTGCTGTCGTGCTGTGCAGTCAGCCGGCCTGCATAGCGGAGCAAGATAAATGACAAAAGAGTCGCAGGAGCAAGATAGCAGTTAGTCATACCTGGTAGCGCAGGGGGCTCGACAGGGGGGCGCGCATCAATACGACAGGGGAAGGCGGAGGGGTGGGAGGGAGGAGAGGGAAGAGGGAAGAGGAGGATGAAGGGAAGTGGCAGGGACAAATTAAAATACAGTAAACAGCAGATTTTATGACATTCGGAGCACACTAGGCTCAGCTTGTGTGTGTGTGTTTTCCTCTTTTCTGTACATGGCTGAAGATTATGTGAGTCTGAGAATCAGAAACACACTTCAGAAGATTCATATTTGCTTTTAAACTTCATGCTCGTGTTCCAGTCTTCAGCCAAGCCACAGGTTTCACTAAAACTTCCAAAATCTTAAAACGTCAATCAGATGAATGCATGTCTTGCCACCTGCATAAATTTTCATCTCTAAAAAACATTTTTTGCACGTCTTCAAAGTTTTTGACACGCACACTCATTAATTTCATCTCCACTTGCTCCAAAAGGCTGGGGCTCTTTTCTTTTATCTATTATTCCAAAAAAAGAGAGGAGAAACATAATCAAAACCCAACTAACAATTTCTATGTGGTCCGGCGATGAAGACACGTCTCAAGGAGTCAGCAGTGTTGCATCAAGCAGCAGCATTGATTTCAAAACGGGGAAATGGAAAGCTCTCATTGATTGGAGATGCTCGGGGTCTTATTAAACAACTGTGACTGTCCCTAAAGCAAACGTTGGGGACAGCTTACCTAACATCTGACTAGACTCCATTGATTTTTTTTTCTCCCTTTCTTACAGTAGGTTGTGTTTGCATGTCCCCAGCACCGTTCACTGATGCCCAGGCAGCATCGGAGCAGAGTTGCGTCCACGCCGCAGCTGTAATTTGTGATAGCCGATCAGACGTTCCACCGGGTCAATATCGTATCTTGTGGGGAAGTTGGCTAATAGGAATAAACATTTCACCTTTGTCTAAACAATCGAGTCCAAAGAATTCCCCGTAGCGCTGCAGGGTCAATGGGTGAGTCAGCTGGGTAACGGGGCCCCTGTTTTAAATGGCTCTCATACAAAAAAAGACCATTGCTAATCAATGGCTAGTCTTTTTTTTTTTTTTAGAGAGGTGGCATCAGGTGAAGTAACTCAGGTGCTACTTTAATTGTTGCCATTAAAGCGAGAGCTTCATAAATCTATGAGGCATCTGTAATTGAAGCGCTGCTCAATGATGTGTTTGCTATAGAAGAAAGTCACTGCCTATGAAAGTATAAACTACAGAGATACAATAATGTACTTTCAAGACTGAGGAAACTTTTTCCTGTTTAGTATTTATACAGGCTGCAGCAAATAACGTTAAAAAGCTAAGATTGCATCACAGCTAATATGAAGTTCTTGAGTTACAAGTACAGCAACTGCAGCTCGACTTATTGGTATTTCAGATGCATCTTTAAGTTTACTGATTATGTTTTTCTATTTATTTATTCTATACTGCAGCTGCTCAGTTTATCCTCTACATGTATCAGTTTCTTTCTGTGAAAGGCTTGTCTCGCTGAAAGCCTACTTTCTTCTGATTGGCCGCCTTGAGCCCTGCAAGCAAAACACCTTGCTACTTCCTCTGAGATTTTCATCCATATTGACATGACAGCATCAGAGTTTCTGCAGATTTTTCAGCTGAGCATCCAGAAGTGGCACCCGATGTGGTCTTCTGCTGCTGTTGAGATGCTGTTCTCACGAGCAGATCATCAGTAGGTCATCTGAGTTGCTGCTATGTGATTGACTGATTAGAGATTTGTGTTAATGAGCAGTTGAAAAGGTACCTAATAAAGTGGCCTGTGACTGTATGTAAATACAGCTTAGAAGAGCTCATAGTCTTCAATGAAAATGTACGGACAAGTTGTTCAGTTGTTGTTTTTGTCATATGTTAATATGAGACCTTCTGGTTCTGACTCTTCAATAGATGGAGTAGGCCCATCTTTCAGTAGCAGCCTAACCAAAAGTGTCACTTTATACTGGCGATAAAGAGTCCTCCGGTATGCACTGGCCTTTGTGGTTCCCAAAACAAAAAGCAACTCTTGTTGTCTTCTGATTATTCTGTGAGAAAAAGAAACAAAAAGAAAGTGTTTATTTCTTTGCTGAGATATGTTCTTTCACTGCTTTGTACTATGGAGCTAAAGTTGCCATTAAATCTGAGAATGGTAGTGTATTTTGTATGGGTGCTTACTTCCTAAGCTCCTGTTAAAATTCCAGCTATACCTGAGTAACCAGACTCGTTTTTAAGGGAAATTAGATGGGTTTTCACTGTTACTTAGACGAGGATTTAAACAAGCAGAACAAGAAGGAGGCATGTCTGTGTGTAGAAACTCTCAGTTTTTCAATTTTCTTTGATTATCCCAAACACAGAGGAACCGCAGAACTTTTTCCGAGAGCGTGAGCGCTGCAGGGAAAGCGGTCTGGAAAGCGAAAAAGGAGCGAGCGCATTTCATGTGAGGGCCAAAGAGTCAGCAGAGAGTGAAATGACTGTTTGACTCTATTCCATCCTTCCCTCTTAAGTCACACAAAGCGCGGCGACTCCCAGCCAACTGTGAGGTATTGTATAATCGCTGTGTAGCTCCTAAGAGGCCACGGAAGGAAATCGCTGTGGAAGGAAGTGCAGAGAGTGAGTGGACGTTCAGGGGGCACAGTGGGAGTCAAACTGAGCCGAGGTGGACCGTAGGGCTATCTGTTAAACACCAATATGGGCTGAATTGAGCGACTCACATTTCATACTTGAGACCGTGAATTTATTAGATTAAATATGTAAAGATAGTGAGGAATCTGCACAGATGAACAAGCAGGTCAGCTTATGAAGCTTACAAAGGCTAGGAGATTAGGTTTTAATGTTTTAAAGAGAAAAAGTGACAGGGAATTAACGATCTGTGAGAAAAGCTGCTGATCCAAAAGCCAGCATTTCATAGCAAATGTGGCTCATGCAGTTCATAACATATGGCCAGGAAACTTCATTATCTAAATTACCAATGGTCCCCAAGAGCTTTCCGAGATGGCTGTTTGTGTGAGCTTGTAGCATTTTCCCACCTGCATCAAACAAGCGCTAAGAGGCAATCTCCATCTGCAGGTCCTCATCATGAAGATGGGAGTCATCCATCCTCATCCAGAAAGGTCAGATAAAAGCTGCACAGCCTGGACAGTTACAGTTCAGCTCCTCCTCCAGTGCGCCACCTGTATCAAACCGGCCTCGACTGTTAGAGATATCAGCGAAGATAACTCGATCCATGTGCGAAATGCTGATTTAAAATAAACCGTGCCCGTGGGGGGGAGTAATCAAAGGTCAGGCCAAAAGGCTGTGTTTGATGTCCAGCTCGTGGTGCGTTAAGGTCTCGCGGCCACAAGTGATTCGTAAAACCGGGGCCGACTCAAAGGGCAAAGCGAGCGGCATGAATACGTTTTATGAGCGAATGAGTGACAAATACATTTTAATCTCTGTTTTCACAAGAGCAAATGGCAACAACGACGCATCGGCAATTAGCAGATGAAAATTCATCAGCGAGGGCCGCTGCGCACGACACCATCACGCCGCTGTGGCTCTCTGATGGGTAGTGACCAGAAAGTCCAGCGCTGAAAAGTGCATGGGTAGATTGAGGCAACAAAAAAAAAACAAAAAAAAAAAACGCAGTTGCCCACGATAGCTCATTAGGCTTTGCTAATTTCTTATTTAATGAAATGTATAACTCATGAATCTTAATATTTCACACATTAACAAGTGTGGATTCAGCACGCTTAATGGCATTTAAAACCTATGAGCTTCCTTTAAGTTAAAGTTTGTTAAGTTGGGGCCATTCACTTAATTGTTGCGAGACAGTGAATTCGGGAAAGGAATTTAGAGTTTACTTAAATTCCTCCTAGACGATACCTGCACTGTATGGAGGGCAAAGGCACCTCTGAAAGACCTTCAGAAAGCCTGGAAAGGTATTAAGAAAGTTTAATAATTACCCTATTATTAAGAAAGTCCTGCTCCTTGGAAGAACAATCTAAATAAATGAGAGGTGGCATGAGCTTACATACTTTCTAGTATCCGGTTGCCTAGGCAACCTTCTGATGTGTTTGCTACCAGAGTCATATGTCAGTCAGTATTCTTCACTCTCATTGTTCGCTTCACTTTCTTGCCCGGAAGTTGAAAAAAGTCTACCTCTGGTTTCCGCCCACTTCTCATCACCAGTGGTTACTTCACTTTCTGCGGTCTCTTTGACACCTCAGTATATCAAGATGTGGTTTGAGTACCATTAGAATAGTTTTGTGGTTTTTCCAAACTTAGCTGCATAGGCAGAGGCCACCTGCACTGACTTCTGAGCACCCTCAGTCATTTTGTTCTATAAGAAGACCTGAAAAATGACAGAAACAGTTCAGTTCAAGAGCTTCAAGGGTTGCTAGTAGTAGGCTTTCAAGCTATTTGGGGGTATAAAGAGAAAAGACAAAGAAAACTGGGGTTCTGGGATAGCTAACTGGGTTGAGCAGGTGAATCACATGCCATTTTGACTAGATTTGGGACTGACTGCTCTGCAGCATTGTCTTCTTTTAGCAAACTAAACTGAAACACAACCGCATGGAAACAGCACATACAAACATATATTTCTATTATTCACCAGTTAGTACAGTTAACTGCATATGAAGCCATATTATTCGTCAGGTAATTGCATTTTATTTGTTCTAAAAAATATGCTAACACACAAACACAGTCGAGTTGTCCAGTTAGGGGATTATTAGGGGCCAAAGTGGCCACGGCTCTACTGACACCAACTTTAAGCCTTAACAGTGACACAGTTGTAAAAACTTTACCACTTGTAGAGTAGTCATTAAGGAAGAAATCAGTTATGGAGACCAAACCTTTTTCTTACAGGCGACTGTAAACATGTTTATTTCTGCTGTAAAGTTGGACATTTTAACATGGAAGTCTATGGGCATTGACTCACTTTTGGCACCAGCCTCACATGGTCAAAAGTGGAAGTGCAGTTTTAAGCACAACAGCATTGGCTTTCTTTCCAAGCTCCTTAGACATTAGCTTCATTTTTCTATCCCAGGTTGGATGAAGGTTGCTGTTTGATTAAATGTACAGTCAATTTCGTATTTATGTATGAGGGTGGCCAATTCATTTTCCCAAGTGGCTACAATTTAGACCTAATTATAACATCTACTAGTAACAGTATCATTTTGTAAAGAGATAAAGTTATGCCCACCCCTGCTGTATTTACTCCACTGTACACTGGATAGATTGAGTGTTGTTATCCAACAACCTTAAAGCATTTGGTAAGTCTATGCACGCAGTCTCTTTTGGAAAACTTCGTGTTCCAGGTTACTGTCGTTCTATCATAATTTACTGCCCGCTTCAAACCCCTGCACTTAAGGAAAACAGCATTCTTCAGAAAGTTCATTCCCCCGCGATAACTCGGCCCATAAACTTTCACTGGAAGCCGCAGTTTGTGGATTACTGGACGACCACATCATCCTTTCTTTTTGAAGTGGATTTAAGCATTTTTGGCCAGAGAGGAATTCGTGTTTAGAAAATTACAAACGTGTGGTTCAAGATAAAGTGATGGCAGGAACTAAATGACAGAATTATCTCACCCATCTATTTAGAGGAAATTAAGAAATGAGAATAAATCTTGAATACTTGAGGCAGGTGGTTTAATCCTCGCTGGACTCGAAAAACCACATTTATGGCTTTAATTTGAAAAAAAATGTGCACCTTCAGCTAAACACAGAAGCCTTCTTGGAGTTGTTTGTCATGATTTAAACTCACTTAAAGGAGCATATCTGAACATAACAAGCAGATTTCCAAACTCCGCTGCATTTCCTGCGCAGCACCTGTGCCGAGCGCGTGGCAGATGACACCATATTGGATTGATGCACATGACTTGCTCCGATGCGGCGAAAGGTACTGCGAGGACAAACAGTTAAACACACTGATTCATCTCCAGCCGAGCGCGCTGGCACACAGCTGTGCCGACCGACGAGCTTATGGCATCGTCATCATACTTCAATTATGAAAGGAAACATATTAGAAAACGTAGATTGTGTTAAATTGGAACGTCTCTTTTCTTTTCATAGGTCTGCAGTCAATCTGTTCAGACTTTTACCTGGTAAATTTCGTCGTAACATCTACTTTACAGCTGTTTAACCAGAATTTGTGTTATTACTGTTTCATGTTCATATCAGGGCATCGGCAGCACCGTTTGTTTTTACTGAAGATAGTTAAAATTCCACAGATGTACACAGCTGTAATCAACCCTTACTCAGGTTGATGGTATTTGTTGGTTGTTGAATTGAGATATTTAAAGGACAATAACCATTATCTACCATGCACACCGGACACTTTATTAGGGACACCTTGCTAATACCAGGTGGAACCCCTTTTTCTTTCAGAGCATCCTTAATTCCTTGTGGTATGAGATCAACAAGGCTATTTGAGTACAGTGAACTCATCAAACCAGTTTGTGAAATGGTGTGTTATCCTACTGGAAGCAGCCATCAGAAGATGGTAATGCAGGGACGGAAATGGTCAGTAACAATAATTGGTACTAAGGGGCCCCAAGTGTGCAAAGAGACTATCCCCAACACAGTTACACCACTCACTGCTAGAACCGCTCATACAAGGATCCATGCTTTAATGTTGTTTACACCAAATTCTGACCCTACCATCTGAATGTTGCAGCAGAAATCGAGACTGATCAAACAACGCAACATTTTTCTTCTAATGTCCTGTGTTCATGACCTATTGTGAGTTGTAGCTTCAGTTTCCTGTACCAGTGGTCTGTTTCAAGTACAATGACGCTCTTCTGAATATCTCGGTTGTAATGAATGGTTATTTGAGTTACTGTTAATGGCCAATCTGGTCATTCTCCTCTGGCCTCTGACATCAACAGGACATTTTCATCCAGAGAACTGCTACTGACTGGATATTTTCTCTCTTTCAGGCTGTTCTCTGTAAACTCTAGAAATGCTTGTGTGGGAAAATCCCACAAATCAGTTTTTGAACTACTCAGAACAACAACCATGCCACGTTCAAAGTCACTTAAACCACAAGTACGTCATCATTAAATCATCTTGAGCATGTCTATTTAGTTGCTCCAGTTGGATCGCATGATTAGAGATTTGTGTTACAAGCAGTTGAAAAGGTATACCTAATAAAGTGGCCGGTGAGTGTATATTATTTGTATTATGTAGTGTAGAGCCTATCTGTGTCCTTAGCCCTATTCATATCTGCCAAGTAAAAATCCCACTTCACTTTATTTATTATATTTAACTAAGCCAGAGGTCAGCATGAAGTATTCAGTCCTATGTGAATTGGCATCTATGAAATTTGGAGTCATTTATTTTTAGGAGAAATTTGTTCATTTTCTGCATTTTTCAATGTCTTTAAGGTCAAAATTCATTGCTATATTGGGCACATATTCAGGACAGGAAGGCCAGACTGTCCTCCCAGTCTGGCTCACTCCGATGCTCGATTCTGGGCACCCAGCATCACCCTCCACCACCATGTTGGGACATCACACACCCCAGAGGTAAGGTGAACAGGAAGATTTGGACTCCCCGCACACAGCGCAGCAGGGCTTCATAAATCAAGCGCTTCTGTAGATTCTCATCCGCTTATCGCTCCGTCTGGCTGCTCACTGCAAGCTGTAATTACACACCGGCTAGCTGTTGTATAAGGAGCTGAGGAATGAGCTACAACATAATGCACAATAAAGCCTGTCGTATAAAAAACGGTGTAAAATAACTGGATCAACACTGCGTTTTATGATCTCTCAGTAAAATGACACTCAAATGTGCAAAGAGGAGGAGTAAAAACAGTGCTGTAAATGAATGCATGGGTTTTCCCCAAATCCTTGTTTTATACGTGTTCACTAAGAACGTGTGCTGTGCTGTTTTCACACTACTGACCCGTCATTAAACAACTCAAAATTAATCACAGCATGCAAACAGGAAGGGACAATAGGTGAATACTGTACTAGAGGTCAGAGCAACTAACCATTGCTCTGACCTCACAGCAATCATGAGCCAAAGACTCGGGCTTCAGACTGCTCTAAATACTCAGTTTCAGAAAGTTTTGAAAGAATTTTTGGAGCACCAAGGCCCAGTATATGATAAATAAGGATTATTCTGAACTGTGAATCACGCAAAGCTACTCTAGTAGGGCACAAGAACAAAAATATTGGACTGGAAATAAGTCAAACAGGTCCAACTTGAGGACATGTTTCAGGCATCTCACACTTCCCCTTTAAGAAATCACTGAGTAATGAAGTTTGCACTTTTTCCACTAAAGACACAGTCTAATTATCTTGTTATCTTGTAGCATCAAAACTTCAAAGGTTTTTGTTCTCCACCAAGTTTCTTTAAATTTAGTTGAAGACAGTTTTGTTCAGGTTTAGTTTAGTTTAGGTTTAAGAGACCTTCATCTTCATCTTTTAAGCAGCCTGCATGCATTTTAAGCTCAACTTATGGTTCAGCAGTGGTAGCACGCTGGCTGTCTATGACAGCTCGTCTCTTGCAGGACGTGTATCTGGTACAACTGGTCTTTGGGCAACTCTTGCTTGTGCTGTTGTTGGTCTATCAGCCAGCTGCAGAAACGAGCAAAGTTCTAACTAACAAAGAGCTGAAGTAAAAGTGTTAAAAACAATGAACAGTATGCTGCCTGTGCTTTCATTTTTTGAGCTCTTCTTCTGTTCCTGGTGAAATCCACTGTCATTCCCTTGTCTGTTCCAGCCCACTTCTCAACCACTGTCATCCATGTCCAGCGCATGCATTTGGAATTTTGAAGTTCTGCATGGAAGCATGTTCACAGTGGGTAAAAATCCCTTTCTGTATCCAAACGGACACAATTGCTGTAGCTTAAATTATGCATTAGATGCATGATCGTATATCCTAAAGACACATTGTTTCAAATGATCCTGTAGGTAAGTATTAACCCCTTAACACAGAGTGTATAATATTTGATACATACAGTTTTTTTTTAGTTTTTGAGATTTCTACATCTTCAGTGTGATTTTTTTTTTTTTTTTTTTACCCATGAAAAAGCAAAATATATATTTTTTTTAAATGCCAAATGTAGAAAATATCTGTTAAAAGTCACACACGGAAATTAAAATTCAATAAAATGTTTCTTCTGTTACTTTATCATGAAAGGTTAAAAATGGTTAAAAAAAATACCACCCATGATGTGCAGGGACTTGTTGACTTCAACTCTTTACTCCGTAAAGATGACCTTTAACGACCTCCTCTGCATCCTTAATGACAAGTTTTGACACCTCAGCATGTATCAATAAAGACATCGTGTTTTTCCAAGGGTAGATGCATAGACAGAGACCACTCTCACTATCTTCTGATGCATGCCTGGTCATTTTGTTCTATAAGGAGGCCTGAAATATGACAGAAACTGCTCAGTTAAAGAGCGTTAAGGGTTACTAGTAGGCATTCAAAGGGTAAAGGGTTGAACGAAAACAAATCTCTGAGCTCTAAAGCTTTAAATATTAAGTTTAACAGTTTTACACGTCCCCCAAAATCAAGTCTAACTTTTTAAAGCTATGTATTGCCAAAAACAACAACTTGCACTACAAAGTTAATAAATGCTGAAAAGAGCAGAGGAGTCTGGAAGCTGAGAGGCTGCAGAAGCGAGCTGCTCAGCCTACAAGCTGCAAGCGGCAGGAAGCGGGGTTAAAGTCAGATCTCAACAGGGGCTCGTGGGGAAGCAGCACACTTAAACCTGACTGGGCACTTCCTGCTTTAGAAACAACAGAGGCCACACATGGTAATGCTAAACTCCTCTGGTGACACAGCTCTTAATGGACCAGGGGAAAGCCTGAAGAGAGCCGGGTCAGAGGGATCAATCAGTATCGTGGGAAGCTTTTAGAGACTAAAACTCTTACTTGAGATTTAAAAATAGAGGCGGCCTTGCTTCTCACATAGCAGGGAGCGCTCCGTAGGATGCATCTGGACTGATGCAATGAGCAAGCAGCACAGTCCCATAGCTCAAAAAAATAAAAAAATAAAAATTCCATTCACTGATGTTCTTGCACCATTACATATAATCAAACTGTGGCGTTCGATGCACTCCTGGTGGGATTTCGTAAAAGCTCTGTAATTTACTTTTTGTAATTAACTTTAGTGGTGGATCCACTTTACTTCAACCTGCCTCATCTGCTTCTACTTCACCATAATTTTTGAGGCATGCAAACTTTTTTTCTCTCAGCAGTGGGTTTTTTTTTTTTTTATGATGTTTTGTAGGTTTAGAGAAAGCAAAGCGGATTATCCAGTAGCTTTTTCTGCAGGCTCTGTTGCATATTTCTTCCTGGAAGTCATTCAGAAAAAAACGAGATCACAACATCTACACCTGAGGAGGCTGATGACGGGGTCGATGGAGTAAGTTCCTCTCTATAAATAAAAGCTTCAGTGACAGTCTGACTAATTGCACATGTCAAGTTTGTTGAGGATATTTTCCAACAAGATTCTCTCTAAGAGAAAGAAAAAGAAAAGGAGAAGCACTTAAATTAGAGGCATTTTGCTTCCCCTTCTACGGTCGGTCGACTCAGTTTGAAAGATCTTTTGACAAGGAGAAGAAAGTCTGTTGTCAGACTGAACGGGCCCTTCCAGGAGCCCCTCCTTCCCCTCTAAATACACAATGGGAATGTCAGAGTCTATGAAGCAGCGAGCCGGTACCTGAATAAATCACAGAGCGCATGTGGAATTCGTTCTCCTTACCCAAGTGTGAACACAGGCTGGTATAATAAGGGGCGGGGAAGCAAAAAAGTTGGACTGGCCTAAATTATGTCGTCTTGATTCGAAATGTTCAGCTGCTAAATATGAAAACCTTTCCTAAAGGTTTGGACGACCTGCCACATGACCACCACCCCACAGACAACTGTTTGCTAATTGCAGTAATACAGCAAACAAAGAAGAAGAAAAAAAGCATATAACACAATATAAATTTGCTTGATTGCCAGTCTGAATGAAAGCATTGTCTCCTTCTTGCACCTTACATGTATAACACCATATACTTGAATAAATATTGGACGACATTCCCACATGAGCCCTTTTACCCTTTGCCAGAGTTTATTTTTCCTCTTTTTTTCTGCATCCACTTAGGCGTGATTGTGATTGTCAAGAGTGTTTTGCTACCAGTCGCTATGAGATTCATTGTGGCTCTTTCTCTGTCAGACAAAGGTACGCTTGTTCAGCTGCCTGCTCCAGCACACCGCCCTCCTCTTGTTCCGGGCTTGGCCTATTATGTCTCAGAGCTTGGAAACGTGCTCCCTCGACAAAACGGGAGCAAATGAAGATATTTGTTTCCACTCAGGTAGCGCTGGCACGTGCCCACCGCTGCCTCGGCTCTCGGAGACAATTAGCCGACACCTGCTCGCAGCAGATTGCTCTGGCAGATTTCTGCTGCTCCTGTCGCCTTCGACACCGCCATCTGGCCTGGGGAAGGTGTTGCACAGGTCGCCGTGCTGTGCGGCGAACCTGCCAACCAGGAGCAGCTCGGGAAAGGGAGAAAATAGACACGGGGAGGAAACAGACGCTAAGGAGTACAGAGTGAATGTTGGGGTTTTTTTCTTAAAGCTTGATTCTTTATTTTAGTCTGAACATCTGATCTTTGTTCTGAGGTGAGAATCAGTGTGCAGGCAATAATGGTGGTTTTAATAAGAACGAACCTCTAGCCACCTGCTACATGACTGAGGCCCCTCTTTATCCTTTCAAATCAGGTATTCTGTTTTCATTATGAAATCTGTGCCAAATGCTAAATGAAGAAAATCCCTCTGAAGATCTGTCGGCATATTTTAAAGCAACGGTTCCCAGCCGTTTTTTCATCTGATGTACCCCAAAGGCCGTCATCATGAGATGTGTTCATTTGAACTCGCTAATCTCAGTTTACCATTTAATCATAGTGATTTCATTAAAGTGCCTGTGAATCAGATGTAGGTAGAAAACTCTGAGCCACATATGCTACAGTCACAGCAGGGAAAGCAGTGGCTGGAGATGGCAGCATGACCAACATTTTTGCCACCGTGTGCCATGAACTTGTGACATCGTTGCCTTTTAAGTTGTTGCTTTGAAGACAGCAACCCGGTCTGCGATCACTCGCAGTCAGTTGCTTTCTAAAAGCTACTTTGGTACAACGATAAAACAGCAACAAGACTGAGTCTGCTATCAGTCTGCAACTGAAGGGGCTCAAGCTGGCAATGTAATAAAGCGATGGACTGAGATCAAAATCACAAATCTGTTTGTGTCTGCATACAGACGAATTTAAATTAACTACCTACATTCATAACTACTTACTATAACTAGTGACGTAGTTTCTGCCTGACGGTGACTTAACTGCAAGATAACATGAAACAAGTGGCAAAGGTGGCAGTGGTGAAAAGCCGTGTTGCATAAGTGATGTGCTCATCACTGCAGACAGACTCAGATTGACTGCAAAGTGCTGGAAATCTGCCTGTGTTTATAAATTACACTAAAAAAAAACAACAAAAAAGAATATTCTTTGCCATAATAAGCAAGAAGCTGTGAATCTGAATTCAATTTAACTGGAACACATCAAATCAAAAGTTAATTTATTCAAATTACTAATCATTAAAGAAAATAGATTCTTTATTGTCATTGCAACAAAATGCTGATGGCAGTTTTCTTCACAGCAACATGTAAAAAAATAAAGACTAAAAAATACTGAATAAAAATAAAGAAAAGAAAGAATAAAAAGGACATAGGGATTACAACATTGGTTGTTGACTTTAAAGTTGTTTAAGCCTGGTTGGGCCTGGTTTTGCTGGTGGTTTCCTCCTGTTAAAAGGGACTTTTTCCTTCCTACTTTCACCAAAGCTTGCTCATGGTGGGGTCATATGATAGTTCGGGTTTTTCTCTGTTTTCTTTGTATTAATTTAGGGTCTTTATCTTACACTGAAAAGCACCTTGAGGCAACTGTTGTTGTGATTATGTGCTGTATAAATAAAACTGAATCGAACTGAATTGAGTAACTAGCTAACTAAGTTAAAGAGAGAGAGTGATATTAAGGACAAAACCCCAAAATCTGAACAAAATATACTCCTTTCATATTTTTTTAATTTTAGCTTTTTGCTGTACAGTTGAATGTACAGTTGAAGCTATGAATGACTCATTTAATCAGCTGTAGTTTCTTAGATCATTCTTCTGTTCCCCCGCCCAAAAAAACCAACCTTCAGGTATGCGTGCATTTATCAGTCTCAGGATCCATGTCGGCTGTCCTTCCTGTGGTACCCTGGACACTTTGCCTGTTTCGCCATGGCAGCCAAGGAAAATACCTTAGAAAAATCAAAAGTCAAAAATTTGAATGAGACATCGGCATCACAGAGGACAGAGATGTCACCTTGTCTCCTCTCCTCAAGGTTATGTACAGTGACCAATCAGGGTTGGAAATGGGTACCAGATCCAATGAAGGGAGTTGGCACAAAGCTATCTATTTCACTTATATAAAATAGTTATAGCCAGCTATTTACACATTTTTCTCACTTTTTGACCATAACGTATCCATCTACACTTGGAAAAATAACTGTAGGCTTTAAATATAAGCTTTAAATAAATATAGCACATGACGAAGAAACAAACCAATGCATATCACTAAAAACATGCTGTTAATTTAATTCTCTTTCTGCTTCCTTGTTCTCAGTTTTCTCACTGTTACTTTCCGGGAGAGACAAGTGACTGGGAGCAGTTGGAGACAGGAGGGAAACGTGGATACTCATGCTAATGAGTGCTGCACGCCAACATGCTCGCTGTCCTTCTTGGCCTCACTTTTCTCCTCTCCCTGTCTCTTCACTTCACACCTACAACACTGACCCATCTGTGTGGTTGCAACTCACGTGTACGCAAAGACAGAAAGTAGAGAAAACGCTCGATTCATGGCTGTCATCTTGAAAAAACAAAAAAAACAAAAACAAAGGGTTTAACGGAGCATTTTCGTGTCTTTCATTCATGCATTTATTCATCCCCCTGACAAATTTAAACATTCATTAGTTTTATTTTCAATACTTTTGATTTGATTTCCATGAAAAGGACAGATTCTGGCTTGTTCATAATAACATTATTTGTCACTGGGGATCACTACAATTACACCTTAGGACAGACTGACATATTTGTTGCTGATTGGCCCAGAGGGAGACTGCATCACTGGCCAGAAGATGCGTGGGGGGGGTGGAGCACTGTTGCCTCTTTTTACTGTTACAATCACTGAGTCACTCTGGATGGAGAGCGTCACCTAAACGCCTCACACGTTCGAGTAAATATTCCTCGTCTCTCCGCAAAACACAAACCCGAACTGACCGGCAGATCACTGGGGATTACCGGCGTGACATATTTACCTCTTCACATGATCCTAATGTGCTTAATATTCATGTTTCAGACAGAGGAGACAAATCCAGCTGATTTATTTGATCATTTCACTTGTATACACTCCGTTTCCCTTTCCAAAGGGATTCAGGTTGCATGGAAGGAGGGAGTAGCTCCAGGCATAGCACGCCAACACCCTGCTCATACTATAGAGAAGCATATTTTCATAAGGAAATGCAGGGATTGAGAGAAGAAGACATGGAACAAGGAAAGAAACAGCACCGATGCAAGCGTTTCACTGAAATATGCACATAGAAACAGAGAGGATTCTCAGAAATATGAATATGTTAAAAGAAAGAAATGCATCTTTGAAGACCTACTCATCTTTTTACTGAAGTTAGAGTTAAATGTGAAAAAAGCAGAATTCAAATGAAGTAAAAATACTCAAATACAGACAGAAAAGATGTAGATATACTCGTCATGGGGTAGGTTTTGTCAGCAAAGTCACGAGTACAGTAATAGTGGCTGTACTATCATCTATTCTTAACAGGTTGCACATGTCAGGTGTACAAACAGCTGAGAAATGTTATTATGAAATCATTAAAAAGCATGTCCGTCGTCAAGATGTACAACAAGATGTATTTGTGGACCAGTGACTAGAACCTATCAAACATCCACATCTGCACAGCATACAACATAGTCAAGTACCCTTTTTTAGCATAATGATAATGTTAAACTGCTCGGTGGCAGCTCATAATAGAGTGCTATCTTCATCTTGATGTGCGGATATAATACTCCAAATGTGACTTTGTGCTCAGCGGTTTAGACGATAAATTTCCTGATGAGGGGCGCTGAAGAAATTGTTCAAAGTGTTTGAAATGTCTGTGAGGCCATTCACCTGGGAAAGGTGCATCAATGTCTCCTGTGTCATGGTAGACCGAACCGCGAGTTTTCAGGGGCGATAAAGTTCCCTAATCTGCCGGTCCTCTGTTGTGCTCTTTTTATAAGCTGGTAGTAATGTTTTGGTACTAAATGTGATGAGTGTTAGCTGAAAAATGTGCAATTTTTAACTACTGTGTAACATCATTTAAATATGAAGCTTGGTATTATGTATTCCAACTTCCTAAATTGTGCATTTCTTAGATAAATGACAACAGGAGTAGTGTATAAAGAGTTTTAATACCTTACCTCTATTTTTTTGCCTCTGAAAGGCGTGCCTCTTGAGATAGCACTACAGCACTCCCAGCACCCCTACTTCCCTTAAGCAACATGCAGATATTACCTAAATGGGTAAAATGGTATTACATCATAAAATGTGCTTTGTTCCTTTCTTTTATGGTTCGTTGCAGTTTTCAAAGCCTTTTGAGTTGCTTTTATATGTTACTACTTTATATTTGACAGAACTCTTGACACGAGGAGGAAGATCAATGTGAAGCTGTGGTGAAACTGACTATGAGGTTAATTTGGGTCCAAAAGCTCCTATTTAGGGGTTTATTTGGCTGTTTCAGACCAAAAGTCACCATATTTGTATCACAGGGTGGAGCAAATTGTATAATTTGCTAGATAATTACATTAAAATTCTCCAAAAGGCCACAACACCACAAAGTGGAGGTGAGGCCTAGCAGACAGGTATGTTGGCTTACCTGTCAGTTACAGTGGCCTTTAATATGATCTAAAACAATGAATTATTAACAGATTCTTCTATCGTACAGTTGTTAAAAAGGGAGAATTTATCTATCTATGGTCATGGTAAATGGACTGGTACGTATGTAACACTTTTCTACTTGCTGAAGCACTCTAAAGCGCTTTTTGCTACATGCTTGACTCTGTCTCGCACACACATTCATACAAGCGTTTTTTGTTATACCGAAGTGCCTTGTCTAAAATTTGTTCACACACTCACACTCCAAGGGATGCATCTGGGTTCAGTTGATCGAGAACGCTTCAACATCTAGAGCGCAGTAGCCAGGGATCGACCACCGACCTTTCAATTGGTAGATGAGCCACTCTGCCTCCTGTGACACAGCTCCCAAAACATCTGTGGGTATTCATTCAGTTTTGGAGAATGACTCATGTAGCCAACAGAGGAACAGAGATTTTTGACAAGCCCTCTCCACATACTTGAATATCATTGTTTCATAGTCTTTGGCATTAAAGGTTCAGATGGGCCACATAACCCTCAAATGTATGAACATGGCCAGTATATGTCAGTCAGCGGTATACTTCACTGTCACTGGAAGCTGCTTAAGTCACTTGAGAACAGTTCAACTTGGGCCTCATCCACTTCATCTTCAGTACAGGAAACTGATTTTTGTTTTTACTACATTGCTGCCAGTTGTTCCCTGTTTGGACACCTGTGTAAATGACCTACTACATAGTAGCATTTCAAAACAAACTAGATAAACATGCTACTAAGTTCTACAATTGTCAATAAATAAATATCCATCAATGCTCTGTACAGAGATTTTTTATACACTCAAATCCAGTCTATAAAGATGCTATATTAGAAAATGCTCCTCTTTTCAGTCTTCTATTAGGCCTCACCCCCAA
Organism: Oreochromis aureus; assembly: GCF_013358895.1. Classification (NCBI taxonomy): domain Eukaryota; kingdom Metazoa; phylum Chordata; class Actinopteri; order Cichliformes; family Cichlidae; genus Oreochromis; species Oreochromis aureus. The sequence goes on along the minus strand of NC_052963.1, from coordinate 19,071,192 downwards.
CTGGTCAAAACAGTTGGCTGTCCTCTCTGAGCTTGGCTCTGCTCGAGGTTTCTTGATGCTAAGCCATAGTCACACATGCTTAGAGAGGTCACAAGGGGAAAATGTGTATTCCTTGAGGGTTAGTATGTGTTTACTTGAGATTGCCGGCAGAAATTAGTTGCAGAAAGGTATACAGTGCAAAAAGGTGGACTGTAAACCTACTTGGGATTGCTTTGGTTGCTAGACAGTTGTACTGGTTGCCAGTAGTTTACTTGGAAGTAAACCATTTGTGTGAAAACTCTTATGAACTACTACCAAGCAGCCGAAGAATACATAGTTTTGGTCACCAAGGATCAAAGACCAGTACCTACACATGTATGTTCCTCCCTACCATCACCAGCTGCCTGGTAGATAAAAGTTTGTCTGACACTTGGTTTGGGTTTTGATGCACAGTGCCCTGTGGTCACTGTTGCAAACTGAACACTACATATACTGTGATTTATAGCTGATTGTGGTACAAGTACATACTACTACTGATTTGCAGTTCAGTCATCTGCTTTCATATCCCCTTCATATTGAAGAACTGCTGGTGGTGCAGAACTTGAGTCAAGTTTTTGTTCTGTCACTACTGGAAGACTCATAGATGTAAAAACAACACACAATCGCTCCCCACATGCATGCACTATCACTAAGACAACTACATGAAGCTGCAAATCCGCACGCAAATAGATCTTCTCTGCTCGAGCCTCTGTGAAAGACTCTAACTCACAGAGATTGGCTTTAAACACACAAAGATGCTGCTCTCACAAATTCAAAAACACACAGAGGCGCACAGTGCAGGCCTCCTGATGCTCCTCTTTCATCCACAGCACTGCACAGCTGCTCACCTTATTGCCAGCAGTGCTCACTTCAACCCCCAACCTTGCCTCCAAGGTACACAGAGGATGTGTGTGGGCTTTGTTTGCCTTTGTGTGCTTCTTGTGTGCATTTGCGTGCATGTGAATATAGGTATCTAAATATGTTTGCACGTGTTTTTATGGGTTTACAGCAGACATCAGTGTGTGTGTGTGTGTGTGTGTGTGTGTGTGTGTGTGTGTGTGTGTGTGTGTGCGCGTGTGTGTGTGTGAGCCAGGGTCAGGCCTCAGAGGCCAGGCTCGCTGGCTGCTTTCCTGTATGTGTTTTCATGTATGTGAGCTCGGCCTTTGCGACCTCACATGTACACAGTGAAACAGGTAGTGGGGGCGCCATGTATTATTCATATGAGGGTTGGGGCGATCGGGTGGGGGGTCAGAGGAGGACCGCGTTCCTGTTGAATCATACAAGTAGGTCTGGGTGTAGGCAGGGTGGTCAATGTCGACTTTCATTTCCAGGCAGTGGAGCTTGGGGAAAACGGGAGATCGTGTACTTGAAGTGCGCTCACAGTGTGAGTTTAAAATTGTAAGTGCATCTTACAGTGAATCCCCCAGAGTGCTCTGAGACTCAAGTTATTGTGAGATATGCAGCTACAGAACCCAGTGTGCAGTAGTGAAAGATCTAAGTACACCAAATCTACAGGATTTGTGTTGTCGGGCTAAGGGTGAGAGTTTCCCTGGTTTTCAATGGGAACTTTTTCTCAGCATTTTCACATATAAAGAATTAAGGTGCACCTATTCTGCACTTTTTTGTTCTTGGACTCAGCTAGAGAAGCTTTGCATGATTCAAAGTTTAGATCTGATCTTTATTTATCTTATACTGGGTCTTGGTTCAGTCCCTCAAAGCATAAATCTGAAACAAGGTGGTTTAAGTGCTTCTCCATTAAAGCTAACTTTCCTGTTCCCCCATTAACAAAAAGTATGAACAGCAGGTAGGTGGGACATCTGTGCCTGAGATAACCATATAAGGGAATGAAGATGGTTGGTTGTTCCTTGTAAAATATCAGGGTTGGGGATGAAAAGAGTGAAGTAGGTTTTCACCATTTGAAAAAAAAAAAAAAAAAGGGAGAGCTGGGAGTTCTCCAGGGCACCTGTTTAGGTCTTCTTGGATTTTTTTTTGTTTCTTGTCAGCCTTTTAATAAGTGATACTTATTTGTAATTGCTTTATGTGACTTGTTTTTTCTCAAATTTCTGATGATTACTTAAGAATACGAAAAACTGAAGATAATCATCAAGGTTTGGTCAGCGCTTGATGGTGGGGATTTCGGATGTTTGGGGAATGCTTCGATTTGTCAGCAGCTTTGATTAGGGGTGAGCCAAGCGAGCTGCCTTTTACTCTATTTGTGTATATGTGACACATGGAGCAATTCATCCTCATCTTCATCATGCTTATATCAAAGGGCAACAGGTGGCACAGCATTCTCTCTTTCTCATGGGACATCTTTATAAGGCTCAGTGATGCAGGCAAAAAGACCAGTCAACGACCCCCTGGCAACCACAGGTCATGCCAGTTGGCAAGTGGTTGCTGGAGATTGCAACCATGCAAACCATGGGCAACCATGGCAATCTGATAGTGGGCAGAACAAATGCAAGGAGGTATTTGGTGCCCTCAGCAACTTCTTGTTAAGTAGTTGAGGAATATACTTTTTTTTCAATTTGCTAAGGGGTCACTCACCAATCTCTAGGTTGGCATGTCTTAGCAACAGGTTTTATAGAACCAGCTAGAAATCTCCAGCAACCACTCTCAACCGGTCTGGGAATACACATTTTCCTGCAGCAGCCTATCTTTGCCAGGAGGACGCTTTCTAGTTTCTATGCCTGTGTGAGTGAGATCTTAAATGGGAGTTCTTTCTCCCAACCATGACCATCTGCCTGGTAGGTGGTAACTTGTCTGACAGTTGGGGTTTCTCTCTAGTATTGGAGGGTCTTTGTGCATTTTATACCAAAAGATAGAGATCGCTGTTGTGAATTAACTCCAGTTGATTTTTTTTTCATTGTCATCAGCTGCTGTTTTTAATGCCTGAACGAACACTACGACTTGCCATGCTTTGCGATACATCATTCAAAGTCATCTCCACCTTGCTCTCATTTCTCAGATGGTGTAATCGCACCAAGGTATCACACCTAATCTGACAATGAGACATTAATCATTACAAATGCCAGGCTCAATGTAGCACCTTTACTCTAGCAGTTAGACTCCATCCTTTCTGCAAAAGCAGGCCTGAGATGAACAAAAAAAACAAGCAGTAGCATATCGCCCACACAGTGTGTAATGGATGCCTGGATCACACAACCACTTTTCTTTTCTTTTTCGAGCATGCCTGTATGGCCTAAGGGGGCGGAGAAGAAGTTAGGCACCTCTTAGCCTTACACCTGGCACAAGATACACAGAGGCAGCCAAAGTTCAATTCCCTCTGCGCACGTGCGGTTGTGTGTGCATGCGTGCACGTGTGTGTGTGTGTGTCAAAGAGTGTGTATGTGTGTGTGTGTCTCGACGGGCAAAAATGCAATATGAGGTGCGAAGAGGCGGCAACAGACAGCACAGGAACAGACCTGCATAATGGAGCACAGATCCCCCGTTGGTTCCTTTTTAACACCTCACAGTAGTCTGAGAGGAGAGTGAGACAATGAGAGAGAGAGACGGAGAGGGCGACAGCCAGACAGAGAGAAAGAAACAACAACTTGTAATTGAGCAGACAGCAGAAGACTGGATGTAACAACAACAACTCGAGACTTCTGTGAACACTTTTCAGAAGTTGTTGCGCTGTTGTTTGGCCTGGCTTGGAGAAAGTTGTCTGGCACAGAATCTGTGAAGACGGGGCCTTTGATTTAGGGTCTGGAGATACCTTGTCTTTGGCTGTACAAACACATTTTTCCAGGCTTAAGGGGGGGATTGTATCGATTCCAAGTCGGACACAACTATCAGAACTTCACACACCTACATGGGAGGGATTTCATGTGCTACCTTTGGTACCTTCAGAAGTTTCCGTCTCTCCCTTGCCCTTACCCGATGAGACAGGGGATCATAACTACAAAGAAGGAATGGCGCTTTGAAAGGAGAGAATTTCAAGCTTGCTTTGGGCAAACGGGGGGCTTTGAAGCATCCACTCCTCTATTAAAAGGAGAGTTGGGGTGGAGGGGGAGAGAAAAATCAATGTTGACACAAAAAAGCGTGCTATCTATTGCTGTGAATCCACATGGATGCAAGATTGTAACTCAGAGCGTAGAAATAACTTTGTGAACTTGATCTTTGTTGTTAGGAAAAGGGGACCTGAGGTTTTCACTCTGCTGTTTCTGTTACTGAGTTTAACTGTGTGGTCACTTTTGCTTAAGAATTTGCTTTAATTGTTTATAGCGGTTTCTTCAATAACCCTTAACAACTTCGAGGTTGAGTCAATTAGATGACTCATTGCAGATTTTTGGAATATTAACATTTTAAAGTGTTAAATTAATCAGTTTTCCATACGATATTTTGACTGAAAGCTAGCTAGTTATAATAATATAAGACACATTACAATAGACACTCCAATACACTACTACTAAGTAATAAATTTATATTTGATGTCATAGCTCTGTTCTGGGACTCTTACATGTACATATATGTAAGAAAAGAAGTCTAAGGTGGGAAAAAAGACGTCCCTAAACAGATTATATTATGCATCAGTGACAACAGCTATGACAGAAGCTTTGGGTTGCAAAGCAGCTTGTGAACATGCAGCAACTTTAGGCAGGCTTAAATAGCATACTCTAAATAGATGTGAAGGAGGGTGTAAGACAGTGCGGTATTATAAGATGGCACTGAAATTAGCTGACATGCTGTAGGTGCATGCATTTGAGACAGAAAAAAACAGTTTATCAAAATCCAGTAAGTAACTGCTACAAATGTGATGCATGAGAACATCATTTGAAACAACAACTAAACTGATTAGGATAGGGATAGAAAGCAGTCGTGTGATACAGGGGATGTTTGTAGGAGGACTCGATTATTCTGGAAAAGGCAATGCAGAAAACTGGTGGGAAATCCCAAATGATGACATAACTGTCACTTCTTGCTAGGCATCTAGTTTTACCTTACCTAGTAGTCTTTGTAATGGTTGCCGTTATTATTTGTGGTTCTCTATTATATTATTGTCTTGACCAAGTTCACTTGTACCTTGTTATCCCTCTTGCTCCTCCAGCTGGAACCTGTGCATCGCACATCATGTTTATTTTTATTGTTATTCTTATCTGGCCTTTTTTATAGTTTGATGCATATTATATATTATAAATGTTATCCAAATGTGCAGTAAATGTGGCGAATTAAAATCAACATGAGTTTGCAAAATGAAAAAAAAACAACGCATTTTTATGTAGATCAACAGCAAAAACACATTTGGACTAATTTCTCAGAATCATCAAATCATCAGCTGAGCCTCTGTGATGCGTTGGGCCCAATTGGATTGTACCCCCCCCAAAAAAAGGCTAGCCACGCCCACATGAGGCCCTGTGGCAGAGAATTACCAAACGCTGAAAGACATGAAAAGATAGAAAATACTCCTCTGAAATATCTGTGACATAGAAATTTACTCTATTTATCTCTTTAGCACGGAGAGTGTTGGAAGACTGGGGGCACAACTGCATCTTTAGACACATTTTGGCCTAATTAAAGTATCTCAAATCGTTAGCCATGTGGGGTTGTGCCAAGCCCTGAGTTAGGGGATGCTCTCTGATGGTAAATGGACAAGGATTTGTGACTCCAGTCTTCTCACATCAAAGCTTCAACTCAGGGGGAAGATGGGGAGAAAAAAAAAAAAACATTGCCCTGAACCCTTCCAAGTCCGGAAAAACTCTGTCGTGGGTGTACCAAACCTCCGAGAGGGTGGAAAGGGGGGTTTGACACCAAGGGAGACAGAGATGCAGACAAAGACGAAAGAGGAGATGGAGAGAAGGAGTTTGACTTCAGAGTATCACGGTGTCCTTTTTCGTTGCTGCAAATTAACTAACAGGTGGTAGCTAGGAGGTTTGGAAGTATGGATCTGAGGAGGGGGGAGGTTGGCCAAGAGGTAGAGCCCAGACTGCAGCATCTCCAGCCCTGTGATCTGACTCCAAGCTGGCAGCAATGCTATCAACAACGGAGACTGCAGATGTTGCCGGGTTCCCCCTTTTCCTCCAACATGGCTCTGAGCTTTTTTTTTTTACCCCCCTTCCAGGATCTTGTGTGTGTTTGTGTGTGTGCTGAGTAGGAGGTCCTGTAAGCAAATCCTGATCAAGGCCTCTGACTGTGACAAGCAATGTCAGGGCTGATTTCTAAGTAGTAGCTGTTCCTTTCTTGTTTGTGTGTGAGAAACAGAGAGAGTGTGTGTGTAGGTGCACTTGTGTGGGTCTGTGATTGCGAGTGTGTTGGGGGTTTTTTGGTATGTGTTTGCATGTGCATGTGTGCTTACTGGCATCTTTTTTATACTCATCCTCTCTGTGTCTTTTTAGCTTTTGTTTCAAAGAATCCATTGTTCCAGTCTTGTGTGTAAGTGTGCGTTTGCAAGGTGTACACGCCATGCATTAATCTCTTCAGTGCTTTTAAAAACAGACTTTCCTTCCTCTACAAAGAATATGTGTAGTTTCCCACATTTGATTTGAGTGATTTTCTATCAATAAACATAACCATACATGCATGATATCTAAGATAATGAGTGACAGCAGTATAACAATCCCCACAACGATCTAAACCTCCCGTCCCTGAAGCCTGAGTCACTACAGCCCAAATGAGAGATTTTGGATCAGTTTGCCTCGATAACATGATTAATTTAGTGTAAAGAAAATTACAAGGTGTTAAATTTATGATACTTTTCAGGAGATTTATATAAATTTGTGCATATATAATTTCAACAGTGAATATAGTTTAAATACATTTGGAATACAATAAATAAGTATTGAAATTGTCAACCAGTGTTTTATGGCAATATTGGAAACTGGCTAATTTGACTCATGCATACTTAATTTCAACAATAAGTACTTAACTTACTTTGTTTTGGTTTCTTTTTTCTTTTTAACCCTACATAGATTTAAACTTTATTTTCTCAAAATGGCTTTTACCTTGAGCCAGAAATCTCATTTCAACAGCTGTTATATACATTAAATTTTCTATTGTAATACTGTAAAAAACAAAACAAAAAATCTGACTGGTTAAAACCATCATGTTTTAACCAGTCAGATTTCTATTAACCTTTTTTTTCTTTTGGCATATATTTAGATATGAAAAGCCTCATTTTCAGAAATATAATTCTGCTAATGTAATTATTAAATGTGGGTGATGTACTTGTTAAGACTTACTCCAAAAGTGAATGCAAAACTGAATCTTAGTATGTTGGAATGTTTGGTTAAAGTTTTCTTTTATTATTTTTAGTAAAAAAAATAATTTCAAAGTTTTATTAATTTATGCTAATTCAGAAATTTGTTTCTGTCTCATCCCTCATCTACACTTTATCGATATAATTGTATGATATCTTTCATCCATCCTTATCGAGCTTTGGGTCATGGGGGCAGCAGTCTAAGCAGAGACACCCAGACCTCTCTCTCTCTCCCTGACCACCTCCTATAGATCTTTGGTGGGACACCAAGGCATTCCCGAGCTAGCGTGTCCTGGCTCAACCCCAGGGCCTCCTCCCAGTGGGATATGGCTGGAAACCCTCACCTAGGAGGTTCCTGGGAGGCATCCTGATCAGATGCCAGAGCCACCTCAAATGGCTCCTTTCAGGAGGGGCTCTAATCCAAGCTCTTCCTGAATGGCCAAGCTCCTCACCATAGGCTGGGCCTACCCCTTCAGAGGAAATTTACTTCTAGCGATTGCATTCATAATCTCGTTCTTTTGGTCATGACTGTTAAAAAAGAAAATAAAAAAATAAATAAAAATGGTGCAACTATTTTTGTTTTATTGTATTTAAAAAAATCAGCAGTAGAAAACAATTCTTGGACACAAACCTCCTGCGAGAAACTCTAACAATGGCGTCTAGATGATGTTTAGAAAGTACCTCAAAAAGACACTGAACTAACATCCGTGACATGAATTCAGTTCAGATTTTTCAACATGTCTGTATAAATTCTTAGTCGTCCAGGTCACTGTCATCTTCACTGGTAGTCTGCTGGGTACTTAGTGATGCTTTATTAGGTGAACCGGTTAAAAACTCATACAACAGTTTCTATTTTAAAAAAAAAAAGATTTTCTACTTTATTATTATTGTTACAGTGATGGTAGGTGGAGGTCTTTTGACTGTAATACCTTTAAAGGTGTTCATAATATGATGTCCACAGTACAGAATAAGGGCAAAATATTGGTAATAGTTTTAAAAGATCACTAACACAAAGTTTCAAACTTGAATTTTTCTTTCTTCTTTTTTCCAAAGTGCTTTGCATTCCTCTCCTTTCTTTTCTTGAGCAGCTTTGATTCCTCTACCCATTCTCCCCCTCTTGCTTCTCCTCTCTTTTCTCTCCTGTGTGTCTGTGAATACTGAACAATTGGATGCACAGGTGGTCAATCCACTTCTCCTCTTCCAAGTGTTAGATTTCATTACAAACAGTGTTGGAGGTGGGTCGAGTGTGTGTGTGTGTGCTTGTGGTGGTGTTGGTGGGGGAGTCCTCTCTTGACATCTGTGGGCTTATTTGAATGGGCGGATGAGACACGAATCCCTGCCGAGTTCCGCCACGCAGCGGAGAGACTTCGCCAAGAGACCGGCCAAGAGGAGACTGTCAGTTTGAGATCATTTATAACAAATTGTTTTTCAGGGTTTTTTTTGTTTGTTTTGATAGGTGTGAGGTAATATTGATGAGAGTTTGAAGTCACCTTAGGCATTTTTGGATCAGTTTGCCATTCAAAATGCTGCTCACCTACTAAAAGTTAACCCTGCAAGGTTGAAGTCAACCTTTGTGACGAACCAAAACCAACAAACCGTGCCCTATGGTAAGATGTGAAAAAGACGATTTACAAAAATGACTTTCTTAAATTCTTTTTGATATGTGCCAATTAGAATTATTCTTTTTTGCTTCCCCTGATTGCCAAGATGCCAAGACTTAAACTCTCAATTCAAAAAGAACAAAAAAATAAAATCCTGATTGCGCTGGGTTAAAATTAGGAACACTGCTTTGGGTTTTTTTGAGTCTTCTCTCCTTACAGATTGAAAATACACAAAGGAAAAGGCACAAAAAGTCCAAAGCACGGTCATCTTTTTGATGCTTTATTAAGAGAGCTACCTCTTTCAGAAGATCTTTGCTTGCCTAGCAGCACAAACAAAACATGGCGCCACGTTCTTTACGCAGGCTTTACCTGTTTTGTGTTTGTCCAGGTCTCTAATCGGCATTGATGCACAGGATGTTTACCGTTTGCATTTTGCTAAGAAGCTCAATAGAATTCAGCAAACAAACTCGACAGTTAAAAAGGTGATTTTACTACCCCTCTGTGTTCATTCGGAGACATCCTCCTTCCTCTTTCTCTTTGTGGAGAAAGGTACGGGCTGCAGCCTGCTGCTCCTCTTTGGCTCCTGGCGAAATTGTTCTTGGCAGTCCTGTGAGGCTTCTCCCTGTTATGTGCCATTTGAAAGCATTACGAAATCTGCCATCTTGACTACGCAAACCAAATAACAACAAGAGTGCATTGTCCGCCACCTGCTCCACACATTTAGGTGGCTTTAAATATGCAGGCGTAATGGCACCTATCCTCTGGGTCTGATGCAAAGCAGCCCAGAACTTAAGCCTGACTTCCATCTTCCACTGAGCTGTCTGTCTTCCTTTCCCCCTTTCTTAAAACCAAAAATGAGGATGACAAACTCTGGCATCCGTGAAACATCGAAGAGGTGTGTTTCTTTGTGTCTCTGTGTGTGATGAGGCTCTGCTTGGCTCTGTGGTGATTACAAAGACACTGCTGGAAAGCCACAGAGAAAAGGTGGTTTAAAATATTATATAAAGGTATCAGGCACTCAGACATCCGCAGATTAGATGGAGGTGAGCAGCTGAACATGCGCGCCAAATACAGCTCTAATGTTCTCTTGCCAACATCAATCTAAAAGAAGTGGACTTTGAAAATCTATATCAGTCATATCTTATTATTGACCGAGGCAGAAGGAAGAGGGAAAGTTAAAGGGACCAGAGGTAGCCAAATAGACAGAGGGAGGGTAGGAAAAGAAGTCTGCTATCTGTGAATATCAAACCATCTGTTTGTCCTTGAGAGTGCATCACAGTCCACAAATTACAAACCTCACAGACAAGTCAGGCACAGACAATTCACAAGAAAACTTTTGATTTGCTCAATTTTTGCTCTCATTTGCGTAAAAGTTTAAGAAACATACCTCAAATCTTTATGTCACAAGCAAACAATATTCTAGTTACAATCCAGATTCCTAAGGCACATTGTTCTTTATTATTCATTATTATTATTCTATCAGTCCTTTTTTTACCCACCATAGGGACATGGTGACATGTCAGGGTAAATTTGTAAAGAAACTTCACACTAGGCTGCCGATATTCAGATTAGTCGACTTTCTGAGCCTAGCTTCTTGTCCTAATACAAACAGCATGTATTAGTCACACCACCTTTCATCACAAAGACCACATTAGACATTCTACTTATAATCGCAAATGTCCCTCTTCATAGTCAAAATTGAATCTAATGGATATCGTGAGGAATTAAATCTGGTTTTAAATCTGATGTGTTTATGGTCTCAGTCACTAGCTGCATGACTTTAAGGAAGATAAAACAATATATGCCTTAGGTAAATAAATAGGACACAGAGTTACATACAACTAAAAGACGAGAATTTCACCAAAAACTTGACTTTAATGGTTAATGGTCATGTGCCCGCAAAACCAAATTCTTCCAGTTCATCCAAAATTCCTCTGTTACAGCATCTAACAAGTAAACACAAGCTATAACAGAAGAGCTGTTATTGTTAAGATAATATAAAGTTAGGTTAGGTGAGGTGGAATAATGCAAATTTGCAAAAGACAAAGCAAAGAAATTGTGGGACTTTGGTTAAGTCCTGAAAATGTGTTACTGTGATGGGACTGCAGCTGTTGATTATATTCCTTCTCACTGTTGTTAGCGGTGAAAGTTTGTGGGTTTACAAAGTGAAACTTTGTGTTTGGGTGAAAGCATCACATTGCAACCCTAATAAAAAAAAAATGTCTTCATCAAGTTGTAATAAAAGAAACTACCCATCAGACAAAGACTCTTTTTGCAGCAGGTCTTAAACGTGTTTATTCTGCTGTGAAGTTGGACATTTTAGGGAACATATTTAAATCTTTTAAAAAACATGTCACCACACTTGGGTAACTTACCTACGCAGATGCTTTAAAGCTGTGTTGCCAAACAAATGCAATGTGAAAAATCTCCCTTCAGTGTTTAGGGTCATAATGAAATAAAAAAAGCTGAAATGACATGTGTGATCATAGAGATGAAGGAGCTTAATCTGAGCTGGCCTTGGTATACTGACAGATAAAATAGTGAGATGTGAAATGTGATGAAGCCAACCTGACTCTTTATAATACATGTCAACAGCAGCACTTCTTCCCTCTGCTGCACAAACAAACAGTACGGTGCTTCATTAAGGTGCGTAAAGGAGAGCATGGCTGGTAAATTAATGAGAAAATAACTCTGGCTTTTGTGATTTCCCACCTCATGTTAAGGGAGGGGATATTTTTGTCAGTTGTTAATTACTGTCATATGGCTACAGCACCTTTCTCCCTGAAAATGACAAGAGTACGGAGGGATGGAGGGCGAGGAGGGGGTACGAAAATTAACTCCACTCTGAGAGTGTGATCTTGTCATGTACCTGATGTAAGAGGGAACATGTCTTACCCTGCTTTGGGTGAATCTCATTTATTTATGTTTTTTTCATGCTTTGCAGCTATTTCATTTATGTGGCGGTGAGCGCAGAGCCTCGAGTCACATCAGAAGGAGAAATTAGTGCTAGAAATGAAGAGGTTCCTTTTGGTGTGGCACAGACTTTGATCAGGATCAAAAAAGCTAAACCTGTAGGTGCCCATTTATGAGATTAAAAGGTTATTGAAAAAGAAATCAAATTTCTCTCATTTGCATCCTCCTATGCTCAAACCCACCTGAACTGATGTCACTCTGTAGTGCCTGCTTATAGCTTCAGGTTCACTGAGTGAGCTCAGCATTTGGACCGGTTTACAGAAGCATGTACTCATGTGACATTGGGTCATGGGACACAGCTGTAATCCCTGACTGAACCCTGGGCCTACACCTCACACTGTCTTGCCGTTTCATCCATTTAAAACTTATAATGGCTGTTAGGTGTAGGGCTACGTATAGCACTCGATAGCCGGTGAATGTCCACTTCACACATATCGGTGGTGTAAAGGACAGAAAGTTGCTCCGTGCCCTGGCTAGGGATTGTCTCCATTTCCTGGTTGATCGCTTCAGTAGCTCCTGCCGTGGAGGGGGGGTCATTACTCCTCCTTTCGCACGGGGCTAACCTCAAACCATAGCCTGCAAATGCTAACCTTTTCTCACCCCTCCAAAATCAAATCAATAACACTTTGGCCACGAACGGGGAAACACTGTGTTGGCATTAATCACCTGCCCTTCCATGCTTGACTCTGCAGTTTGTTCCTCGATGTCTGGCTCTCTCTTTGGTTTTGAGGTAATGGATGGCTGACTGTGTAGGAGACTGAATGACTGCTTTCCCTGCTGAATAACTGGCTGCAATTCTTCTCCAGGCAGATAGTCATTCCTTGTTGTTGACATTGTGGAGCATGAGTAGCTCTCCATTTAGTTTAGAGCAAATCATAGGCTTAACAACTAAGAGGTTAAGTGCTGAGTTAAGTAGCCACAAATCACAACTTTGATGCAGAAGGCTTTCTGATCTGTGCAGCAAGCATATGATCGCCACTATCACAGACATTTATCCAGATGAGATATAGAGATCGGCGAGACCTCTTCAATGTGAACATCACTTCTAAAAACGCTATGGGACTTCATTTCAGCTAATGGAGATTTTGACAGTTCGTACAGCAGAGAACCCAAAATTAGAAGCAGGTAAACTGAGCACCGATCTCCAGGGCTCAAAAATGTAGCCAGCATGTAAGTGTCAAAAACTCGGAGTCGGTCCCCATAGACGCTCATGTTAAAGTCCCCAACTTTCCAGCAGAAATACACGTTCAGTAGTCTGCTACAAAAAAACTGATTTCGTCTATGTGGATATTTTCCATCCAGGAGGTGATTCTTTTTACAATTCAAATGTTTAAATGGTGTTTAGGCTTAAAAATTATTGCTCAACTTTGTTTTTTCTGTTGCTGCCTTTTTGAAAAATTCTCAAATTAATAATATAGTTCTCTGGATAGTTATTAGTAGTAACGGCACAGTTCAAGTGTGTGAAACTATTAATTGTCTGTTAGTTCCTATAAATTAGCAGGTACCTGTGATCCTTGACTTTTTTTTTATCTGAAACCAATGACAAAGACAGTGCTGCATCATGAACCTTGTTGTAAATATTTGGTTGGTAGCAGATTGTGATGGTTGATTGTAGTTCGTATGGTAGATGCTGCCCTGTCTGCAACGACTCACTGTGCTTTGACCAGTCTCTAGGCCTGCATGAATGTAGCCTTTTAGCAATCACTTTCACAGGAAGTGCCAAGAACCACTTGCTATCAGAAATGCACATTTTTGCCTAGCGACAAAAGGTTGCCTGATGGTCCCTGGCCGGTCTCTAGGCCTGTATGACTGGGCTTAAAGGATTTCCTTGCTTTGACTCATCATAATTTACAAAATGAACATGTCACATTCAATAAGATTTGAAAGTAGTTACCATAAAGTCATCAGGAAGATGTTTACTCAAGTCATAAGTCAAGTGAGCTAAGTAGGGTCATACAGTTAGAGAGCTGGTAGATAGTCACGTTTGTACTGTATCTTGTAAGAGCTTTATAACTATCACCCTCACTCTCTGTTAAATGCACTGGAGGAAGTCTGGAGTTCAGTATCTTGCCTATTGTTACCATGACATGCGGAATAGAAAACCCAGAGATCGAACCATCACCTTCTGGTCTACCTCCTGAGCCAGGGCCTCTCCCGACTGACCCCAGCTTAATTTTGGTGCAGACCAAGTGTAGATGGATGACTATTCTCAGTACATATAGTCTATGTAGCAAAGAGGTGCCTAACTGAGGTGACATTTGAGTTTGTATTCCAAGATTATGTGGCCTTAAGAGGACTCTGAGTGGGAGTTTATTGTTGGATTAAATCATCAGTTTAAAATGTGAAGGCTGGAAAAGATGCTTCACTTGAACACATTTTAAAAATAAAGTCAGAAATCTCTGCATCTGGACAGTTTAACATCCCTGAGGGGGGGGGAAACACATAGTGATTTTTCATTGTTCCTTTAGAACTACTTTTCCTCCGAGATTAGCCTACATGCACACCAATCATTTTCATCATCTTGAATACTCATTTTAGGGTCAAAAGATTTTCCCATTTGAGCATCTTTTGAAAATCCACATCCTGACTTGATTCGAGTTAATTCACCCCACCGTTGGCTTGCTTCACGCTCGTCAAGTGTTCCCTGTCCTTCCTGTGATTGCATTAGCAGAGCCTGATATCAGCCCTGCAGTCCCATCCACATAAATACTCCTCTTGAGGCTCTTGTGTAAGCACATACAGGTGCAGCCATAGAGGGCCTAGCTAGCGTTTGGCAGGAAACAGGTGTCTGGCTATTGATAGCGTCCTGATGAGGAGGGGGAGAGGAGCGGGGGTGGGAGGGGGGCAACGAAATGCAGGGTATGAAAATCAGGTGGGTTGTTGTGAGGTCCCCGGGTACAGCAACTACTAATTGTTACCAACGCTTTTGAGTCTATTTTTGTGGCCTGGTGCCAGATGGTTGTGGCTGACGGTGGGGGAAAGAAAGGAAGGATAGTTGGTGTTTATAACAGGTTGTTGATTCCTGATGAAATGCGACCTCAGGGACCCCATAACACCTGGCTAATAGAGAAATTATTAACAGTATGTAAATGTGTGCGGGAAACAGTAGGTGTATGTTTTCAAGCTTTCCGCACAGTTTCAATGTGCAAATATCAGTTTGGTCCAAGTGTGACTTCCAGGAAAGTTGCAGCTTTCTGTTTATAAGTCCACAAGAAAGTTTTACATGCCACGTTTAATGTCCAGCACGAGTCCGAGTGAGGCTTTAGGAGGAGATGCAAAGATTAAAGCTTCAGGTGACAGCATTGTTTCTTTCTTTAATATTTTGCAATCAGGGTTTGATTTGATCAGATTGCCTTAACACTTGGCAGTGTTTTTGAAGCACTCTCTCTGACATCACTACCACTTTAAGTCAGTGTATCTACAAACTGTGCTTGAATGGGCCATCACATGTGATAATATGGAGTATTATGAAGTGTATGCTCTGGTCCATAAAGAAAAAAAGGATTAGCCAGAGTTTTTAATATTTTCCTGTCCTTTTGTTGCTGATTTAGGAATTGTGAACTTGTTCTTTTTGCTAACTTCTGTACACATTTCTTTGTTTTAAAGTCTCTCCCTGCCCAAAAAGAGACAAAACACACAAAAAACTAAAGGTAACCATTTAATTTATAGTGGATTAGTTCAAAATAAGTGCCTGTAGGTCTTTCAAAATGGGTGCTTAATGGTGGGAATTAGCTGTGTAGGGTGAAATTTTTAAAATGACTGAAATTCAGAAGCAGCAGTTATCTGCAGTCGCTCATCCGATGATGACTGAACCGGAAACTTTCTGTATATCAGATGTTCTCAAAGCTTTTCATGACTGTGTGTGAATTTAGGGCTCCACATGAACACACTCATATGTTTTTGAGGTTCTTGTGTTTGGCCCTGACAGCTTCTTGGAAGAGGCGAGACGGTAAACTACTTACCAGTAATATCAGATAGTCTAAGAACCGTGGAATCACAGATCCAAAGTCTAAGGAACATCACATGTCATGGTGTGATATGCCAAGTTTTTGGCTAACAGGTCTTTGGTCACCTTGTTGGTGCAAAAATATTATTTTATGTCTGTCAAAATGTGACAGCATGAAATATACCATGAGTTAGATATCACGTTAATGCTTCCAAAAAGCCGAGAAGCTGTAGGAAATAACACAAATGATTTCCACAATATGATATGCATGCGCCACATTGTCACTGTCATGCCTGACGTTGTTCCAAGGTAAATTTAAAATAAAATTAAATGAAAAAAACCTAAAAATAAAAAAAAATAATGTACTAAAGATGAATTACAGTATAAAAGTGGTAGGTCATGTATTTTTTTTTCTTTAAAAGAGATATATAAAACGTGTTATTGAATTATATAATATTTGTTTGGTTTATTTACATGAAAAATTTCTGTTTTTTGATAAGTGTATCTTTTTATTTATTTATTTATTTAAATCATCATTTATTTTAAATTCTAATACTTTTTTATAGATGAATTTCTAATGTTACTTCACCTGATGTCAGTTAGCCATCTGAGGTTTAAGCTTTTCCTTTTTATTGCCAAGACCTGGAAGAATAATAAAACAATATTAAAAGTATTCTAATGGTGCAGAGTTAGGGGTCACTTAGGCGTCAGAGAGGTAAAGGTATATAAAATGCCAATGTTACACATCACCATCAAACCACAACTCAGTACAGCCCAACCTCACTGGAAACCAACTACAACTGGACTTTCCACTAAGATGATTTTCCTCAAAGCAAACACTGACGTTAAATCTTCAGCTTTGCTTGGTGGCACTAAAAAAAGCATCAGGTGTAACTTCACACACAGAACAGTGCCTCCAGAGGAGGGAGAGCGCCGCTGCACTGGGGAAGGTGGGGAAAAAATAAACAGTCGACATGAAATCGATGCCTAAAACACCTTAATCTTCCAATTAAAGCTCTTGAGCGGCGGCGGTGAGATGGTAACTGTGATAAGTGCAGGTTGGAGTGAGGCGGGGAGGAGGTGAAACCTACACAGGTACGTCTGTCACGGGTAATTACCTTCACAGCGCCCTCGGCTCTCCAAACTGCCAGTCGTCTGTCTGTCAGAGAGATCAGTTTACCTCTTGTCTAGAAGTGAGAGTGTGTGTGTGTGTGTGCTGGGGTAAAATGAATCTGGCAACAAGGAGATAATTTGTATAAGTGTCTGTGAGGGAAGTGTGGGTATGTGTACAGGTGTGCTGACATGTGTAAAGGAATGCATGTGCGTGTGTTTATACACAAAGAAGTGAATCATTAAATAGATGCAAAAAGACTGTGTGTGTGTGTGTGTGTGTGTGTGTGTGTGTGTGTGTGTGTGTGTGTGTGTGTGTGTGTGAAGAGAAAACTAAAGCATGTGAGAGACTGAGAGAGTGTGTTTGGGAAAACTGTAACCGTGAAAATGCTTTAAGTAAGACAGCATGTACCTGGAGGGAAAAAGTGTTAGCCGCCCCCTCCTCTACACACACACACACTTTTTTCAGGCCACAAAGCGCCCATTGACAAGTGGAAAAGGTAGCCAGCCGATGGGAGGGATTGTTGTGCAAACAGGCAAACACAAAGGAGGTCGGTGTGTGTTAAGAGGCGGCACACAGGTAATGGAGCAGACATAATGGGAGCTAAGTACCTGTAATCCTTGGAGATATCACTCCAGACAAGAGGGTAATTCCCTGTGGTAGGTGTAATTGGTCCCTCGCCAGGTTGGAGTGTGTGTTGGAGGGGAGGGGCGGGAGTGGTTGTCGGGTGTTTGGGCGAAGTATCAGGTGTGAGAGGGCGTCAGCTGCACTGAGTGCCTTCTATTGATCCAGGAGAGGAGTGTGTTACTGACCCAAATTCAGCAGGAGGCATCTGGCAGGGGAACGGGCACCTACCTGATCCACCAGCAGAGGAAGGGAGGCAGGTGCAGGAGGGTGGACGGAACGATGGAGATGATGATGATCATGATGATGCTCAGCAGTTAGGCTCAGGTGCCACTCACATCCTGCCAACGTATGAAAGGTAAAACAACAGCTGGTATCTGTTTCCACTTAGCTTGTTCAGTTTTGCACAAAGTAATCTACAACGCCACAGATTACTCGGATTAAATGTAATTATGAAACGTTTGGAGGTTGAAGCTGTTTATAGAAAAAATACATTATAATGAAAAGTTTATACCACCTTACTGCACAACTTAATATAAGAGTTTCACCAAAAACCTGTCTAAATAATTACGACTAATTGTATTATTTATTTATTTATATCAGTATTTGAGATGATGTTACTTATCTATTTAATTAACTCATTTTAAATATGAGTACTTTTCCTTTATAAATTTACCTTGTTCATACAGACATGACAAAAAGCATGAAAATCCACTTAAATTAAAGACTTGTATTTGTCTGTTTCTATAAAATATACCTATATTATTTATTATTAAAACAAAATATCTACTTAAAAATCTGTATTCATGTATTTCTCATTAACACAATTTTAAAATTAAAAAAGCACGGTTAAAAATATCCATAATATATAAATCTTTTTTTTCATGTGTAACGTATATTAAAGGCAGACAAAAAAATCTACTAATTTTCAAAAAAATTAATATAAAATGACTTCATGTACAAAATTCTATATATTTCCTATTTTGTGTTTATATAAAATCTTTATTACTATTGTTTGTTGTTTAAATATATCTACATATATATATATATATAGATATATATATGTGTGTGTGTGTGTATTTATCAAATATATATAAATTAATCAAAAAAACATAAAAGTAATTTTATAAAAAAACAAATGCACATCTTTCATGTAATATTGTGTATGTATGTGTACGACACAAAATCCAGCATATTTCTTAAATTATTTAATCAAGTATCTGTTGTACGGATTTATAGACTTATGATTAATATGTAGAACTGTTTTTCAAATTTTGAAATTAACATATTTTTTATGGTTAACATTGTAAAATATTGACCTTTTTAAAAAAATAAATTATAATGTACGTGCTACTGCACTACTCCATTTTCAACAATGCACATGTAAACATGTGATTTGTGGATGTGTAGACATAGAAAATCCTCAGACATCTATCGTCCTGCAGGAAATACCAAAGAAGAAGTCGGTGGCCTGCTCACATTGTGCATAAAACAACAGCAGTGAAAATATAAGATTTCTTCGTTAGCTCGCTTCTTTTTCTTGCTTTAAAAACATTTGTCCCCTGTGTGTGAAGCATGAGCCCACGTCACTGAGAGTTCATGATTAAATTAAGGATATATGAAAAGATGGCGTTGGAATGCTCACACATGCATGCACTCCTTGCACATGTGCTCGTGTGTGTGTGTGTGTCCCATTTCTTCTGGATATCTGCTAATTGTGCATTTCATTTCTGCTCAAGTGACTCTTTTAAGGCAAAACAGATACTGAGAGTTTGAGCGCCAAGAGCGACGGCGAGAGGCGAGGACGAGTGGAAGAGACAGAGCCGGCGAGGAAGAGGAGGAGGGGTGGGGAAAAAAAGCAGAGATAAGAAACAGGAAAGACAGCTGCTCTTTTCCCTCTCATTTCATCCAGTTATTGGTTAACTCGGTGGAAAGAAGTAAATGTTCAAGGGATTTCAGGTCGGCCTCTGCCTCCGCCAAGGTAGATGTGCGCTCCACTTGAGGTCTAATTCAACTCTTGTGTAGTATTGATCGCGGCGGCTGCCACTAGGGAGCCCGCCGGTCTTTCCTCGAACCAAGGTAGACACCGGTGAGGGAAACATGCGGTGTAAAATGCCTCCCTCCCTCATCCACTCCCCTGTTGATATCAAGCTTTTCTTTTTCCTCTTTCTCTCCTTCTACCCACTTCTGAGTGCTCTCATCCCCCAACCTCCCCCTTCCTCAGGTTTGATGGAACACCTTTGGAAAGCAGCCGCGGGGAGCAGCGTCCGCTGGTCAGACACTGTAAACTGAAAAGGAACAGGGAAGAAATGCTGGTGTCGGTCTGCAGTTCGTGCAGGGAGGGCCGGGAGCTGATTCAGCTGCTCTGGGGTGGAGGGAGGCGGATGGACAGTTGCAGAGAGGTGATGGCGGGGGGTGGTGTCCTGGAAGAGGCAGTACCTGCAATGAGAAAAATATGGATTCCTGTCTGCAAGACAAATTGATCTCCGGTGTGTGGGAGGAGCAGAGGGGCTTGTGGAGAGAAATGTGCTGAGAGGGAGGCTAGAAAACAAGAAAAAGAAGACCAGGCTGAACTTTAGGATTTTGTGTGTGTATGTGTGGGAAATAGAAACTGTTCAACACACACTCGCACAGCTATTCAGAACTAGCAACGTAGACGTTAGTGTGATAAAAGAAATCCACAAGTCTCCTGGTACAATTCATTGATTCGCTCAGGAGTAAAGATGCAGGGCTTAAAGAGGTACTTCTAAGACACGAGGGAGCTTACATGAGACAGAGGCAGTCTCTAGAGTGAATGAAGCACTAAAAACATCGGACAGGACACTTTTATTCAACCATCCCTGCAAGGGAACTCTAGATCCACAGAGTCCTCCTGTACTTATTACTTTACACTGATGTTTGCAGGTCTACATAACCTGACTGTGATCTGGTAAAATTTGCAGACAACACTGTTCTCTTTGCTTTCTACCCCTGTATTAAACCATAGCTCGGCTGGCAAAGGATGTCAGCAGCACCACCACTATCCAGGGTGGAGGTAGTACAGGAGCACAGATTGTGTGCAATTTTTGACAGTTTTCGAGTTCTTTTGGTCGTACTCAGGAGTTCTTTTGGTCTTAACAAAGATATTTTCATCATTTTCAATTATTCCTTCATTGAGTGTGTGCTCACTAATTTCATCAACATGCAACACCGGACATGTTTAAACATTATGTGGACATCATTGCTAAGACCTAAGTAAGAGCTTTGTCAGCCTTATGTGAACTCCATCATTTAAAGCGACCCACAGAAATCTCCAAGATCCCTCACACATCTTGCGTTCTGTGCATGAGTGGCTCCTATCAGGACATAGACTACGCTGTCCAGGATGTAGGAAGTTCTCTGATCCTTTCCTGCCCTAGTATTACATCCCTTCATTGTTCCCTCCTCACCCTCACAATCAGTTACATTGTAACCAAACTGCTTGCTGTACCTGAACTGTGATCGCTCATTTTAGATCGATTTTCAACTGCTATCATAGATTAACATTAGCTAACAGCAACTAACAGAGGCTAACAACTGCTAACAGCAACTAACTGCTGCAAAAATTACTGACAGAAAAGTAATTTTTGCATCCTCAACAACTCGCCTCACTATCAAGGTCATCAGTCAGAGGTGAGCCTTAGTGACTCAACGCATATCGACCGTAACTAGCATTATGCACTTGCGAGAACAGTGTCATTACTTATTATTAGAAATTAATATCTATATTAAATTGATTGATTTCAAAATATAATTGGTATTGTTTGAATATAAACTTTTTGAAAGCTTGACAAAAAAACTTCCAAAATAAACATGAGAATTTAAATATGTGATTAATACCATTTTATTTTTATTGGTATGTTTATAGAGTCTATAGAGTTTGTAGGTTTGCACCGACAGCCTCTGGATGCTTTTAAAATTCAGTACTAACATTGCCTCAGCACAAAAGCCTACATCTAGCCTGGCATCCTTGATATGAACACACATGGTTAGCTACAAAAGTAGCAACCTACTGGTTTGTGTAAAAAAAGTGGCCTGGGATAGAGTCAAATTCCCAGCCTGAATTAATATTTCATTCCTCTCCTATGTGGTCTAAATGTTCCACATTTGCTTTTGTACTTGGAGATCCACATTTCCTGAGGCAACCTTTTTAATAAAGGAATTAAGAATAAACACTATCAATCATTGATAGAGAAACTATAGTCCACACTAAGATTCAAAGTGGTCAAAATTGGTGATGAAAAGCTTCCGAACCTCCTGCAAATCGATCCTTACGTTAGCTGAAATTGTGTCTAATTTCTGCATATTTTTGTGAGCAGTCTGAGTGTGGGAACGCTCCCAGAATATGTAGAGGGTGTGTAGGTGTGTACTACTGAGTGTATGTGCCATTTAAGACTCCTGACACCTGTTACTACCCCCACCTTCCCCCAATCAGCCAACCAAAAACACACACACACACACACACATTCATGTAAACAGGAAGAGAGTTATGTGAGCAGAAATGCCAAATATCTCCTTTGAGAAATGGTGCATGATTTCCGTGCATGGGCCTACATCACATTTAACTCTTAGTCCTTTTTTTCCCCCTGTTTAGATAGGTTAGTTGTAATTGTACTTATGAGTATATAGTGTGATTCTGTATTGTATTTACTACATGAAGGCTTTTTATACGTATGCTATTTTTCAATGAAAATCCAAAAAACAGCCACCTCAGTATGAAGTGTCATCCATAAACCATGTGACAGCAAAGGTAAATGTCACACAGACATACAAAAAAAGTAAATCCAAGCACCAACGTGTTATCACTTCATCCTGGAACCCATAAATCAACCGTGAAGAATGTAGCCGTCACATTTCAGGATTCACCAAAATGCAACAACTCCATTGTTGCTCCTGAGCTACTTCAAATGTTTGGCATCTGTACAGGCGGCGGCTGAGGTCGCCTCCGAGCGCCGAGCTGGCTGGGAGACACCGTTATCATCGGGCGCCGCAGATTGGCACCTGTCACACCGCATTCAAACCCCTGTGAGTAACACTGACAGACAGGTCGGCGCGCCGGACCTGAGGAAGCACCCCTGGGTCCCCTTGGCCTCCTTGAGTGGGTGAGATGAAAGTAAAAATAACACACTGCTGTTGCCGCACACACAAAAACAAGATTTTCACCAACTGTTATGAGGCATGTCATCAGCATCACCATCTCACCTACACATTTCTTAAAAAAACAACAATTAAAGGCATTTTTACATCATTAAAATGATTGTGCATTGCTATATGAGACAAATGTGATCCACATTATGGACCATTTGCAAACTAGAAATTAATTTCAAAAGCGTTTTTAAACTTTTTGCATTTTTTATAAGCAAGTTAATCCCTGAAAAGCCATTCCAGCTCCTAATTGGAGCCCTTTATTTCTTCCATCTGCACTTCCTTTAATGGCCACTAGAGACTGGCCCAAATAATGAGTCGATCCATGTAGACTTCTATATTAAAAAGATTAACTTTACAGCATAAACGAACGTGTTTACATCCTGCTATAAATAATGGCTTTGATTACTGTTGCTAATTTTGCCTCTATAAAAACTTCCGTGAATTTCTGTGTAACACTGTTTGATGAAGGTTTAAAGTTATGAGTTTTTAGTGGTGTGGAAATGACAGTCGGTGCAAATGTGGCTCCTATTTTAGCCTTTTTTAGATTGTTACTTTGGGTAGCACTAATTAGCATATACTACGTGTGTCAGAACATCACACAAGAAACCACAATAGCTATTTTTTCCTTTCGTAGCAAGTGTGTGGAGGCAAGTGTTATTTGTATAGTAACTATAGAATAAGGGTTGAAGCTTGCATTGTAAAGGGAATGGTCACTAATTGGAGTCACTGAACTGGACCTGTTTGCAAATAATTCAACTTGCTCTAATGTTAATTGTACTAATGGACCATTTAAAAGCTCTGTGATTGAGTTTTGGTGAATTACGTTCTACTACTGTATTTATATGTCCAATAAAATGCATTAGCAAGTATCTTTCTGCTTATTTCTACAGTTTACTAACAATGTCAGCCAGTATTATCTGACAAATGAACACTCCATGCTCTAGTATAAGTTTCATATCTTCCGACTCCAAAAAACCTGGACCATAATGGCCATAAATATCAACTCAAGCCTTTAAAACACAGGTCCACATTTGGATGAAGATGATACTGATAATACGTTGGCTAGGTCCATCTTTTATATACAGCCTATGCTCAAATCCATAGCAATGATGCCATTTGATGCACGTGAATTAAAAGTTTTCATTCAGCCTGTTCATTTTCACTCCAGTACCTAATGCTCAGCAAAATCAATGCAAACATTTAAAACATTAGAAGGACAATTAATAATGGGTTATTAGAAAAAATAACCAATTAAACTATCCAAAAAGTGAGTTTTTTTTCCAGCTGTCCAGCATGCCATCATTAAAGAAATTAAAGATTCTTTAAATTGAAGTCCTGGATGTTTCATTTATTTATCTCTGGTTGGGACATCGGGGTCAAAACAGCCGGAATAAGCATGTCCTTATTGAAGAAGACAAGAGCAATGATCGATGCCAATCGCGTAATCAGGCTTTATTTGAAGGGGGTCGTTGATTCTCAGTCCATCAAGGTTAAGAGTGCGGCACTTGTCACGGCGTGATTTATTATTGCCAGGAGCAGACGAACAACGTCGCATGCCAAAAGGGGGGTGGTGGTGTTGGGAGACGACGGGACCGGGCCCCGTCGTTTGTATTAATAAGTCCAGACGTTACGTGTGAGGCGCATTTTAGAAATTACCCTTGAAAAATTAGCATGTCACGATCAATCGTCATCAAATGATTCAAGGGGCGTGGCCTGGCCTTATTTAAATGGTATTCATCATCACATGCGCACAGGCTGAAGTGGTGGATTGTTATTCAGATGTCTTTAGCGCCGAAGAGTTATTTCAGTCTCTCTTTGTTTTTGGCCACTCGAGTGTGAGAGTGTGTGCTCTGATCAGTCATTTCCTTGTTTTTATGGAAGAATGTAGGCTTAATCTGTGAGGTTTTGTTGGGAAAATTGATAAATTATAAAATTTTAAAATTATAAAAAATAAAAGGTGTAAATAACTCAAAATTCTGGCATTTATCACGAGGTGTTCAGTCAAAGTGAAATTTCAAGTGCAATGAAAGGGGATAATGTTTTGAAGTTGTTGGATCTTCGTCATTTTGGCTCTAAATGAATGTGACGTGCAGGAGCTCAGGATGCACGGTTTAAATCTTTCAGTTTGGCCGCTGTGGTGAAGGAAACGTCCCTGTGAGTGATGCCTATTTACAAACAAAAGTATGCCGGGACACTCCCGCCTGTCCGCGGGAACGCAGTGGTATATGGGAGACGAATGGAGCGGAAAGTGCATTTTTCATCCCCTTCCCCTCTGTTTGTGCGCTCCTTACACACACTACACAACAGGGAACACATGTAATGCATCACGCCGTGATTTCTGACAGCGAGGTGGAGGTAATAACTTTAGGAAGCCCGCTCCCTTTTCTTTTCTTCCTCCCTCCTTCCCGCCTGTCTCAGTGGCTCGGCGCTCTTATGTCAGCCATCGATCTGGTGGCTGGAGACAAC
The DNA here is from genome assembly GCF_013358895.1 of Oreochromis aureus. Taxonomy (NCBI): domain Eukaryota; kingdom Metazoa; phylum Chordata; class Actinopteri; order Cichliformes; family Cichlidae; genus Oreochromis; species Oreochromis aureus. Next base: position 19,046,092 of record NC_052963.1, on the reverse strand, counting down.
TCATTTCATCGCTGTGACACGCCATGATGGACCGGCGCGCCCCGAACCCCTCGACTTATTCCCAGCCCCGCGTTCCAGCAAGCCTCCGTCGGAGAGGCAGCGTGTCGGACGCTTGGCGGGTCTATTGATCTGCCACGGCTGGACAGCCAGAGAGGCGCTGACGCCGTTCTCTTCTGGCGGTTACTTTATTTCCATGGACCTCGTCATACAGCTGCAACTATCTGTCACCATGTTTGAGACCGTGACAGTGTGTGAATTAACTGTGTATCAAGTTGTGTTGGATGTGACATTTAGATGTGAGTCTTTTTGTCCATTTCGGTGTAACTTTGTATAACTGCAACCGATTATTTGATTTATTTCATCAAGTTTTAGCCAATGAAGAGCTCGTTTAGTTCATCAAGTTTTGTAATTTATTTTTGAAAGTCAAGCACAATAAGCTCTTCCTCTTCTGTTATAGAGACTTGAGCTCAATGATACATTCATGGCACTAACAACCCAGACTCAAATAATCATGAAAAACCAACTTGCTCATATTCATGGATACTCTTTTTTTTTTTTATGTATTCTTGTGTCTTCACTGTTACACAAGTCATGGACTAAAAAAGCTGAGTTTTGGATGAAGTGATAATGACTTTATTCACAAGTAAGGGTGATGACATATTAGTCTGTTGTGGTGAAGACAGAGCTGAATGTGAAAGGGAAACTGTCGATTACTGATCGTTCCTAGCGTCACCTATGACCACCAGGTCTCGGTAGTGACCAAAAGAACAAGACTGTGAATACAAAAGGTGGAAAAGGGTTTTCCTCTGAAGGATGTTAATCAGCTATGGTTCTCCAGGTTTTCTGAAGGTATTTCAAAGTTTTCTTTGGCCATTGGTGCTTTTTCACTCATTTTCAGTCCAGTACTTGTACCTGACTATTTTCAGAGGAATGCTTTTTTTGTTTGTTAAGCCGCTTAACACTGACCTATGAATCATTTAAGGCTTCTAACTCAGTGGAGGAACCAGTGTTGTGTCTACACGCACATATTTTGTTATTAGCAGCCTGTCACAAAAACACCTAATTGTTTCCATTTCTTTAGTTTAACCTATGAAAACTGCTGATTAGTTGTCATATTGCAGCATGATATGCAGTACATGATTAAAAGACTTGAGGAAACTGGACAAGTGCAGGACAAAAGAAGCAGTATCAGATGTAAAAAACTATCTACAGCAGTATCTGAAAGTCATCTCCTTAAGAAACAGGAAAAAATTCAGCACAGACCTGACTGAGGACCTGAGAGATACATCTGGACCTTCAACTGATCCATCTACTGTTCAGTGAAGCCTCATCAGTGATGGTCTCAGTAGAAGGTTGGCTGTCAAGGAGTCATTCTCAAGGAAGAGAAACAGGGACAAAAGGCTTAAGTATGAGAATTACACAAGAATGGTAAATGGCCTGTATTTATATAGCGCCTTTCTGGTCCCTAAGGACCCCAAAGTGCTTTACATATCCTATCATTCACACACTGGTGATGGCAAGCCACGTTGTAGCCACAGCCACCCTGGGGCGCACTGACAGAGGCGAGGCTGCCGGACACTGGCGCCACCGGGCCCTCTGACCACCACCAGTAGGCAACGGGTGAAGTGTCTTGCCCAAGGACACAACGACCGAGACTGTCCGAGGCGGGGCTCGAACCGGTAACCGTCCGATTGCAAGGCGAACTCCCAACTCTTGAGCCACGATCGCCCTGGACTACTGGACTAAAAATCAGTGGCAACAGGTCTGAAGTAGTGAGTGATGAATCCACATTTGAAGTTTTTGGTTCATCATGAAGTGCAGAGGTTCTGCAGAGGTCAAGAGAGAGGTTCAAACTTGAGTATCTACAGCCATCTGTAAAACACAGTGTTGGGGATCTTACCAAAATTGAGGAAATATAAACACAGAAAAGCACCATCAGATTTTTCACACACACAAAAAAAAAAAAAAATCAATAAGAAAGCAAAGATGCTTAATTTTTGCTCATGTGTGTTTCTCATTTTAAACTGAAAAGTTTTAGGTTTCAGACCAAGAAAAACAACCATGAACAGTGTGGCGGACATTTGTTCCTAACTTTTAACATATCATTTTTTTAATTCAATATTGTTGGTTACTGATCTTGTTTAGTTCACTTTAGTTACTTGAGTTACCCAAAAAAAGCCCTTAAAAAAGTGTTTATCTGTTCATTCATGGTACCATTATAGAGTACCATACCTTACAGAGTTTAAACGTCCTTAATAATAACAATATATTTTAATTGAAAATATTCAAATTTGATGCCTGCAACTGAGCACAACAGTTTTTTATGTTGATGAGAAACTTACACATTCAACTGAAAGTACACAACTGTGTGCAGAAACTGCCTGAAGAATATGAGGAGCAGCACACTGCAGCATTACATGCAGCGCGTATTAAAAAAATATAAAAGCACTACTTGAGTCTTTTGTGTCCCTGTAGAGCTTCATACTCTTAGTTTTTAAAAGAAAAACACTATAACAAGAAGAGCACTTTGTTATTAGACTTTGTTTCGTAAGTCATGGGATCCTGAGGACTACTTAAAGAAATGACAAGAAACTTTGCCTCAAGGGGAGTTCACGCTGTGTTGAAGTATAAAAGAGGTCATACCAAATATTTCCGTTATTTGTTACAATTATACAAACTTTATTTTTACCTTACATACTGTATTTCCATGTATGTTTGCTCATGTTGCAATAAATCACTGCACCTATAGCTAAATTTTAAAAAGAAAACGAGGCTAGTTCAAGACTTCTTGCACACTAAGTGCTTTGGAGATAATGAAATTAATATTCTGGATCCATGGCCAGGGAACTTCTGAGTTAATCTGATCAATTTTTACAAAGAAAACTACGAAGAAGAATAATCAGTACTATAAATATTGACTTGTTGCATTAATTCCAAGTCTTTGAAACTTATGAAGGTTCATTATTGTTGCACACTTCATCAAAGAAATATAAAGATAATCTAAACACTGAAACTGAAGCGTATGGAGTACAAGAAACACAAAATCGGAGCCACTGCTGGAACTTTTATCGGTGACCGTGCTCGCAAATGAAGTTAAAAAACATCTGAGCTCTATGTGTCGGATGAGCCGTCTGTAATCCAGGGCTTATTAATGCCTTGCTTCGTGTGTTAGCCCTGCCTCTGTCGCTTTGCTGTGTTTGGTGTCGCAGCCCCGAGGCGGTACAGGTCATCCTGATTTGTGCACAAGTGTTGAACCTAACACCTGACCCCGAGGCTCTACCGCACAGATCCAAACCCGACGTGACACACGGCTACAAACGGGCATAAACATTTCACTTCCCCCTACTCTTCTTCTATTTTCATTTTATGTGTTGAATATTGTTTAAAAAAAAAAAAAAAAACATGCACCGCTACATATTCAGGGTGTCAGGCGGAAAACACGTGGAAGGTAAGAGGAAGACAGCAAGCGCTGATCATGCGCTCGTTACGACGGACGCGTGTAATTTTGAGTCTTTGTCGAGTCGGGAGCAGTAATGCAAATTGTCCTGTCACTTCGTTTAATGCCGGATGGAGTAAGAGGCATGTGTGCTTGTGAGAGGTGAGAGGAGGTGGTGGTGGGGGGGAGAGAAGGCGGGAATCAGGCCGAATCTCTTCACAACTCACACAAAAACACGAACACGTACTTTCAGTGGTAGAACCTGAGGGCAAAGCTGAGCCTCAACCTGAACTTGGGGAGTTCATTTTGTTTCTGTATGTCTGGAGCAAAAGAAATAGCCCAGGGATATTTCAAGTATTTTTTTTTTTTTTTTAGGCTTCTTTCCTGCCTGCCTGTTCACTTAATGTTTCAGTAAAACCTCTGGAATCACAGGCAGTAAGGTAATTTTCGCTTTATTTATTTATTTATTTTCCAGCGTTCCCAATTGTTCTGACAGCCAACCGTGCTCGTGAGATCCTTCCTTTTGGCGTTTGTGGTGTGTGGAAGGGCGCTAATAAATCAGACAAGGCGAAAGATGAAAATCATGAAAAATAACAGGAAAAAAAAAGAAGAAGAAGAAGGGTTAGGGGAAGCTCAAATATATCCAGCACTGGAGGCGTCACTAAAACTAACATATGCAGTTGGATTTCCCAAAACGGTTTAAGCAATCCACCTCTCAATAATCATAATAACAACTAGACACTCTTTACATTTGAGTGTTTCTTTTTCTTCACCTTCCTCACACAAGCAGAAAAGCCTGAGGTTGAAGAGAAATTTAAATCATTCCTCTTCCAAATAAGAGGACCAACCCTTTAAAACCTCTATTACAGGTATGAAAAAAAAATGTTATCATCTTTGGCTTCCACTGCTCTTGCTACGTGTAAGAGCACGGCCTCTGAGTATTAGCGGAGGCGGTTAAAGAGAAAAAGTTCATTAAATACCTCGGGGATTAGCTGCCAGAGTTGGCCCGGCGTTTCGGCTGGCAACGGTTAAACCTTTTGCACCTGCTTCACCCTGTGCTGACATCCTTCTGCTTTTTTTGCCTGTTTTTTTCTTTTCTTTTCTTTTTTTTTAAAGAGCTGCTTTTAGAAGAACTCTTCACCTGAATGGTAATGAAATCAGCCAATTTAGCCTGAAACATAAAGTTGGGGGCGAGTTTGGATGGATGGCATCGAAGCATGCACTCGAAATGTGGACTTCAAAGGAGGAAGAGAAAAAGAGAGAAAGAGGGAGAGTTGCATCGAAGCACGGCGACGGCTGCGGCGTGAGGGGAGAGAGTTCCGGAGAGGTGGGCAAATCTGTAAAGCGCTGGAGCTGAGAGGGAGAGCTAGTCACCTCATCAGGCGTAGATTTTACAGCCCCCGTTGCCCTAATCCTGACAAGCCGTCCGCCATTAGGGAAGTTGCGCCTCCCTCCTCCACCTCAACTCTCCCCCCTGCATGTGAGGGAGAATTTCATCTCATTGCTGAAGATGTCATGCAGAGGACAAGGTGGGTGGGGGGTGAGTGCATTTATTTGATTAAAGCTGATGATAAAAAAAAAAAAAGGGGGGACAGGGAGAAGAGGCTGTGGTGTGGGATATACTGTGATTAGGACTCGAGTCTTCCTCTCACAAAACACACACTGTATATACTGTTTGTTTTCTAAGTGGGATCCAAATCAATATTCCAACTCCAGGAGAGCCTTCAAAGGCAGCCAAAAGTAGCCAAGTGAAAATACTTGTTTGGGAAATCGAAGCGCAGGAGCATTGGATTTGGTTTGGTTCAAAACAACAACAAGAAAGAAAAAAACAAAACAAAAGAAAAACATGGAAGTACAGACAAACACAGCGACAATGCAATCCAGCGGTCCATATTTGAGCTTAATTAATTGCCTAATGCCAATAATATTGCTGTAATGTGATGCTAATTGCAGGGTAATTATGTAAACGATGGTTAACTACGATGATCAGCGCTCAAATTAGTATTCAAATCATTTCAGCGAGGGGCCCACCTCTCATAATTGCATTAAAAGATGTACACAAGTTAGAAAAGCAAGCAGAAGAACCTTCTTTCTCTGTGTGTGTGTGTCTGCAGGAAATGTGCAAATGCCCCCTCCCCTCACCCAAACGTGACACACACATCAGCGAGCATCACGCACACACCCTATCCTCCACCTCTGTACTTTTTTTACAGTCAGAATCCGCAGAAACATCTGTTAAGTAGGAGCAAATGTCAGCTAATTATTTCACCAAAGCATGTTTTTAATTGATCAACAGGGGAACAGCTGTAGAGTGGGTTCTCGCGCGTCATGCTACTGGTGAATGAAGACGGAGACGAGGGAGGGAGAGCGTTGGAGGGGGAGGAAGAGGAGGCTTCTCTGAGACAAGAGAGCGTCGAAAAGGTTTGACCCTCCGCTCCAATTACTTATTTGAGCTGAACCGAAGTGCCAACCTGCGAAGTCTTGACAGAGTCAGGGGAGGAGCACTCATGTTAAACCTTTGATCAAATGCATATTAGCAGGTTCATATTAGATTTACAGACCTTTTTCACTAATATAATATGCTGTGAACAAAGGTCTGCTGTTATTCAGCTCCTTTTGAATTTTTCAATGTAGTTTTTTTTTCGTGTTCCTGTCCGATTTTTCCACTTATTCTCTGCTAGAGGCCAAAACCAGCTAAACCCAGCTAAATGAAAACAAAACAACCCCAACTGTGAAGATAAAGGCAAAGTCAAATGTTAAAGATCATTTTGATGTGAATATACATGCAAATACAGTACATAAGCCAAAAACCGAGTTTGTACAATTCAATGTACAACTTATCAAGCAAGTCAATATTTGGTGTGACCACCTTTATTCTTCAGCACACTCTCTTAGGCAGCTTTCTTCTCATTTCTTTAAGTAGTCTTCAGGAATAGTTCTTCAGGCTTCTTGAAGGTCATTCAAAGCTCTTCTTTGGATGTTTCTACTTTTTGTTCTGTTCTCTGTCAACATGATCCTACACTGCTTCAATAGTGGGGAGGCCAGTCCATGACTGATAGTGTTCCACTGTGTGTTTTTCTATCCAGGTACGCTCTTACTGCATTGGCAGTAGGGATGGGTATCGTTTAGGTTTTATCCAGTGCCGGTGCTTAAACGGTGCTCAAACCGGTGCTTAAAGAATGGAGAACACAAAATTGGTCCAAAAACCTCTCATGTTCAGCTGGTTTTTTGTAAAAAGATAACAATGTTAGCCTTTTCTGCAGCTATAGGGCATATATGGTCTCACTCTTGGCTGGAAGCAGTGCTTAAACAATGGAAAAAAACACAAACTTTGTCCAAAAACCTCTCATGTTTAACTGTTTTCCACTTTTTCTTTGGTCATTTTAGCCTTTTTGGCCAGGGTGAAGGGAGTATCTGCCGTCAAACAAGAAGACAGCCGCATGTAACTACGACGGTGTTTGCTAGTTCACCTTACATGCATTAATGTAATAACGTGGTTAGCGTACTCAATGCGAATTACACACGAACAACATTAAGCTACTCACGCAGAGAAGAACGGCTGCTGCTGCCATCATCATCCGTCATCATTTCTGCTACGCTGACAGGGCTAGGGGCCAGGACTCTCCTCTTCGGGTTTTTGGGGGATGTTGCTAACTCCGGGTCCGATAACAGGCACCACACCCGCAGTAGATGTGCACGGTGTGAGGTCTCGCAGCAAGCTATCAAACACGGCAAATTTCTCGGCTTTAAAAAAATCGCTATGCGTCGCCAGGTGTTTCATCGGATTCGAGGTCTTACCTCCTTTGACAGTATCACAGTATCAGCTTAAAGCACTTGTTGCAGGTTGCTGAGTTTGCATCTTTAGCTGTGAAGTACAGCCAGACTTTTGGCCGCTTGGCCTTGGGCATTTTTAATCTGTAGCTCTGCTCTTAAAGAACGTACGTACCTGGGCCCACCTACTATCCTCGGAAACGTAAAATGATTGGCTAGAATCTAAAGTGTATCACAGCTCAGCAAATAAAGCACCGAAATATGCGCTGCTTTTCGGTCTGGTTACTACCGTTGCACCGGACACCGGTACCCATCCCTAATTGGCAGTGTGTCTGGGATGACTTTCTAATACTACTCATCTGCTATGGGTAGCTTTTTAGACCAGACACTTTTATTTTTGTCCTCCACTTGTCAAGTTTCTGATTTTTTTAAAGACACACTTCACACCATGCTGAGATATACCGTGTCTTTGGCTAATAGCTCTCTGGGAATCACCTTGTTAGTGCAAAAACGCTATTTTATGTCTGTCAAACTGTGTTATCTTTGGGATTTTAAATAGATTCAACTAAAGAAATTGGAAAAAACAATGTGTTTTTATGATAGGCTGCTAGTATTAAAGTGCCTAAAGGTACAATTTAAAATTGGGTCTTTGTTGTCTCCTGTGGACAAAACACTGGTTCTTTTTTTATGCATGAATGAGTCATAGTTGAGTATTAAGTGGATTAACAAATAAAAACATTCCTCTGAAAATTGTCAGGTACAAGGACTGGATGAAAATGAGTGAAAAAGCAGCAAATGTTCAAAGAAGAACTTTGAAAGACACCCAGAAGGCCTGGAAAACAATTGTTCAAGGCCACTAAAAAAAAATGTGGGGTAGTGCAAAACTTTTGCACAACACTGCACATCTTAGGTCCATAAAGGTCTTTATCTAACTACCAATGGAGTGAAATGTCAATTTTTTTTTAAAGATTTATGCAGTTATAACACAGTAATATTGACAGGCAATAGCATGGATATGTACTTAGCCAACAGTATGGATAAGTTAAATGGGAATGTTAAACTGTTAGCTAAATGTAGTGAATAAATAACTGAAATAGGTAGATAACATGTAAAAACTGCTAGCAAATAGTATAAAATAAGGAAACTCTGCTGAAAGTATAAATAAGCATTGAAATGGTTAGCAAACAGTTTGGATCAACACATTAAACTGTTAACAATGGATAATAAATTAGTTAAAAACTGTTACCTGAAAAGTAAACATTGTTGATAAGGCCTGGCTCTTCCTAAGGGGTCACATGAAGAACTGGGACTGTTGTGGAGGGCTGCACCAATAAGCTTATTACCAAATAAAATCAATACTGGGCAAAAGTTCAGTTTATTGGTGTGGCCCTCCACAACAGTCCCAGTTTCTCATCTGGCCCCTTGGGAAAATTAATTGCCTACCCCTATCGCATATAAACAAGCACAGTTCACAGCTAAACATAAACATTTAAGCTTGGCCAATAAACATAACGAACAGCTGTTAACGAAGCAGTTGATAACAGCTGTGGATGAATGGTTGAAATATTAAATCGAGCTGTGGATAAGTGACTGGGAAAGCTCTCTAATCATAGGAGATGATCAGCTTACCATGGTGAGCTGAAAGTCTAGCTTCAAGTTAAGAGGACTTCAGAAAGGGTGTGGAGCATTGCTAATGCATTGAATGAACACATTAAAAGTTGTTTTGTCAGATGTGTCAGACATGAAGAGATGAATGCTCAAGAAGGAGTAAGTATGTTTCTACCTATAGCACCTGTCTGTAGGCGAGAAGTGTTTTTATAAAGTCTGGTAATCAATACAAGTGTCTCAGCAGTGACTTGACAGCATCCCTAGATTTCTTCATTGTTTCATTACACATAGGCTATATTTGCTGTGTAGCTCAACAGGTGATGCACTGCTCACAGCACTCGGAGGCACTCTGGATAAAGGTGTCGACAGGAGGACATATGCTTTGGTGAAAACACGAAAAAAGCGACTCGGGCGACCACTTCCAGGTAGGCACGTCTTATCGCTGGAAAAGGCCCGACAGGTTAAGTGATGTGTGATTTGTTGTGAGTGGAGTAGTTTCTCAGAGGGCAAATGCTTTGTTGTTTTGCTGCTCCTATTTCTGTCAGATCCAGGTAGAGGGATCAGGGAGAGGGTGAAGACCCAGAGAGACAAACAAATCTGGGTTAACCTCTGTAGATGCTGTCCCTCGAGGCTGGATCTGAACTGTAGAGCTTGTAAATGGAGTCTGTGCATGCTGCCCTTTACTAGAAATGATAGCACATGAGTACTTGTATCCATCACAGGATTATGATGCTGCTGACACAAACAATACATAAATGGAGATGCAAGCTCACATTCAAAGAGAGCACCTCTCTGCCCATTAAAGACAGGAAACAATCAAGTTGGCTTTCGCTAAACCTTCATCCTAAAAGAGCTTCCTTTATTAGCTGTAGCTTGCATACACACTGATGTGGGCACCTGTGCAGCTTTGTGGACTCGTGAGCATCTATTTATTGTGAACATGTGCTCACATTTTATTGCTAATTCGCTTTGACGCTGCCAAAATCAGAGTTTAACATTTATGAGGTAGAAGACACAAACAGTAACCACAATGTCAAGTGGTTGTTGCCATGTGTCATCTTGCTTGAAGGTTGTGGATTTTACATGTGGGGGGGAGGTTTGTATGCAAAAGGTCAATGATATCTGCTGCTGTGAATTCTTAAAATCCACCAGATCAACAGTAGTAATCTATGGTTGGCGTAATGTGCACTCCCTTTTATATAATTATTACTTGTGCAGGTGAGGAAAAAGAAAACTGTGATACCAAAATGTACGAGACTTTATACGACATAGCATCTTCTACTTTCTGAAAATGTGCACAGTCTGCTGTGGATAAAACTGAGCACTGGGTCGGCTTTTATCAAAATCACTAATGATTCTCATTGCCGCTGACTCTGACCACATCAGCATCCTAATCCTCCAGGACCTTTCTGCAAACTTTAACAACGTTTCTCACACAATCCTTCTTTCACATCTGTCCAACTATCTTGGCCTCTCTGGTACAGCACCAAACACACCGTAGGAGGCTCCCCTGCCACCTCTGCCCCAGTTGAGTAGTGTCCCAAGTGTGCAGTCAACCATAGTGTGCTGTGGTTGACCACAGGTTTTGTGGTTGGACCCCTTTTCATCAGATCATTGCCATGGTCTCTTCTTCCATTTCTATACTGATGACTCACAATTCTATCTCAGTACCAAACTTACTTTTGCATTTTTAATAGACAATGAGCTTGGTTGGATTTAAAAAAGATCATAATTTGAGTTAAAAGCATAGACAATATAAAAGATGGACATCGCTACTGTGACATCAGTCATTGGTTTGCGACTAAATGTCTTCTTTTTTGAAGCCTCCATGAGCGTTTTCGACATCGCCATCTTGGTATTTGAAACCAGATGTGATGAGGCAAGGGGAAGATCTGACCGTGAAACTTCATGCTCATTGGCTTGTCAGTCATAAGCTAATGGGCATATCTTTGACAATCCTGCCCATAGAATAACATCGTTTACTAAATGATATTAATTAACACTCCCACTGGGTTTAAATCTGGGACTCTCGGCCATTTGACCTTAGAACTGAAGAAGCTTCTCGGATGAGAGGTGAAACGTCTTCAAGCAACTTAAAGAAGTCCAGACGCTTTTCTTTGCAAACTCCTTTGACTACGATGACCTGGATGACTGAGAACCTTCACAGACATAAATGATATTAATGTTTTATTCAGTGTAAATGAATACCTTCCATAAACCAGTCAAGGGGTGGTCTGTTTTCCCATAAACTTCTGTTTGACCGAAAGTCTTTTTGCAAAGTCTGGATTTGCATCAGACTGAGATGCTTTGGTGTGACCTTAAACAGGTGTTTATTCTGGAAACCCAAAATATGGCTGAATTTAAAAAAAAAAAAATCCTTGATTTCAGTTCTTGCTGTCAGGGGTGGCACAATCAATTTAGGGAGCAATTATTTTTCACACAGGTAGGTTTGGATAAAGCTTTTACCTTAATAAATAAAATCATCATTTAAAAACTGCATTTTGTATTTAATTGAGTTACCTTTGTCTAATATTAAAACTTAGTGTGACAAGACATCTTGAATGGGGCAAATATTTTTCCATAGAACTGTATTTTCTCATGTTGTTGCAAAACAAAACGTGCCGCAGTTCAGCTAGCCTGGGACATTAATTAATATGCGACATAAATGCCAAAAGCTAATTAAAAATAGATAAACATATAGATCCTACAGATTGTTTTGAGGCTTTAAGTTGCAACCTAAGAAAAAGATTATTCAGCAGGTCTTAATTTTCATGTTTTTGCTAAGACAATTAAGAGTTTTAATTAGAATAATAAAGAACAATGAAGACTTTTTAATGAATAAAAAAACAACTTGTTTTTGGGGGGGAAGATTTTTCTTGTCCTACCTGGAATTTGGATGAAAATGAGGAAGAGGAAGAGGATGCTGTTAACAAAGACATCAGTAGCTAAAAACAGCCTAGGCTCATGAAGTCTTGGCATCTCAAAAAACAGAAGAAAAAAATACCCCCTTCTATATTACACCAGTTTTCTTTTTCTTTTCTTTAAAGCCAGTGCTTTTAAGTTCTGTGGTCAGCATCTCTGCGCTCCTTCACAGCCAGGATGAAAAGTTAGAGGGGAAGAAAGATGAAGAGCGAGCGGGAGAGGAAGAGAAGAGAGAAATCTTCCAACTGGCAGCAGTATGGACTAGGGGAAGCTCAAGCATGACTAAAAAGTACATTCACCGCTAGTCAGTGAATTTTGCTCCCTATTTGTCACTGCCACCTTGGAGAGCAGTAAGCATTAATAATACATGGGAGTTGGGGGAATCTATTAGAGGCTACCCTTGCGGAGAGGAATCAGACGTAGGCTGAGCACTGGAGCTGTTAGGAAGGGAGAGTTTGAAGACAGAGAGAGAGAAGAACAGAAAGCCTGAGTGCTCCGACCATGCCCCTCTTATTTATTAGAGAGATTTTTAGGGAGGGGGTGGTGGAGGTGTCAGGTGTGGCTCATGTGATGCATCATCGGAAAGGAGAGAGAGAGTAGGAAAGGAAAAGAAGACGAGAGAGTGTCGTGGCGAGAGGAACCTCAGGACATGGCTGTAATTGAGTTCATTGATCAAACAGAGAAGGAGGAGGGAAGTAGAAAAAATAAATATATATATACGGGACATACTGTTACCTAACGGTGCATTCAAGCAGCTCAACAAACTCAAGGAAGTGTGCTTGTGTTGTTTGACCTGAGATAAGTTGGCTGATTTGAATCAAACGACAGCTTCTGGGGCTGAAAAGTAAACATGGCTTTGCCCAACGACTGCATTTCCCTTTAGTCACTACCTGAGGCTGGCTCCAAAACCGAGTCAATCTCCAAATACTCCCGTGTTTAAATGTCAAAATGTACAGCAGAATTAAACAATTTTATAAGACCTGTTGAATAATTAGGGCAACCAATGTAGCCAGCTGAGTGCTAAGCTTCATCTCAGCTAATTCATAACACAGAGCTGTATCTCTTGCCCCTGTTTGTGGTGTTTGTGCCTTTTTGAGCTTCAGGAATAGTTCTCCAGGCTTCTTGAAGGACATTCAAAGCTCTTCTTTGGATGTTTCTGCCTTTTGTTCTGTTCTCTGTCAGCATGATCCCACACTGCTTCAATAATGTTGAGATCGAGGATCTGGGGAGGCCGATCCATGACTGATAGTGTTCCATTGTCTGTTTTTCTATCCACGTATGATTTTACTGCATTGGCAGTGTGTTTGGGATCATTGTCATGCTGACAAATGAAGGTCTTGGCAATCAGATGTGTCTTCCAGATGGTATGTGATGGTACATTTCTGCTTTCATAATTCCAGCAATTTTTACAAGATCTCCACACCACTGGCTGAAATGGAGCCGCAAACCATGACAGAGCCTCCGTCGTTTCTTACAGATGCTCGTAGAAACTCACTGTTGTACATCTCTCCTGACCTCTTCCATACATTTCTGATGATTATTTGCACAAAAATTTCAAATGTGGATCATAGGTCATATGTAAAAAACAAGAAGTTATGACCATTAGCCGTGTCAGAATGTAGATTCTGCATGCAGATTGACAGAAGGATCCAAACCTCTGCACTGCACCAGATGCAGTTTCAAATTAGCAAAAGGGCGATGGTGTAAACGCTCAACTCCAGTCTTTAAACAGGTTCACAAACCAGTGGTTGATGTCATAGTGACCAACTCCTCTTTTTGTTCTGTCTACGGTCTGAGACAACATGATCAGTTTACTATTAGGCAATCCTCTCTCTTTGTTTTTGGAAGTTTACTAGTAGCACCCATTCTTACCATATCATAGCCACAAGCTTGTTGGGTCACTGTTGTAGGTAGGCTTGGTATTCATGCAGCTTTCTCGAGTCTTGAGTGTGATAATCAGACGTACTTCAGCTCCACTGTGCTGGACTTCAGCTGGTCAAAGCAGTTCTTGATCTGTTACTTGAACCAGAACCTGATGCAGGTGTAGAGCTGGAGAAGAACTGCTCAGTTCATGGTGGTGGAGTTATTGTTTGTCTATCAAATCAGGAACTTGTCAAGTAGTGCTGATTACTGCTATAGTATATATATATATATATATATATATATATATATATATATATATATATATATATATATATAGCTAGCTAAGTATATGTGTGCCACTTTTCACGCACACACAACCCTCACTTCTGCCACAAATGCATAATCCTGTGGAAATCACTGTATTGCATTTTAATATCAAATTATTGATATAAAGCTAAATTTGAATCAGCTAGTACTGTCTATGAAGCAATTTTTATCATTTAAGAACACATTAGCTCCCAGATTATGTTGTTCTTTGTCACTCTGACTGAATTCTGACTGGATTCAGACATTTTTCTCTAAACAAAGAGACCCCAGTCCCTCTCTTTGTTGCCACACACTCTTACCCCCTCTCCTACATTTTGGCCAGGTCTAAGCACTTTGTGGAGGTGGGAGGGTGCAAAAAGAGAAAAAAAAAGAAGAAGAAGAAAAAAGTGGACCATTTGTTGCTTCAGATGTGCTGCTAATCCTTTGATCGAACCTCTTATGCTCTTCAAACTTGCGACCGGGGCCAAGCTACTAATGAAATTCTGAGGCCGGCAGATAGGCCTCGAGCCGGAGCGTGACAGAGTCCATCTGGTGTGCTAAAGTCCCCCTCTGCTCTCAAACACACACTGCTCAATGCAACTCTATGGGAACACTTTGAAGTGTTTTTGCAGTATTTAAGCTGCTACACTGGGGCCAAATCCACTCTGCCCCTACCTGAAATTAGAAGCCACATTAACTGCACTCTGTATATTTTAATAGTAATCAGCCATTTATGAATACATTTTGGTACATTAGAATTTAAATAAGAACATTATGATGAAACTGTCAGCTTGTCCAACAGTCTCTACGCTACATTTTTCACTGTGAGCCACCTGTTCGGTTTTGGAGGGAAACCTGCTGGACTGCTTTATGGCACGAAACAGGAGGAGGGCGCTGTTCTTCCAGAGCGAGCGGACACAAAGATTTTAGAGCTTCTGGTGACAGCAGATGGTGGAAGGAGTGAAAGACTTCCAACATGGCTGTCCTATTCAGGAAAAAGGGAGCAAAAGCAACAAAACTAGTGGGAAATGTGTTAAAGTGATACTTCAGACGAAGCACATGAATCAAACCGTCACTTCCTGTCAGCTTTGAAGGTGGAAGCTTTGTGGTTCATTCGCTGGTGCAGAAGGCAGACTCACAGAAGTTTTATCACAGGCGAATGTTAATCAGTTGCTTTACCTTGTTTTCTATTTTACTGCACTGCATATAGCTGAAATGAATAGCCAGCCCTTCTGATGACAGAACCTCCAAATGTAACAGTGTTACTAGTTTACTTTACATTATGTGATACCAAATCAAATATCTTTGCATTTTGAGTCACGTCTTTGACAAAACAGGTAATTTGAAGATACTATCCTGAGCACAGGGAAGTTATACTGGACACGTCTATACTTCCATTTTTCCACTTGGTTTTTTCGGGGTCCCCCTGGTTACCCTTTCGCTGTTTCTTCATTTCAGTCTCGTCCTTTTTCTTTCAATTCAATTTTTATAATATAGCAGCAATTTAAAACAATAACCTCAAGGTGTTTTATATTGTAAGGTAGCACCGTACAATATAAGTGAAAAAACCCCAACAATCAGACAACCCCGTATGAATGACCGCTTGGCGACAGTGGCAAGGAAAAACTCTCTTTTAACACTAAAAGGAAGGGAATGCCATCTTCTTTTACCACAATATGCTATAAAATGATATTTTGAAGGTTATTTTCATTGTGTGGTTTACTGCATTTAACTTCTTGTCTTTGCCCCCCCCCGATTGCTATTGTCCACCTGATTACATCCATGGTGTTCCTAAGAGCTCAGATAATCAGATTTCTTGAGTTATCCCTTCAAAGTAAATGTGTTTTATTTAATTGCTCAACTTTGCAGCTGTTTCCATTATGGGTCTTTTGTCTAGTCATCCTCCCCTCACCCCAACCGGTCACGGCACATGGCCGCCCCTCCCTGAGCGTGGTTCTTCCAGCAGTTTCTTCCTGTTAAAAGGGAGTTTTTCCTTCCCACTGTTGCCAAGTGCTTACTCAAAGGGGAGCATTTAAATTAAAGCTTTTTTACATACTTTCTTAATTATTAAATAAATTATTTGTTAGTCTTTTTATTCTTATTGTTAATACCATTAACTGTATCAAAATTCATCAATCATTCATCAAAATTTTAAAAATCATCGACGTATATATATGTTTTTGTACAAACCTTACACAAATACAAATCCCCCTGAGCGCCACGTTAAACTCTATTATATTTCTATGCTGTAATTTATATACACTTTACAATATATTATATATTATAATACTATAATTAATAATTCCCAGTCTTATGGGATAAATAAAGTATATCTTAGCTCTACTGTCTATGCTTAAGTGGTTAAAGTAATTAATTCAAATCATTAGCATCACCCCACCCCGAGTTTTTTTTTCTCAAAATAAGGATACAAAAACATATTTTTTGACATCTTAGAAACAGAATGATGTTTATACTACAAAACCATTTTCTCACTTGAGAAAAGAAGCCAAACCGGGCCAGCATTTGATGCCAGCTTTCAGTGTTTGTTCCTGTCAACACATTTTGGTCGGTACCCAAAAAAAAGAGAGAGGCTCAATATCAAGCTACCTGTGATGTTTTGGCAGCTTCTTAGACAAACCTGAAGAACCTGCATGTAGAGGTGTTGTTTGCTCCAAGTAATCCTCTTTATCTCACGCCAAAATTAAGAATAACTCCTAGAGAAAGCAACCCTGATGACCACTAGCATGTTTGAAAGAGCAAATCACAGTAAAAGCTGCCGTCCTTTCACCCGGTTTTTGAACCGTTTCTGTGAAATATCCAAACCTATCAAGCCTTAGATAGAACCAGTTTTTTTGGGGGGTTTTTTCATACATTTCCACACTTGACAGACCTGTGTAGGAACCCTGATCTGTCTTGTAGCTTGTGTTTGAAAACATGCCTGGTTGCACTGACCCAATCCATACTACACAAACACACACACATCCACAAACACACATGCCTCAGCGCCTGAGAGGATGAAGCATGCACACACAGACACACCAGAGCCTTACATGCAAGGATGCACGTTGATGCTAACACATAGGGAAAGTAATGCAGAGGAACAACACGCACACACACACTTAACCATACACTTTCTTATGCCTGTAGGAAAAAAGACGAGAAACAGCGAACCACCTGCTGTGAACTACACATTCATTCTGTTTGTATTTTCTTCAGTGTGCTGAACTCGCTCTATTGATGTGCTGTTTGTCTACTTTTTCACTTCTCAAACTTACTTCAAAAGTGAGGCTCTGTCTGCTCCATCTTAACAAAGCTGGTTTCATCATGAGGGCCAAAAAGAAATCGAGTTTCATTGCATGTTGTCGAAGTGTCGGTGTTGTTATTTTTACATATGTTTCAGTTAAATTTGGTCATACAGGCACAAGAATTTCCACAAGAATAACTGGATTTTTTAGTTTTCAGTGCTAATAGTAACCAAGAAGAACTTCTGAGCATTAAAATAGGGCAGAAAGGTCATTTAAGTGGCTTTGAACTTGGTATGGTTTGCCTGAGTATCTCAGAAACTCCT
Source organism: Oreochromis aureus (assembly GCF_013358895.1). Classification (NCBI taxonomy): domain Eukaryota; kingdom Metazoa; phylum Chordata; class Actinopteri; order Cichliformes; family Cichlidae; genus Oreochromis; species Oreochromis aureus. The sequence continues at coordinate 19,028,618 of NC_052963.1, read as the reverse complement.
ACACAGGCATCTCTATGATTTACAGAGAATGATTCAAAAGAGACAAGATATTCAGAGAGTGGCAGTTCTCTCTGTGAAATTACCTTGTTGATGCCAGGCGCAAGATTAATTCAAATAATCGGCTGTTGCAACCAAGGTATGCAGAAGAGCATTTCTGGACACATTGAAGCGGATAGGCTACAGCTGCAGAACACCACAGAAAATCAGTAAAATGTTATCTAACCAGTCTTGATTTCTGCTCCAACATTCAGATAGTACAGTCTGAATTTGGTGTAAATGACATGAAAGCATGGATCTATTCTTCCTCGTATCTACAGTTCTAGCTGTTGGTGGTGTAATTGTGAGGGGCATATTTTCTTGGCACACTTGCCATTTAAACACCACAGCCTATCTGAGTATTGTTGCAGATCATGTACGTCCCTTTATGACCACAGTGCACCATCTTGTGTGGCAGCTTCCAGCAGGAAAACACACCATGTAACAAAGCTGAGATCATCTCATACTGGTTTCTTTCGGTTCTCAGTCCAATAGAGCACCTTTGAGATATGGCGGATTGGGAGATCCTCATCATGGATGCGCAGCCAACAAATCTGCAGCAACTGTGTGATGCTGTCATGTCAACAAGGACCAAAATCTCTGAGGAGTGTTTCCAGCACCTTGTTGAATCTGTACCATGAAGAATTAATGTAGTTCTGAAGGCAGCAGAAGCAAGCTGTACCTCATAAAGTGTCCAGTGAGTGTAGCTACATCAAAACAAATCTTTTTAAAATTTTTAATCAGACAAATAAGAAGCTTAATGTGACAACTGGCCTGCGTGCCTTGTAAGTTTATTCATTACATGAAAATAAAGGTATGATATCTTCGTTATAAACTTCTAAAGTGACTGCTTTAGAAGTTTAAAAATATATATATTGTTAAACAGTACAACTCTAGCGTGGAATAAAGTGGATCAATCCAGCACCAAAAACCAAAACAACAATTTTCCTGCAGATAGCGCTGACAAAAAGACCGTATCATATGGACACAATCACATCAAATGGACTGAAGATGATGCAGTGTTCAGTGATATGGAGCCCCGAGGCTCACAGTAAATCTGACCTCTCACTGCTGGAAATTACAACAATAGATTCACAGCTTGCTGGTTTCACATCTCATCTTTAGTGTGAGTCTGTGTGTGTCCTGAACGTCAGCATCAAGCATCGACACGAGAAGTTCCTGCAGAAGAAAGTCTCGGAACTTTGCCCAAATACTTGTTTGTTTGTTACGCTTTGTATAAATTAACCTACATGTCAGTGATCACCACGACCTAAAATCGCCTCTGTAAAATAAATAATCACATTTAAATACTAATTTTACAAACGCTTGCTGATTTCGTCTCATAAGGTAAAATAAATCAATAAATCCATAAAAATATATTATTGAAATTACTATTAGTATATAATAATGATCAAAAAATACTCATTATTATGACTATATACTGTTATAACAAATGTTCTGTATTCATTTACTGTTTATGGGGGGGCAAGCAAACAAAAATAAAATAGATAATGTACTACCACATTTTCTGTTTTTTTTTTAATAATAATTTTTTAAATAATAATTTTAATAATTAATAATTTATAAAGAACAACTTTGTTATTTTTTTCTTCTTGAGATTATTTAATGATTGCAAAATTAAACTGAAAATTATTCAGATTTCAATTCAGGATTATTCGTGCTTCTCTCTCTTTTATAAAGTCTCTGTTAGGTCAGAATTTAAAATGTATGTTACATAATCTGAAAATTTGTTTGTTTGTTTTTTATTCCCTTGTGTATTTTCCTGAAAATGAGGATAATAGAGAAGTATCAAAGGAGGTGGGTAGTGTGTCCCAGGAGGCGGCAAGAAGGAGTTCACCCAGGGCAGGAATTTAACGAAAAGAGACGACTGTCTGGAGTTAAGGTTTAAGGAAATAACTTTAAGGTGGGCTGTGTTTTTTTTGTGCTTTGTTTTGTTTTATTTGTGTGTCTGTGTAAGGCAGGAAGGGGATGTCTGTCTTTAACCACCTGGAAGTATTTATAGAAACAGGAAGTGAAGGAGGTTCATAATTCAGTTTCTGAGCCAGGTCACGGGTGAAGATTAGAAGGCAGATAGAGGTTCAGATTATGGTTAAGATTACAATGAAAAACAAGCTGAGAATTAAAAAAAAAAATAACCCGTATGTAGGTTAAATTAAAAACATGGAGCTATAACCACTTTATTTACCGAAACAAATTATCAAAAAATGTAAGTAAAGTGGAAAGAATGAAGTAAATATATGTGAAACTACGGGCGACGCAAAAACACAGACAATCGGAAGAAATCTGAGGGTATGGAGGACCAAAACTGCAAAACTACCAAAATAAAAATAACTAAATTGCCCAAAAATATAAGCTGTGAATTAATATTTTTACTTATGTTAATTTAGATGTATTTATTTATATTTTAGAATAATTTCAAGTCAAACGGATTATTAAAAGTGCTATCTATCTATCCATCTATCAGTTTTTATACTGAGTAGAATAGAAACTTTAAAAAAAAGAATATCTTACAGCTGCCAAATGTAGAAAATGACTACATTAAACATAGTGATGCAGGAGGGATCCTGATGTTTAATTGTCTGGTAAAACATCACACTGATCACTAAATATTATTTTTTAGAAACATGCAAATCAGGTTCAAAAACTCACATATGTGACTGTGTATTGTAGTGTTCCCAGTTCATGTTTTTTGTTAAATGTACAAATAATGCTTCTGTTGTTGTATTTATTTTGCAGACAGACTGCACAAAGTGCTTCACAGGCTTTCCTGGAAGACAGTCACATGTTGGGGGGGATAAACCTGCCATTTTACTCACAGAATACCATATTTTAGCAACAAGCAGAGTGTTGTGAGGGGATTACTGAAAGAGCAGAGCAAATTAAAACTGTGAAAGTAAATGTGATGGAGGCATGCTGCTGTAGATTTCTTGCAATGGCACAAAAAACACCCCGAAACTAAAATATATCAACCTTTATTAACCTGAGATGAGTTCTAGAGACTAATATCTCACAGGAAGACCAAATGAAATCAAAACTGTTTTGTCTGCGCAGCATTATTAAGATAAGAGAGAAAATATGTTATGCTTTTATTTGTAATCTAGGTGAACCAACGCCTGAGGCAACAGCAATTCTTAAGGGGTAAATAGAAGCTTAAAGCATAATCCACACACTGATGCTTGTTTAAGTGATTATTACTGGCTGGATTTACCCACCTTCTGATTCACCACTGCATCGCTGATTACCACCGATTTATATCTGCTGAGAAAAAGGTGGGAGAAATCTTTATTTTTGTGACAAACAAAAGACGAAGCGAGCTGAAACTGGAGTGGGGTTTCTTAAAAAGGTAATTGTCTGGAAATGTAAAAAGTGTGGCTTTTTATCCCCTTAATCCTGTTAGATTTGGGTGGAGATATGAATGAGGCGCTCTAATCTGTTCTAAGGTGTGGAAGAAGGGATAATGGAGATTGAAGAAGATAGGGGTGTTAAGGAAGTGTGCTGCAGCTTTCGATGAGCAAGAGAAATGCGAGACACGGCCTATAATGTGCTCGAGTGTCCTTAAAAATAAAATTTGCTTTCAGAGCTTTCAGAAAATTGGCGTTCTACAATAGGTGATGCAAAAGGAAAAGGGATTAATGTAGTGAGACATAAAGACAAAGACTACACAAGAAGGGATAACGATGAAATCAAAGCAGAAACCAAAACTCGTTAACTTTGCAAAAACCTGAGACGGTCATGGTGTTAAATTTAGGAGAAATCTTCGATATACTCTGACACTGAGGTAACCACAAGAACAACATACATTTCACATTCTCAGAGAGTGTAAATGAAATTTTGGATTGACCTTACAGACTGGTGTACATTACACCCAGAGAGGGAAAACAAATCATTCTTTGCAGTTAGACTTATCAATAAGGAAATAGTTTTGATTTTAACCCAAAATATATCATCAGTATAATCAGAAGCGTCTCGGCTCATGTGGAAGAAATTATCTTCCAGAGTTGAATCATTTGATATCTGTTGATTCCACATAACCCTGAAATTTTGGGCTTCCAGTGAAATTTGGAGTTCATTTTAAAATGTTGCTGCGTATAGACACATGAGCCACTAGTGTCAGGCTGGACCCTGCTTTACCATCAGAGCTGCTTTAATCCTTCATTGCATAGATCCAACAAGGTGATGGAAACATTGCTCAGAGATTTTGGTCCATGATAACATGACAGCATCAAACTGTTGTTGCAGATTTGTTGTTTGCACATTATCATCATATGATGTGAATCTCCTGTTCCACCACATCCCAAAGGTGCTCTACTGGATTGAGATCTGGTGACTGTGGAGGCCAACTGAGTACAGTGAAGTCATTGTCATGTTCAAGAAACCGGTTTGAGATGATTTGAGCTTTGTGACGGCGTGCTATCTTGCTGGAAGCAACCTTTAGAAGATGGCTACACTGTGGTCATAAAGGGATGGACATGGTCAGCAACAATACTCAGGTAGGCTGTTTAAATGATGCTCAGTTGGTACTGAGGGGCCCAAAGTGTGCCAAGAGAATCTCCCCACACCAATAAACCGCCACCAGCATCCTGAACTGTTAAGTTCAAGGCAGATACAAGGCAGGATGGATCTCTGCTTTCATGTTCATACTAAATTCTGAACCTATCTGAATGTTGCAGCAGAAATCAAGACTCATCAGACAAGAAAACCTTTTTGCAACCTTCTATTGTCCAATTTTGGCGAGTGCATATGAAATGTAGCCTCAGTTTCCTGTTCTTAGGTAACAGTAGTGATACCCGGTGTGGTCTTCTGTAGCCCATCTGCTTCAAGGTTCACAGGGTTGTGCATACAGAGATACTCTTCTCCATATGTTGGTTGGAACGAGTGGTGTTTTTTGTGTTGCTTTCTTGTCAGCAATGTTTGGAAAAATATCCAACATAGAACAACAATAGAGTCCAACATCAATGCCTTTTCAAAGTTACTTAAATTACCCTTCTTCATGCTTCCGATGCTCAGTTTGAACTTCAGCTGCCTTTTTAAATGCATTCAGTTCCTGCCATATGATTGGCTGATTAGACATTTGTGCTAATGAGCAGTTGAACAGGTGTACCTAACAAAGTGGCTGGTGATTGTACATCAGAACTTGTAAGCCAATAAGGTCAGCTGACTCTGTGGTCTATTTTAAATAAATGCTGGAACAGGGTTGATTTTTGTGAACATCAGCACCCTTTTATTTCTAACTCTTGACTCTAAGTATGAATCTATGGGTATGATCCAACATTGCAAAGTGAAGTTATGTGGTTAACAACAAATGTTTCTCTTAGAGTTTTAACTTTGATGTAGAGAAAATGTTTAACAATCCCCTGTTGTGAAAAAAACAGCAATAAATATTAAATGACAATTAACTAAACAAAACTATGCCCATGAGACAGCATATAAGACAATGGGAGTAAAAACTGGTGAGGAAAAAAAGCTTCCTTTATGTTGCTGTCATTGTCTTTTATTTCTTTAAAACTTCAAGAAACAAAGACAAATGCTTCAGCTCACTATAAAACCTAATTTCTCTTCATTCAGCCATCCTAATGCCAGTTCATGAAGAAGTCGTTGCCTTTTGTTATGTCAGGGCAGCGGACGTTTTTGACACTGCTACTATAGCTCGTCGCCTCGAAGGACGACTCCTCGCATCGCTGTTTACCACTTTGACAGATTACATTATTCTTCCAGCACGACACTGTCACATCCTCCGACAGTTTCTCAAAGCCCAAACGAAATCTGGAAGATGCCCCAATGTTTCCCATCTTGCCAACCAAGGATATCACTTCTTCTGTAACACCACGACGTGCTGGCCACTCAAAAGTTGACACGTTTGACATCACGGCACAGACCCAGAAACATTTTGTCCTTTTTCTTTTTCCAGTTAAAAATTGTCTACCACAGTAATAATGATACCACTGACACTATACTCTCAGTGACACCATAAAGGTAGTCAAAATAGTAGTAGTGCTAAACACTAGAAGAACCAATAGTTAAATGGGCTGCTACAGTTTATTATTTGAAATAAGTCTCAAGCCATGAATATTAAAATATGTCATAAAGAGAGCAATTTGAAATACCATAAAATCAGGTACATGTACTTGGTGTCAGCTCTAGCCATTTGGGGCCATAGCTAAGTTTACCATTTGGTTAACAGATGTTGTGCCACATGTGTGAGTTTCTTGTTTGGTGATGCTCAAAGGAACGTCTCCCACCAAAAGCAACAGTAGATGTCGGTAAAGAATTAGTGGTCATACAGTTCAAAGAAATCATTAAAAGCCCCCAGTGACCGTTAGCATCCTGTAAAGGGATGCTAACAATGGCTAACTGTAAGAGGCTGCTAGCATCTACTAGCATCCTCTTACAGTCAGTCTGTCTCCTGTCTGTACCAGCTGTAAATCACACTTCATGGGATCTAATTATCAAATTTTAAGAGTTAATCCAAAATATTTGGCATACCATGAACTAGTGGCACCATAGGTGTCTGTCTAGACAACCTTTGCAAAAAAAGTCTTGTAGTTAAGCTTGGACAGCAGCTCTAGTCAAAGTAAAGTAATATTAATGATATATAATAAATATTTAAAGTAAAGAAAGTAATTGATAGGTTCTGTTTTCAAATTTTTACTTTTCTGACACTCAAGTTACAGGTTAAGTGCATCAGTGTGGTCTCCAACTATCACTCCACTGTATATTATTCTACACTGTTACTGTATATGGATATCCATCACGGTGCCAGCGAATGAAGCACGGGCTCCCCAGACAAGAGTTTATCGTTGTAAGTGTAAACACACCAGCGTGGGGAGGAAGGTGTAACGGAGAGGATGTTGTGGATGTAAGATGCAGGTCGCAGATAAAAGCCGTAATCACAACAAATGACCCCTTATTATTACAGATGTTGAGGATAACATGTTAAACGTGGGAGAGAGCCCGAGGGGGAAAGGGGCTCCACGGTGGTTTATTTTCCTCAGCAACAGGAAAAAGAAAAAGGAAAATACCAGCTTATATGCAACAGTGCACCCACGCCATTCCCAGGTTATCCCAGTCTGACCACAGTTAAGGTGTTCTTTGAAGTTCTGTTGCTAATATCCATCTGCTGCTCCTGTTTCTGTTTTAACTGAGAGACTAAACACTGACGCTTTCAAGCTGCACTAATCAGTGATTCTACATCACTGATGTGACTCGTGCTGCTGAGAAAAAAAAGAAAGAAAAGAATGAAAGCCCTCTTCACATCTATTTTATTTATTATTTCCATCTTTGTTCAACGCTCTCAAAATATACCATAAATTCGAGTGGAATGTAAATTCAGTATGTGGCATGCACAAGCGCTTCTCATGATGCTTCCTGTGTACTTCAAGGCATATCAGCTGAAGGGTCAACACTGGAGGTGGGGTTCACACAAGAGGACACCGCTAGTCCAGGTTTTAGATGGCTCTGGTTTCTACTGAGCAGAGGCTTTGTAGCGTGGGATATGAGGCCAGACTCTAAAGCCGAAGGAAAATAAACCCAAACAGGGAGGAAATGTTGGCTTATCTGAGCTCAGGAACATGTACAATCCTCTCCCACCCTCCTACACGCCTATCCAACTCCCAGAGGCAATTTCAGCAGTGCGTTATTATGCATTCTTTTTAAGCCGTAAAAATATCTAATATGCCCTTCCTGTATTTAAGTGAAGCTTACCTTATTACATTATTGTATCACATGTTTGCTGCCCTACAAAAGCCAGAGTGTGAGCTGTGTGGGCAGTGAGACTGAGCTGATCTCCTGCTCTAACAGGAAAGAAGCGGTGGTCCAGGAAAGGATTATTTATCATTTAGTCCTATTTATGAGCATAAATTGTTTCTGCGGTGAAGTCTAAACTGTACTTTTGACCTTTGATCTAACTTTGGTTTGTCTTTTCCCTCCTTATATGGAACGGGCAGACCGCAAGTGCCTCAGAATGCAGCTGGGGCAAAATGGGCAATTGCCCCGAGGCACCCCAAAGTCCGCGGGCACTGAAAGCTCTGAGGTTATTGTATGTCATTTGGTTTGTGCAAATTTAATTGAGGGTTTGTTTGTGAATTAGCATGCCTAATGCACAAGATCAGCTGACATGACACAAGCCCCAAAGCATTTCAAGTTAGTGCTATACAGTGTAATACCTACTTTTTACGCCGAGCAGCCACAAAACATAAACAAAAGAAACAAAAAAACATTAAATAAAAATGAAAGTTGCCCTGGTAACCTTGGGGTTTTGCATCTATGTGAATGTTAGTTTGGCACCTACCACCCACTTAACCTCATTAACCAGATAATAGCATGTGAATATGCAGAATATGTAGGCAAGGATCAGTATTATTGGCTTCCTTTGAGTAGTTCAGTTTATATAGTTGCAACAGTCCTTTGGGACAGCAGTTAAGCTTATTTTTAGTTCTTTGAAATGTATCATTTAAACAGTGACAGAGACATGGAATTGTCTTATTAAGTTTGTATGGCAGATACCGATTTGTCTGTGGTCACTAATCCCTAAGGCGGTTGTGAAACTCTGATGAGTCTGGGTTGACGACTGGTCTCCAGGCCTGTGTACCTGAGGCCTAAACAATGTTGTAGAACCTGACCAATATATTCCTTCTGGACCGACATCCATTAGATCACAAACAGCACTGAGAATGAGTTTTAGAAACATGCCAAATTTTGACCGGGTGATCAAAATCCCCAGCTCCAAATTTATATGGTGCACGCAAGAAACCTGATCTATGGAGGCCATATTTCAGAGCCAACAGCACCCAGAGATCTTTTGATTATGTCCCAATTTTTCAGTGCTTTTTTGACAGCTAGAGGTGGACCTCCGAAATATTGACCAATCAACATTAATGATGATCCCAACCCTCATTCTAATCCCAGGCAATTAGAGTATGTACTTTTAATTGCAGTCCAGGGTGACCGACTTGAGACAGGTGAGATAGGCTTCAGCCCAGCCACAACTCTGATGGATTGATGGATGGATCTATGGATGGGCATTTAGGCAATCAGGCAATCAAAGAAAATAATCATTCACATATTTATCATTAAAATCTGATTTGCCATTCTCCAAACTGTAGAGTTGGTGTACAGTTACCACGTATGATGGCTTAGCCCTCAAGGGTTAATATGATCAATGTATATGTTCCTAGATTAGTTCAATGATTACCAGAAACTGAAGAGTCTACAGATAAAGTAAGGCCAACACATTGTTCAGAGGACTTCTAGCAGGTTAATCCCTGACGTTTTTAAATGACATACTCTGTATATTACTGCAATAATATGCAGTGTAAGCCTTTTGTTGAGCTGCAGCAATACAAATACAGGTTTGAGACTACTGCTGGTTCCTTTTGGATTGCCGCCATTTAGTCTTTGAGGAATTCTAGGCTGGGAAAGACAAGTCTTAAAACAAACCTGTCATTTGCTTTCAAATATAATTCATTTTAATGTGCCTGTGGTGACCTTCTTTACCTTTAAAAACATATGACTTCACACCTTAGTTTTGCCCAGTACAAAGGCAGTTTTCTACTCAAGGCCATTGAGGACCTCCAAGTCAAGCTTTGGCTTTGGGCTCTTGCCTAAGGGCATCTGAAACACATTGTGGGGGGTATTACTCATTCATATGTGTTTTCCTACCTGGCAAAATCCAAGTTTTATTAAAACAGGCAGTTTTCAGATGTGAATGTGCAAACCTGTTTTCTTCACACTCAGCAAAAACTTTAATTAAAGGTTTAAAAGTTGATTTAGAGGAAGTTTTACTTCAATCTGCTGCCATAATACACTTACAGAAAGGTATTCTTTTGTCCAACACTTCCAGTACCTAATACCAGATTTCCACCCCATTCTAACACCAGTTCCTTTCTTAATCTTGGGGACTCGCCTCTGGCCACAGCTATCAGGGTTTTTCTCACAGATGTGAGCATGCCACATCCATCTTTGCCAGGAAGTCAATTCCTCTGCGGCCTCAGTTTGTCAGCCAGAGCAAACAGGGTTTTGATAAATGGAATCCAAGGTGCGCAGTCACCTGGAGTTGGCATTCAAAGTCTTTTCTCTGTGTGAGGGTGTGTGTTTTTACAGCTGTAAGGTGCCTTCGGTGAAGTCCTTTCCACTCCTATGTTAAATTTCATGCCTCATCCCTTCACCCGCTGGCAACAGCAGCAGCTTGAAAACACACCTTGAGAAACTCAGCTCACACAGTTATGGACTGTCTAATGTGGTCAGGACTGAAACCAAAGACATACATTCACTAAATTACAGCCAGAAATCTACAAAAACTAACAAATGTATCATGTCCCGTACGTCTTTGACTAGGTGGGCCAATCATCTCAAATCATCTCTCTGTTTGGTTTGGGTCTACAGCCAGTGTGTAGTGGTCTATCTTCAGTTTTGTGTAGACCCCTAATTGCACAATATTACAAACACTGCACACCGCCTTTGTAAACTCTTACATGGCCTTTTGAGATAAAACAGACCAAGATGTAACAACCTGTTGCACTCAGTAAACCAAAGAAACACAAAAAACAGGGAAACTTGCTGGGGAAACTGTTTTTTTACTCCTTAGTTTCAGTAACAAAAAAAAAATCTAAGCTAATATATTTAAGCCTCAGTTTAGAAGATAATTTTGATTTCTGAATTAACGGCTATAACTATCATCCTCTGCTACTTACCTACAAATCAATTATTCACGGTGTTTACCAGTATAAAGAAATTCACTTCAAGTCTTTCTAAGACCTTTAAATACCACTTTTAAACCATCTAAGTAAAAATATACACTTTCCCAGTAAATTCATTGTTGTCAGTTTCTCAAAGCCTATGCTCTTTTTTGAGTTTGCAGTACGCTCAACATAGCACACAATATGCATTGCAATCATTTCCAGCCACAAAAGTTTCAGGTTTCAAGCAATTTGCCAATAACCTTGTATCTTTCCTTTTCAATAAAACAACAAGCAGGATTTCTAGCAAGACCTTCTTCATCATTTTCAACTAGTTGGTCTGAAGGTTTTTTGTAATTGGAGTGCACAGTGTGAGGGGGCACAAATAGGGGCATCAAGTACCGGAAACCATTTTATTGATGCAACAAAAATAAACAATAATTCAAACTGAGGTAGTATCTTATGCAGTTCTTTATGGAGAAAAGCACTGAGCCACACCTCTTAATCTTTGAATTCAGGTGTTTCCAGCCCCATTGCCACAAGTGTATAAAATCAAGCAACTAGCCATTCAGTCTGCCTTTACCAAAATGTTTAAAATAATAAGCTTGCTGAATCTGAGCATAGCACTGTAACATGGATACCACCAATGCAACAAGTCAGCTTTTGGTATTTTTTTTCGCCTCTTAAATGTTTCATGTTCAGCTAGTTGTAAGTAGTATAGTAACCATAGCAACTCAGCTGTGGAGTGAAAGACCATGTAAAATTACACACTTGTGATAATCGGGTGCTGAAAAGTGCATAAAAGTCTCCAACTGCAGGGTTGCAAACAGCATTAACATCAGTGTAACACCTGCGGGCTGGGAGCTTCATGGGATGGGCTTCCATGGCTGAGCAGCTCCTGCAGCTGTAATGTGTAAGTCACCCAGTACCTTTGTCCATATAGTTTTTTAAAGGCTTTTTCGGGGCTTTTAGTGACCCTATTTACTGCAAGATTGTTAGATATGATAAGATGTAATCCTGGAATCCATTGACTAGTCTGATTACTTAGCCTCTGGGGGGAATGACCAATTTTCCGGGGGTTTCACTGGAGCCAGAATATCCAAGAGTGGATTATATGTCCAGTTCTGTGTCATTGCTTATGACTGCAGCTTAAAAAATAAATAAAAAGCTAATAAAAAGTCATATCATCATTACACGGTGGCTTATGCAGCCAAAGCCTGCTCCACTGTGATTGGGTCATACTGATCATACTTAAAAAGACAACAAAGAGAAGCTAAAAAGCTTATTGTATCACACATCTTGTTGTTTGGCAACAGTTTGTGTATATTCATTTTCAGAAAGAAAAGAAACTTATTTGACAGAATTGTGAAAAATCATTGACACATTAAAAACAAACAAACAAATCTAACGAAGGCCAGGAGGGCACATATAAATCATTAAATGCTGACTTCGAATTAAAAATCTGTGCTCAAATGAAGGCTGAAGTTGTGAGAACCTAGGGCATAAATTGCACAATGAGGTCATGCTACAGGTGCTGAAAGCTGCACTCGTCGGCCAAACATTACACCTGCCTCCACAGTGTCAGTGATGCAGTTACACACACACACAAAAAGCCACCTTGCATATTCAAGAGCTGTTACGGTCAGACACTCTGACAACACAACTCGGGTATGTGTATGATTGCAAAACCCTGAGCGAGAGCAGCTCTGTGATTAAAAAAGAGCACTTGACTATTGAGAAGCACAATGGGGGCCTGACCTTCCCGAGTCTACAAGTGTGCCGCCGGCCCCCAGGGGCTCCTCGCAGCGACTACGGATCTCATTTCAAGACATGGTGATTAAGAGCAGGCAGAGGCCTCAACAGTCTCTGCACATCCTCGAGAATTCAATGACCTGCAAGATACTGAGGAGAATCTGATTATAATAACACGCTATTTGTATCCCCATACCCAATTTGCATGCATGTAATTTCTTATTTCTTGGGACACCTTTCTTTGAGTTTATCTCTTTTTTTCTCATTTCGAAAAAGATGCCAAAGTTAGGAACAGAAGGGTGCTGCTTATTATAACATCTGTGCTGCTTCTGTAGGTCTTACCATCTTTTCAATTGATTATTACACAAATGTGATTCACAATTTGATTGCTAAGGAAAATCTTGGAAGCCACTGGCTAGACTGAGCTCTGTGAGGGCATCTTAGAATAGCCCAAGTATCAGGATGGCAAATAATAGATATCTGGTTTAAACCCCTGATGGCAAAGTCATATTGCTAATAACTCTACCCTACCATGAGTCTATAATTTGGAGAAACATGATTATTTTATGATAGATTCTGATTGCCACAGGTTAAGGTTAGGGTCACCCCTGGTGCTAGCCTTGGCCTCAGAGGATCCTATTCCTTAACTTGAAAAGCTATATAAGTAAGATACTTTCAACTTTCCACTTATTCACAGGAGGTCACCGCAATGGGTAGCTCCACATGTTTGATTTGGCAGATTCGTATGCTCTTCCAAATGCAACACCAAAGAGTTTTGTCATTCGTCCCAAGATCAAATAAGAGATCTTTTAGGAAAATATGTAATCCACAACATTATGAAAATTAAAAATCTCTCATTACCTTCAAGTAGGGGTTTACCACCTTGGAGAACCTTGGATGGTGGTAAAGAAAACCCTGGTGACAAAATGGCAACCAGAAAGCTTCTTATAAAGAAAAGTCTTTACCCTTGTCTCTATTCTAGAGATAAGTAATGAATAACAAGTTCAACGAGGTTGTAAACAAGCCAAGATGATCCAAACCACTTCATTTGGAGGTAACATCTCTATCTCTGAAGCTCAGGGATTGGATAATAATTTTACTCTTCTCTGTTTTCACTTCTAAATAAATTTGGCTCGCCCAGGGGTTAAATTACAACCTGTCTGATTGTGTGTTTCCTGCCCAGACTTCTGTTTAACAGCGTTGCCAGATCTTGGCAATTACCATGGTGAATACAATATTATCACCCACAGGAATGATGTCCAAAAGTGGGACAAAAAACACAGAATTTTCCCTTTAATGATGCAGAACTTCAGTCGCACCTCTTTATTTCTTTGTGTTCACTGAGAGATAGAGAAGAAGAGATCAATCATACCTTTTGCAACTTTGCCTTGAATAACTTTTACCCCCCTCCCATCGACTCCCATCTGTAGTCAAAGTGAGGTCTGCTGTGAGTTATGTCAGATGGAGCGATTACCAGAGAGGGGGCCAGGAGGATAATGAGTAACAGATGTAGGTCGCTCGCTCTTGTTCTCATACATCCACTCTTTCTCTCCGTCATTTCATCTCTCACTTTTTGCTTTCCCTTTCTCTCCTTCGCTCTCTTTCATCTCCCTCAATGTTTTACCTTTTCTCATCCATTCTGCCTTCCCCTGACTTTTTTAATCTTTATTCCTCACTCTCTCCCTCTCTGTCTCCCTCTGGCCACCCACAGCTGTCCGGTACAAGGTGCTGGCGAACACTCCCTGGAGCGGAGGTGCACTTGTTCTTTCCCGCTGCTAAATAGCATGCATCAATCACGCAGGTGTCTTTCTACCAGCGGCGGGAGGCATCTTAACGCATTGCATATGCAGCCAGAGTCGATCTATCAGCAGACGGGCAATGTTAATGTGGGACAGGAGCCAGGTTTTATGCATCTGCAGTCCACTCTGTCATTCTAATATCAGTGCAAAGATACGCGCTCGCCACTCGGGGTGCGCTCACACCGAGGACGCCTCAAGTATTTAATGCTTTGGTTCAAGTTTGTTTGGCCAGGTGAGAACAAGAACATCGCAGCACCCAGACGCCTGAAAATGTGGATCTTTCTCCTCTTCCAAGCAAACTGCAGTGAGGTTTGTTAGTAGTGAAAACAATCTGAAACAACAGGAAACAACCCCAAAACACAGGGGATTAAGGGTGTTAGGACACACACATACTGGATTGTTTCTCCATGTGTTCCAAAACCAGACAATATAAAACATACTTGTTAGGAAACCAAAACCTCTTTTTAATAAACAAGCAACAAGAGACTCTACAGTGGGCAACTCCTCCTGTGAAGGAAACAAATACAGAAAAGATTTATCTTTTATACGTGAAAAAAGTACTGGCTATTCAAATTACAGTATTGATGCATTCAGAAAACAAACATTTGAGGTTAGTTATGAACTAAAACCTTGGGTTGGATGATGCTATAAATATATATCCAGAATATACTAAGAAAGGAATAAGAAATAGACTCAAATAGACTCCCATGCTAAGACTTTAGTCACACGGGCCTAGGGAACTGTCAGCTCCCCTTTTGCAACCTCTGATTTGGGGGAAAAATGTAGATTCCTCAACCAATTGGTGAGCAATTGCTGGCTCTTGTTGGTATAATTTGATCATAAAGAAGGTAGTTGCATGAAAAATCTTCTTGTGATTGCTTTGGTCACCTGTAATTTGCATAAAATAAGCTGATTTGTCTACAAACACTTGCTAACTACCCGGCCGGTACTAGTGTACCTTAAAAAACATGCAACACAGACGGAAAATGGAAAACACTCGCCTTCAAAATAGAAGCTACGCATTACTGCTGAAACCAACAAAAGGTGCAACTTTTACTTTGAAGGCAAGCGTTCTGTGGTTTGAATCACGTTTTCAAGCTCCACTAAAGTTTAGTGAGTCTTCCATGCAAGCTACATGTAACTGATGCTGTAGACGTCTGCTAACTTGAAATTTGCTAATTAAAGACCTTTAACTGGGCGTCTCCACTGTGTTTGAGTGATTGGTGCTGTTGGTCATAAAACTAAAATACATAATATAGCGTTATGCATGGGACAGGTCACCAGAGAAATTTGATGGGCCAAATTCTCTTGTTTTATGAGCCTGTTTTATTAGCACGATACATAGCACTAATTAGCAGATGTGTATATCTGTTTGCTGTATCTGTGCAGTTTATATATACTTATCCAAGTATGATCACTTCTGGCTCCCAAAACCCAACATGGTGACAGAACAAATACAAAAATTGAGGCATTGTGTGGGTTTAATTAAAAAAAAAAAACTGTATAAACCCTTTAGGAATGACAGTCTTAACAGTTAAATGTCATTGTGAATATATGTAATGCTGTAAAGTTGCTAAAATGGTCTTAATATCTAAATACTTTTGAAATACATTTCAAAGTAGTTCATGTAGAAAGTAGGAAAGAAAACCTCAGCATCTTAACTTAAAGTCAGTGGACCAAATATTTTGTGTGTTTAGGGAGTAGCTTTGATATTTAGCCAACAGACAATGACACAATCAACCACTACACTTTGAAGGTTTGAAACAAACAGCACTCAAAATCATCTAATTGATGTGGGCAAATGTACAAAAATACATAAAGCCATTCCAGAGACATTTAAAGCGGGAAGCTCACCTTCCCAAACAGTAACTAGTCATTTCCAGGGTCCACCAGCCCCTCCTGCTTTTTCTCAAGCCAGCTAGATTTTGAGGAGCCTGTCCAAATGATGGTTAGTGTTCTGCCAAAGCAGCTGGAAAGGCTGGCAACCCTGCATCTTCCAGCCAAAATGTGTAAGCATTTGGGTAATTTTCCAGCTACACTCAGGTCATCCAACAACACCAAATGTGACACTAACCTTACTTGATCCATGAAAAGCAAAATAACTGATGGACACACCTACTAAGGGAGAAAATTACACCATTTTACTTTTATGTCTGTATCCCATCCTTTTTGAATTATTTTCTTTGACCCAACATGCTACAACACAGTACTCACAAGCAAAGTATTTTGATGCAGAACAACTTTAGAAGCTAACAGCTAACTGCTGTTAGCTGTTAGTACCTAAAGACTTTGAACAGTGTTCTCCTGAGTATTTCTTTCTCCTTCAAAGAAAATGCAGTAACTAAGTTTCTGTTCTTGCAGACAACAAAACATTGTCAGTACTCAAACCACAGCATCATTTGGTATACTCATCTGCTGATGATCTCCTTTAGTGTTTCGAAACACAAAAGTCTCAAAACACATTTATTTCTTTAGAATTTGCAAAATAACTCCATCAGACCTGTTGCCACTGATTTTCAGGCCAGTTCTTGTGTAATTTGACATACTTCAGGCTTTTCTTCCACCTTTCCAATGAGACCACTTCTGATAAGGCTTCAGTGGATCAACTGAAGCACCAGATGCATCTCTGAGGTCCTGTGTCAGGTCTTTGCTGGATTTGTTCCTGTTTTTTAACATCATGACTTTCAGATACTGTTCACCTGCTAAAGATAATTTACTAGATCTACCACTTCTTCTTTTGTCCTCCACTTGTCCAGTTTCCTCAAAGTTTTTTAAGGACATATTGCACACCATGCTGAGATATGCCAAATTTTTAGCTAATAGTTCTTTGGGAATCACCTTGTTGGTGCAAAAATACTATTTTATTTCAGTCAAACTGTGTTATCTTTGACATTTTTATAGATTCAACAATGGGAACACTATGTCTTTTTTGGACAGGCTGCTGGTAGCGTTCTTCTGAAAATGGTCAAGTACAAAAACTGGATTGAAAATGAGTGAAAAAACAGCCAATGTCCAAAGAAAAACTTCATAAATACTGGAGAACTAATTCTCAAGACCATTTTAAAACATTTCAATAAGGAGTGATCATTTGGAAGATCGAAAAATGATTTATTGATAAGGAAATCAATGTATTTGGTAATTAAACTCCAATGACCCATCATGGCAACACAGAATCTCAGTGGTGATAGGCCGGTGGCACTGGCGGTGGTGAAGATGAGGGTGGAGGCTTGGACGGAGTTCACTTGGGTGAGGTGGAGGTGTGGACGGGGTGGGTTTGCATGAATGAAAGTGTGAAAGGGAGATTAACAGACAGCACTGAGGCTGATTGTCTCAAAGAAGGCCAGCAAGAAGATGATTGGACTAGTGTAATGATGTCAGTATTGAGTTTGACGGTGTAGGAGGTGAAGAAGAGACCAACAGCCAAACACCCGGGAAAGCCAGCAGATGAATAAGTACAGATCTTTCTTATTGAACTTATGTATAAAGTTCATTACAAGAAAGTTTGGCTCCTTGGAAGGAAAATATAAAGAAATGAGATTTGGCTCAAGACTTTTTGCCAATTACCAGATTTTATTAACACTTACAAAAATCTTAATACTATAACAAGTCCTCCTCAACATCACATAAATGATTGGTTGTAAATATATTTCTTCATTTATAAGACAGATTCTGTGTATCTCTTCACATCTTGTAGCCCAACTATATCCGACACATCTTCTCAAATATGTAAGCAGTCTGCCATCTCCTAAGAAGAATCAAGTTTTTATTGTGTTTATCCTCTCTGTCTGGTTATGCATCGTCACCAAAAGCAATCCCTGAAATATCGCAAATATTTTCAGGTATTCTTTGTCACAAAACCCTAACACCCAAACTTAAATCACTTTGCTGTGATTTAAAAGCTGAAAAACTTTTAAAATTGAACAGTGTGTAGCTTCTCCATGGCCGTTCCCATAATTCAAAAGGAAACTCATTTCTTAACCTATGAAGGTTTCTGAATGGTCACAATACACCTGTCAAGCAAGCAATGCCAAATATTAATCACTCAATAAACATAACAACAGGCCAAAAGTCAGTGTATTCACATCATTATGTGTAACATTTCTAACTCTGGTTATGCTGATTGATGGGCAGATCTATCAATCTGAGTTTAATTCTACAAATTCTGAACCCGTATGAGCAGCGCCTCTCATTTGCTTGATGCCTATGCGCTGCTACACCCATTTTGCATTTGCTGCACTACAGGCCCGTGTATCGGTGTAATCGCATATTCCACCCTGACATCTCCCTCAGCTGCCAATCACCAATTAGAGCAAGCATTCAGACAACAGACAAACCGATTGTTTTGCAAGCGAGAAGCAAGTCAGTGAATCATTAGCAGGCAGTGGAGGAAGTGGCTGTATCATTGTGAAAGAGGCTGATTTTTGCTGCTGCAGGTTTAATATGTACATAAGAAATTACTTTTAAATTTTCATTGCACAAGCCTTTTGAATCTCGCAGATGAAACAGCATAGTGTTTTTTTCCCCAGCCTTGAGCCACATCCTCATTGCCCTAGATACTTTTGCCCCTTACAAAAAAAAGGAAAAAAATCTTGTATTCATGTGGAATAAGGGGCTCTGGCTTTGATGGTTTTAACGCTGGTTTGTGGTATGAGTAAATCGAGACGGCTTGTGACACTGCTCTTAAAGAATATGCTGTAGATTATATTTATTATTTCATAGATACCGGGCACTTGTTCTAATGTTAATGACATTTTTTTTTTCATTTGGTTAATCTAGGACTGTTGGGCTTTTGTACACAAATTCTGCCTTTCTACACCAACACAGTAAATTTTGAGGTGATGACTAACAGTATTGCTTTAACTGTTTAGGAATTACAGACATTTTTTACACAGTTCCTCATTTGATGCAGTTTCATAGCATGGTAGCAATATCACAATACTAGAATTTCAAACATGATACCAATACAAACAGCCCCCAAATACCTAACATCTAAATAATTTAGTTATTGTAAATAAAGACCATTATGGAAGTTACAAATGAATAAAGTGTGGTATTAGTGATGCTTAAATAGAGAAGATATTTTTTAAAAGGAGTTTGCTAACACAAAAATGTTATTAAATATTTTTTAAAAATAGAAAAGTTTTTCATCTGGTCCACCTCAGCAGCACCTCAGGTGGTTCGATCCCCATCTGCTCCAGGCTGCATGCTAAATATCCTTGGGTACTAACCCCAAGTTGCTCTCCAATGCAACCATCGGAGTATGAATGTGTGTGAATGTTAGATAAAAAGCACTTACATAGAAAGTGCATATGAAAAAGCGCTTGTGTGAATGAGGCAAGTTCAGTAAAGCGCTAGTTAATAAGTGTGGCAGATAGGAGGCTTAAAAAACTAAATTTTCCATTAAATAAACCAGAAATCAGTGACAGGATGCACAGAAGAATAAAAACATTACTGACCATCAGATTCTGAAGCATCTCTGTGTTCATGACACTGTTACTATGTCACATGCACGTGTTTTCTGCATGCCCTGCGAGGCTTGCAGGTATTTATTAGGGTAAATCGAGTGCTCAGATAGCATAGAAAAACGCTAGGTAAGAACCAGTCCAGTTATCACTTGTTTTGTTTTTTGTTTGTTTTTTCTGGACAAATCTTACGGCCAGTTGAGGTCTGTTCAGTCATTATTCTATGTAAATTAAAACAGATAAAGGATCATAATGGGGCCATTGAGCTCTATATTTCAGGTCTAAAGATGATGAAAGTGAAGGAACCTATCATTAGGATGAAAAACCAAAATAAGCCAATACAAAAAAGCTTCAGGAATGACCAAATCACTGACCAGCTCATCAACAGCAAAAGTCCTAAAAGACCACAGAAGACAACTAAAGTGGATGATCACAGAATTATTTCCATGGTCAGGAAAAACATCTTCTAGCACACCATCTAACCAAGTCAAGAACTCTTGAGGTTTTTGAGGTGGGCACATCATTGCCAGAGTCTACTACTGTGAATGTGAATACAGAGGGCTTACAACTAAGTGCAAACCACTGGTTATAGTCAAAAACAAGAAGACTAGATTAGACCAGACAGGAAACAGTTCTGGAAAAAAATCTTTACACCCATGGGACCAAAGTTAACCTGTGACCGAATGATGAGAATAGAATAGGATAGAGAAGAAGAGTATATAAAGTATATAAAACAATCATTGCATTTAAAATTGTGTGTTTGTCTAGTTACTCCTGACCTTCTTAAAGCTGAATGTCTGATCTTCAGCCACTTCTTGATTGTTTGATTTAAATCCCCCGACGTGATGCACAGAGGGAAAGTACAAAAAAAATCAAATCACTGTCTAAAAACTGAGAAAAACTGACCCGACTCTAGTTTTCCCCAAACAGGCTGCTGCCTGCCTGACTATTCAGAGGGTAAATTATGCGAACAACAAGCTGTATGGTCAGGATGTGTTGTTGTTCTTTTCATAGTGGAGGTGATTTCAAGCAGCCACTAATCAATCTATGTGAATTCCAGCAAGTAAAAAGGTTTTCAGCTTTGTTAATATGGGTTTTAGGCATTCATTTTCCTTTCCTTCAAGTCAAGTGCTCTCAAGAAAATAAATGGTATAATGCTATTTGTGTATGACATATTTCAAGTGGTAGGGGAAAAGGGGGGCCATTACTTCCATATCTGGCTTTAAAACGCTCACTAAATCATAATACCTGCTAAACATGCATGAGTGCAAGCAGTACCTCTTTTTATAAGCCACATGGAGGAGAAAACTGAACCTTTCTTACAGCGGTGTGAGAAAGTGCTGAATATGTTATGTAAATCACAAAAAGGTGTTTCCACTGCAGCTTTGAATAGATACAACCGTTTTGAGGAAGGTGCGATGTCCTGCTGTACGCGCTGAGGTTGCCCAATATAAGGCTTGTGGTTGGCAGTCTCCCCAGTGGTTGTGACATAAGAGGATACCTGGGGGCCTTGGAGGGAGTTTGGGCTCCTTTTCCTATGCAAGTGAACCACAAACCACACAACCGATTAGACCCTCTGTTGCACTATGTATTCTGCGTTTTAGAGGCCTGGTCTTATATCAGTATTCTAATCCCAAAAGTGTAGGAGTAGGTGAAGTTGGAATATGAGAAAGTTCATTGGTTGGAAATCTACTTTTTTGGGGGGGGTTGTTTAAACATACACAAAGATAATTTTGTGGTCTTTCTTTTTCTCTATTTTTTTTTGTTCTAAAATATCAAATTTTATTTAGAAAATTTATGTCCAGGTTGCATCTGGGGTACAACCGCATGATGCCCATACTAACTACTGAGCACCATTTTAGTTCGTTCAATTAAATTTCCGGGAAACTGGACGAGCCTGCTGCATCATTTTTTCACTTTGATTTTCAGGGTGTCTTTGAATTCAGCCCCTGTAGGTTGCCAATTTTCATTTCCATCAAAAGATGTGGCAGTCCATGTCAGTATAGATATCCAGCATGATTTTTTCCCCACTGAGATCTGATGAGTTCCTTTAATTCTTTTGAGCAGTGTACTTGAGCAGTGTAAGTGTGCGTACATATATATATATATATATAGATATATACACACACATATATATATACACACACTAACAATGATAGTGAGACCTGCTGTGATGCATGGTTTGGAGATGGTGGCAGTAACATAAAGACAGGAAGTGGAGATCAAGATCTTAAACCTTTTATTGGGAGTCACCAGAATGTACAGGGTTTGAAATGAGTATATCAGAGAGACAACTCTGGCTGAGATGGTTTGGACATTGAAGGAAAAGAGGAAGACAGAGAGAAGAATCATGGATATAGTGAAAGAGGACATGCAGAGGGTTGGTGTGACCGAAAGAAGAAAAACATTATTTCATATGTGTCATCTTGCTTAAATCCTTCATCATTTTGTATATGAGCACTTTATTACTCTACATTAAGCCCACATTTTTCCAGCACTCTCACCAAAGTCAGTAAGGTCAAAAAAAGAAAAAGAAAACAACAACATTAAGTCTGTGCTGTAGTTTGATGAAATGCACCTCCTACATTTAGAAGTCTCTATACTTTCCAGCTTTACTGCCAAATCATCTCCTTCTCTGAGTTCATTTCCAAGTAATTTCTACCACTTGATAAAAAAAAGAGGAAGGAGGCAAGGTAACAACTTAATTTGCTAATAGGAATAATTATAGTGTAGCCAGAGGCTAGCTCCATTAGCAGAAACAAGAAGAATCCAGCTCATGTTTATCTTGCGCTAATTGTTGCAAGCAAACAGCAAATATTTTATTAACTTCAGGAAGGCACTTTACCCACGGAAGGAGCGAGCTGAATTCAGAATTGTCTCCTGAGTATGAGAGCGTTCACAGAGACACAGAAATTGACTCCACTGAGAGAGCACTTTGTACTTTTGCTGCATTAACCTCAAGAGGTGGTGAGCTGTGACCAAACAAATTCATAGACTTATTCATCTTTACGTTATTTTTAATGTTTGGGGTTTTTTTGGCCAGGTCTGGCCATATTTTGGTGTAACATATAATCCATAAAGTGACATATAAATTACAGTGAAGGCTAAGTTTGAGGTGGCATTCATTTCTTCCTTTAATATCTAGAGTTTTAGCTATAGATGCACTACCAACAATGGCAAAGTTGACTTCTCCAGACAGATGAAGGGAGTTTAGTAAGGCTCGGATTATCAACTATTAAATATACCTGGACCTGGTTCCATCAAATAGTGGCAGTTGTAGTAAAAATGGGTTTTAACCAGCTGCTTTGCTGAAGTCTTTGTCACACAGGCCTACAGACCTGTTGGTGACCCCACTGACAGGTGAAAAATGTACATTTGATCCTTCAGCTTTGAATTATTTTGCAAGTTACTTCTGTATTCTAAGGTCAGTTTTATTTTATTTGTTATTTATTTTATTGGGTTTGCCTCCATGTATAAATGAATGCCTTTCTACTTCAATGTCCATTTTAAGAGACTCCATATATCAGATCATATATATGGACGTGGTCAGAAGTTTTTGGGCATGAATGTCATGGTAATTTTCAACAGAAACACAGCTGGGTCTTTATTTGAGGTAAAGTTGAAGAATTTGTAAGTATTCCTCCTTCTTCATTATGCAATGTACACGTACTGGCAGGAGGACAGCGTCAGAGCATGATGCGATCATGATCACCACCATGCGTGAGAGTCAGTACAGTGTTCCTAGGTTAAAAGCCTCACCTTCATACCTTCAAACATATCTTTTCTCATAGTGACCAAAAAGCTCAATATTTCATCTAACCATAAAACCTTTCTCTAGAAGACATTTGACTTATCCATGTGGGCAGCGGCAAAGTGGTGGCACCTATGAATAACTTGCAGTTACTACTAGTTACTAGGCCTCGTCAAGTTAAGACATTGAAGAACCTTCAGCAGCACTTGTTAAAAGATTTAAGAGAGTCTGTGCATACATTTTAGTCTGTGTGGATTAGCGAAAATTCAAAATAAATTCAAACTTGCACACCAAATTCCTGTTTTTAAAACTTATTAGATGTGTGCAGTACAGTCATTCCAATCTGGAAAAACAACAGTTTAAAGAAATCATGCCCATGATAAGTAGATGTAATCTTTTGACCCCAACTGTGTACATTTCCGTTTACTAGACACAAGTTGGTTAGTGAGTCGTCTCTGGATCCGGCTTGGCATGATCCAGTTTTTTTTTTTTCTAGTTAGCTTTTCCTCTTTGCATTTCATCATCCCCCTTGCCTTAGAGAAGAAGGAATCAGTGTCACTCTAAATACGGCATTCCTGTAATGACTCGGTCTAATCAGGATGATGCAGACGAACTCTGGCGCTCAGATCTTAGCAAACGTGGAAAAGGTCAGTTGTGGTTGTAGCGAAGGGAGGGAACACGGACAGATGTGAGCAGCTCTGACGGTTCACTAAACCGTTCCTCGCATCAGCTTAACTGTTCCTATCTATTCTGAGTCGAGTTTTGAGAGGTACGTTAGTGAGTAAGCGCCGCAAGTGTGCAAAATTCCTGCACGCATGTCAAGCACAGAATGCAGATTGGCAAAGATTGTGAGGATGGATGAGCATGAATTAACACAGGACTCTCCAGTGAAATACGAACACCTTCAGTCGGGCAAGTCACACCGAGCATGTAACCTAAATTATTAGGCTATTAGGCTCATACCTTTACTTCACGCAAAGGAAGTGGACCTTCTCTACGGTTCAGTGAAATCTTTGCTCTCGCTCCAGATGTTGTGCTTTTGTATGTTGAGGCTATTATCTCCCCGAGCTGATGTGATCGTCTCTGCGCGTCTTAAAGGCGCACATTATAACCAGTGGAGCAAAAGTCGGTGAATAGACTAACACGGAGTAATGGGCGCGGACACTTGTCAAGTCGCCTTTTGCTCACATGGAGAGGCCGCCATTTGCCAAATGACCCGCAATTTATTTATTTATTTTTACATAACAGACCCCCCCACACACACACACACACACAGAGCTTCCATTCACACTTTGGCTCTTTAAAAGTGGCTTCCCAGTTCAACATGAAGTACCCAGACAGTCATTTTTCCAAAGAATCAGACCTTGACAGCGTGTCGGTGGAAGGTGTGACACAGCCAGGTAGATGTGACACTTCTCTCCCAGAGGTGCTGACACCGGTGTGAGTGAGAGGTCAACACCTCTAGGATGAGCTTGTCAAATTAAGGGAGTTTGCACTAGTTTGCCGCTAACAGGCACTAATTAGCGGCACTAACACACAAGCTCGAGGGTGTCACCTCTGTAACAAACCAGAGATTACTTGGTCGGGTTGTGGGCACCCTCGGGGGAAGAGAGTCCATTGACTGGCGCTAAAAGTCAATTGAAACGTCTGCGATGTAAATCAGAGCTTTGTTTTTACCTGCTTAGAACAAGAGGAGCAATAAAAAAGTGCTTTTATGTGCAGCCTGGAAGGTGTTTGCTCCTTTTGCTGCCGTGATATCCCGCGTTTTGTTCGCCCGACTGTGTGTTCATCTCCTTCCTCCTCAAACAAGTGTGTTGTCACAGTTCAGCTGACTCTATTTTCCATATTTTATAAATAGCCAGGAGAAAAGTATTAATTATCCTTGTACAATTTAATGCACCGAGTACTTTAACCTTTCAGGTTTCCGTTAAACACCGACATAACAAGGCATATCCGTAGCGGCAAACGTGATTTATGACAGGAATACCTAATTCTTGTTTTTAAATAGGTTGGACGGCAATCTGCATACATTTAAATGCGCCCGCAAACACGTTCTCTCCCCCCCTCCCCCCCTCGCCTCCCCCTTGCTCTTGTCTCGGGGCCCTTGTTTAATATTCAGGGATGATTTTTTGTCCACATACATTTTGGTCTGTGTCACCTTAGATTAAATTATTACCGTTTTGCAGCCTTTGCGGTGCAGGCCCGGGGCCCTTATTTACTGGAATCAATGAAACAGTAATGAAAATCCATTTTTCATAGTATCAGCCCCCGCTGTCTTTTATTTAGTTAGCTGTGTCTAAGCAAGCAATTCATTTTGTGTAAATGCCACCCTGAGAAAAAGGCATTAGCGTGGAAAGGGTTAAACCCACCCTCCTCTCCCAAAAAAAAAAGAAAAAAAAATTAAGACGCTCTTCTCACCACTGACGCTGAATAACTTTATCCCCAAAACAGCCATGTGGGATTTTCATTGTTTGTTTATTTTGGGGGGTGGTGGGGTGGGTGAGGTTCGGCCATGCTAGGATGCTGTTTCATCCAGAGTACTGATGACTCAGATGTCAAACAGAGGATTTACATGTGCACGGTTACATGGACAATTAAATAAAGCGTAGCCAGCCGAGTGTAGAGAGGATTTGGTTGTGGGCATGTTAGGTACACGTGCAGCGTACCTCTGAGCCCGCATATGCAAAGTGCGTGGTGGGCGGCGCTTCGCCTTCTGGGTCGCAGCTTATAAATGGCGAGGTAATATTACACAGTCCCAATCTTGCATATTGAAATAGCTCCATCTCCGGAGCACAGGGTCGGCTTCGGCTGACGCTCATATTCAAATAGGTTTGTTTATTGACTTTGGTCGGGGTCGCGGATGTGGCAGCAGGGTAATGAAACAACAGAACAGGAGTTAAGAGAATGCACAAGTACAAGGACAAATGATTCAAGTCGCATGTGTGTGTGTGTGTGTGTGTGTGTGTCACTCCCACTTCCAGCCTAGTGAACAGTTAGGAGCTTCTCACACAGTCTGTGGCAGTTTTCTTATAGTAAGTTCATGTTGTTAGTTTTTTCCAGGCTAAATTAAGTCAACCCGGAATTCTTCCTCCAAAAGCTCTTATCTTAAGACTCTATATTGAGGATGGACATGCTCTTTTTTCTTTTTGGACTCTGTATTTTAAAGCCTTAATATTAGTGTTTTGGCTGTCGCCACATTGGTGTTTCATTGAATTTAACTCACCACTAATCACTCACATGAATGCAACAGAGTTATAAAACATGTTGGTACAAAAGTTGGTGGCATCATAATGAAAAACATGGCAGATAAAAATTCCACTGACACAGGAAGGTTTTAAATACTGGTCCAAGTTCAACTATTTAAATTGACACAGTTGGCCTCCACAGAGAGTAGGTATTAAGGATATATCAGATAATTATGTACTGGAAAAATTGATCAGGGTGTTTTTAAAGCACTCTAAATAATAAACAAACAAAACAAAGCGCCTATTTTTTTCCCACCTTGCGACTTTCCGACTCTGGGGACCCAAACTTCAGAGGAGCACCAACTCCTCCAATCATGGCCACTTCTGGCTCCAAGACAGAAAGATAGATGCACTTCATGGACCATTGGGTGATGTCATAGTGGCTTTGTCCATCTTTCATATACAGTCTATTGTATTTTCCCGTTTCCTTTCTTCCTTCTTGAGATCCTCACAAATAATGAACCACAGAAACCGCAGCAATGTCTTTATGCATGCAATAAACACTTTGTTTAATTATTTAGTCATTTATTTAATAACTTATTTAACAATTTGTGCTGTGTTTTGTTTTTTGTGTGGGTGCCTTTAGTGCACCTGCAATAAAATTCAGTTCAGCTGTCACCCAAGACGTGTTTTAATCTATTTCTTTTCTTTAATTTGCCAACTTGCTGCATTAAAATGACAGTAAATCTATGAAATATTATGTGTTTTACGAACTACTTGTAAATGACGCTAAATGGCTTCTCCAAACAGCACCCGCCTGCATATCCGTCGCTCCCTGCGCGCACACAACAAAAGATCAAGGGCCCCGCCATGTCAGACGTGACACTAGAGGTTCACACACGCCCTCCTGCTCTCAGATTAGATGACTTCATAAGTAAATGAGTGTGTGTGGAGGTGAAAGGAGGGAGGCCCCCGCCCTTTCCATCGCCTGATGAAATAAAATTTAATAACTGAATAAAAATGTAAATAAAGATTTGCTTAAAATGAGTTGTCCGTGAAATAATTCCTTCTCCCCACCCCGCCCCTCTTGTCCTCCATCCTTGAGCTAATACGGTGATGTGAGGGGTGTTGGTGGTGATTGGGGGGGGGGGGTTATATGAAGCCCGTCCTGATGTGGCGTGTGACCTTTTGAAAGGCGCTCGCCGAGGGTTGATTAAAGACGTATTAAATTTGTTTAAATAAACCTCCTTGTAATGGCACATCATTTGTAAGAAGCTATTAGGGAAACGCCGGAGAAAAAATTGTGACGCCGTTATTTGCATGAAAATGTGCCCCGACTGCTCAAATTGAGGAACGCTCCTGAATGAACCTCGATGAGAGAGGGGTGACACTTCCATAATTTTCCACCCCACCCCAACTTACCCACTCGCTCGCCCGCCCTCCTTTGATGTGGTGACAAAAAGGTGATCAAACTTCCTGTGTTGAAACGCAGGACGGGGGCGGAGCCCTTGTCGTGGTTAAACCCCTGAAAACAAAACAAAAAAAACCCTGTGACAGAGACGCCGCCCATCGAGCCCACCTTCACGCATGCCTCCCCTCAAGTTACGCTGTTTGAAAGAAGTCATTAGGTGGTGATAATAAAAGAAGGCTCAAGAAAACTTGCAGATGGAAGAAGTGAGTGACACGTGTTTAGAAATCTGCACCTGTGAGATTATGTCTAAAAATACATATATCCATTTTCTTCCGCTTATCCAATTCAAGGTCGTGTGGGTCACATTCACACCTACATCCAATTTGATAACACCCATTAATCTAACCCCACTAACTGCATGACACTGGCCTGTGGGAGGAACCCGGAGTACCCACACAAACAAGGAGAGAACAGGCAAACTCCACACAGGAAGGCCCAGCAAGATGGTGGATTGAAACCCAGGACCTTCTTGGTAACCACTGTGCCACCGTGCTGCCCTATGTCTAATATATTTATGTAAAATGTAAAATGTCTTAATTAAAGAGACCATATGGTGAAAATGCTTTCTCATATGGTTACAAGACTTTTATAAACTAACTCTAAAGTACAAGAAAGTAAGAAAATAGGTAACCATATGGCGTTATTGCTGCACTTTGTATCTGAGGTTGTCTGAAAAACTCACAACTAGTA
The DNA here is from genome assembly GCF_013358895.1 of Oreochromis aureus. Classification (NCBI taxonomy): domain Eukaryota; kingdom Metazoa; phylum Chordata; class Actinopteri; order Cichliformes; family Cichlidae; genus Oreochromis; species Oreochromis aureus. Next base: position 18,999,778 of record NC_052963.1, on the reverse strand, counting down.
AATGTATGTTGAAACGACCGTGCTAAGAGCTCAGCTTTATTTAAAAGTATAATAATTACTCGAAGAGAAAGTTAGAACCCATCACGTGTCTCATTCGGATCGTTCAGATCTGTATCTGCAGCCATGTAGTCCACTGAATGAGCTGCGTTTCTACAATTGGTTGCTTCTCGCTCACACTCGCTGTTAATGACGGTATAAAGGTCTGGCAGTCCTCGCCGGTCGACCTGCCCGTTGTGTTCGTGTTTTGTGTTTTGTTTTCTCAACTCTGCTCCCGATTCCCTGTTTTCCTGTTTGTGTGTTTCTGTATGTGACGTATGTGTTTCCGGAAGTCTGGTTTCCGAGCGTCATCTGACTGGGAAGTGTTCCCGCGCTGGAGGCAGCCACACCTGTCGCACATCAGCCATCGTCAAGCTGCAGCTGATTACCTTCGTCAGCGGACTCTCTATTTGATCGTGGGGCTGAGCTTCAGTCGACGCTGGATCGTTGAGTTTACTCGTCAGTACAGCTGTGGATTGCTTGAGAAAAACTTTGTGTGTGTTTGGATTGTTTCTTCACTAGGAGTTGGGATCGGAGTTTGTAACTGGAGCGGAGCCAATGTACAGACTGGGAGTTGCTGTTTCACGAGATGAGAAGTAGGCAAACACGGAAACAGGTACCAAGTTTGACCAGTCGTGGTAACAAGTACCACGACTGGTCAAACGTTCTGATCTCCAACTATATCTTTCTATATATCTCATGGCCTGGGATCCAGTATGAAGTGGGGGCTCATTGCTTAAAATAGCACTTGATTTATTTTTGCCACTATATCAGCAGTTAAAAAATCTTCTAAAGAAAATGAAAAACGGTTAAGAAGAAACGGGAGAAACACCCTTCATCCATGTTATGAGCGTCTATGCTGCATAGTTTGTCCACCAGAGGGCGATCTCAACACTTGTATGGAACGCCGCAAATAAAACGACCGAGCAGAGTTAGACGGAGCAGGAAATCCACGACCTGTTGTGACATCAAAACAAGACCGTTTTTACATACTGTAGGTGCACCAATACATCTGTCAGAGAGGCAGAAACTCACCCTGATCTGATCTGACAGCATTATACTGTATTATATGTACTGTACCAGCTTACGTCACTAAAGCTAAAGAACAGGACAACTCCCAGCGTCCAGGAGTATTTAAACTGGGAATAAAATGTAATTTTACTTGACCGACCGCCCTCCGCCCCCCCAACAATGTTTTGGAAATGTTGATTTCTGTTTAAATGCATGATTACATGCTCTTTTGGGGGCCCCAAAAATTCCTGGGACGCTAATGTTTATTGAAATCTTTCTAAGGCCTGAAAGTCAAGCTAGAAGTAAAGCGTTATTGTTATGCCGTTGAGAAAACATACTTGTGGTCCCGTCTAATCATGAAAAATATTACTTTAAGATCATCATTCAGTGCCTCTCATATACAAAGAACAAAGTTGCAAAAAAGCTTTTTCACCGAGAAAGCAGTTCAAGTTTAAGCATGGCTGAAAACTCTTGTCAGCTCAGCATCGCTTTGGGTAAACAAACAGCTGCTTTTTGGGGGAGTTAAACTAATGAAAAATAAGAAAATGTTGATTTTAAACCCAATCTGAATACAAATATCAGCAGATCCCAAACTTGTCATTGCTTCTTTCAAAGTACCTACATAAAACTTGCCTTGTTTATTTAGAGTCTCTTTCTTTTTGACTGCTTCCCATTCAGCCCAGGAGGGAGCTAACTCCAGCCAAAAACTGGGGCAGGGAGAAATGAAGTGCTGTCAGCCCCCTCGGAGAGAAGTTCAAGGCCTCGGCCAACTTAAAGTTGCTGTGGAGGGATGGAGGGGTGCTCAGCAGAGCATGAGGCTGAAGCTAAAGTTGCTGACAGGCAAACAGCTTGGGGAGGAAAGTTGAGATAATTAAAAAGAAATTCTTTTTGGGGGTTAGAATGGCTCGTTGATCAACTTTAGAAATGAAAACAGACATTGAAATTGCTCCCTTCAGACTGCTGGCTCTGATGCTTCATGCTACAGTTTTCAAAGAAATACTGCTGAGTGATAGCTGGCTCCGTGCTACAGCATTGGCCTCTGGACTGATAGACCTTCTAGTTAGTTTTTATATGTGTCTAACGCACTACTTTGGAGAAAGTAACACTAATTGAATCTGAATTCCTATTCAGAAGTTTAAAGATCAACAAGTCCTCCAGCCAAACAGCGATATCAGTCATTTGTTCTTATAATTTCCAACCGCATAGAGGGGTTTCTCCCAGCTTTAGAGGCCAAAAAGAGCCTGCATTCATACGGCTTGGAGCTTGGAGTTTGAGTCTGGTATGGCAGCTTTCAAAGTTTCATTTTCTCTAGCTCTTTGCTTTGATTAGGCACCAAAACATCTTGGTAAGGAAAAGCTAATGGTTTGGCCTAAAAAAAGACATCAAACACATGTATGTTTGTTTTTACAGTGTACAAGAAGTACGACCTTAAAAGGAATCCATATTTCAAGGAATTTAAGGTATAAGTCTTATCTTATCTTATCTTATCTTATCTTAAGTCACCGAATCTGAAGCATGTGAAAAAGCTGTTTCAGTGTAAGTGCTATAAAGAAATAAAGAACCACTACTATTACTGATGGAGATCTTCCAGCAGGGCCTTGCTGTGGTCCCAGAGACTTGTCTGGTCACTAAAGGTGATTGAGTCTTTGCAGTTTGGGGCTGAAGAGACTTTAAGACTTTAACTTGTGTTTATTGTAATGTTTCCTTTTCCCAGGAATACATTGCATGCCTTAAACTGCTTGTCTTTGATTTTCACTTGCATAGCCTTAAATGATACCAGGGTGTTTAGCCTGCACGGTCTTTTGATTTGATTTGTTCTCCTTCCCTGCTCTGTCCAGCTGGACAGGGCTTCTGTTAAAAAAAAAAAAAAATTGGTGTTATTTCAAGCAATGCGGCGCAGAGATCCGCTTCTGAAATGAACTGCAGCACATCTGGTAGACTCGCGAGCATTGTCTTGAGTGGGTGTGATCAGCTCAAGCAGCTGTAACGGAACCTGAACAAGAAGCATCCACACCCACAGCCATCCTGCCAAAATAGCTCACACAGGACCTCTGGATGTTGGATCCTGCTGGTTTTCAGGTGAAGGCCTCTTTTGGATCAGGTTTGTTGCGATGCATCAAATCATCTGCAGTTTTTGCAGAATTGTCCTACTGGAAGAGGCTGCTGCCATCGAGCAAAGTGTAACAAAGTATAGGAGGGTGGTGTCAAGGAAAAATCCACATAAGTGCGAGAAAGACACAATAATTCCCAGAGTATAGTGGAAAATGAAGAGTACAGAGAGTCCCTTCCTACTGGGTCTCTAGGCAGCACAGTGTTGTGGTGGTTTGCACTGTTCCCTCACAGGAAGACTGTTCTGGGTTTGAATCCACTCTGGTGCATTTCTATGTGGAGTTTCCATGTTTTCGCCAGGTGTTTATGGCTTCTCTCTGGGTATTCTGACTTTTTCCAGATTGGCGACCTGCCCAGGGTTGTACCCTATCTCTCAAGCTGTGACAGATGGGATAGGCTCCAACCCCCATGACTCTGAACAGGAAAATGGATGGATCTGTTGGTTTTGGAAGCTTTTCTTATTTAAATAGGTCCATCATGTTGTCTAGTTGAAGCATTTAACATATTTTATATCTTAAAATAACTGGTTAGACCTGGTTTCATTTACATACATGAAAAATATTGCAGACACTTCTCAGGAAAAAACACAACATCCATAATTTTCTCTGTATTTTCTGAAATATTAGAAAATTTCAGGATATATGCTGTTTTCATGCATCTTTGACCTGCAGACTTTATCCCTCTGTCTTTGTTTTATCTTTCGCCATCTTTTCATTCTCACAGAGGTAACAAGGGGGATGATAAATCCTTTCACCCTCCACCTGTGTGTCCTTCCGAAGCCCGGACGGTGTAATTTGAGGTGTCTGCTTGGTGTGAAACAGCTGAGGGGAGCAATCAGGTTTGTGGCTGATTACCTTTGTGGTGGTGAATTCACAGCACAAATGTGTGTGTGTGTGTGTGTGTGTGTGTGTGTGTGTGTGTGTGTATGTGTGATGTAACAGCACCTGACATGTTGGTTGTGGCGTGTGGGCTTGGCGGTTGGTTATTCAGTGACAGCGACAGGAAGGCCGGAGAGGCTCAGGCAACCACACACACCCATCCTCACACACACAAACACACACATACACTTCTCCTGTTATATGTAAATCTTCCATCTGCTTAACCTTTAACCTTAAACCCATCTCCTTAATCAACCGTGAGCATTAAAAGATGGTAAATCCAGTAACATCTAGACAATTATGTTAACACCGTCAGTACCAGGCAGACAGATACGAGTGACCAGCGACCTCCACATTTCACAGTTTTTCTTTCCTTCAGGTAACTGCTGCACGCAGCTGCACACAGGAAGCACCTTTACATGAAGAAATCCCTCAGTTTGACATCGACACAACGGCCATCAAGCAGTCACTGCACTCACTCAGGATGCTGTTGCATAATATGAACATAAAGCAGCGTGTAGCTCTGAAATATTACACAATGCAGCTGAATACAACCTCTGCACTGGATTATTATGAATACTGTGACCTTAAAACTGCAGAGCAAGAGAGTGGAGGCAAAATAATCACAAACAAAGGATTAAATGATCCTATAACAGCTGTTTGCATGTACACCTCTTGCACTGAACTGCAGGATGATTTTTACTATGACAATACTTACACTTACCTACAAATACTTATGGGAAGCTAGACCAGAATAATAGTGTGATAGCTGAAGTCTTTACAGGAAAGAAGAAGTAATTATCCTTTAAGTAATTTTAAGCAGTGGGTAACTTGCGGGTATTTGGGGCCTACGTCCTGTAATGTTTGCTGGTGTTTGTTTTTTTTCTAAGTAGCAAATGAAGAACAGTCCTTCACACTTTTTATATCGTGTGAAGGACTGTTCTTTATGTAGTATAAGAGGACAGTTCTATAGTAGAATAACTATGATGCACACCTAATATAATGCATAATAAACATGTAAAACAGGCAAGGTTAGCCAACAACATAATACAGCCCATAGCCCTGATAGTACTGCATATTTATAGTGTAAGACAAGAAATTTTGGGTTTTTTCCACAAAAATACATGAAAAACACTTAAAACTACTTATATATGTTTTAAATTTACTCACAGTACAACTTGAGTCGACTTTCCTTTAAATTACAGAAGTTATGCACCACTTAAAGCTAGAGATGGCACGATACCACTTTTTTATGTCCGATACCGATACCGATATCATAAATTTGGATATCTGCCGATACCGATATGAATCCGATATAGTGTGTTTTTTTAATCAATAAAACTGTTTTTTTTAATATCTTGCTGCATTTTGTATAAGTTCATACTCCAGTTTAACTAAACAAACACAATAAAGCTATTCTGTTATACCTGTATGCAAAAAATACTGCGCCCAAAATATTTCATAGTTCAGCAACACTGATCAATCTAATAAACTTAAACCTACTCCATCCTCCCTATTCTGGTATTTTAAAGAGTACTTAGCAGAAATATTAAGCAACCTAACTAATAGGGTTGCAAACTCCCAGCAAAAGAAAATAGGGAACCACCCCCACCCTCCACCTCATGATGCTTAATTGATGTAATCAACTTTAATTTGATGCAGTGTGAAAAAAAAAAAAAAATGCACAGAAATAAATTATTTTTCAAGAATAATTAAATAGATTCAACATCTTTCTTCAACAGAATTGCAGAATTCACAGATGGTATCTTCCCAAAGGAAAAAGTACTATAGCTTACTAGGGTATATTAGACTTAACAGTTACTATATACAGTAATGGACTTCTATACATTTTACATCAGATTAAAACTTTGGGTGTAAGATTCAGATAATTATTTATTAAAAGCTAGACATTTTAAATGAGAATAAGAAAGAAAAGTATGTCCTTTTCCCTCTTTATGCCCTATCAGCCCCCCTGGCTAAAACTTTGCTAGATCCGCCCCTGCACAGTTACCAGCCGTCAGCTACGTAGAAAAGGATCCTGGTCTAGAAAGTAATATTAAATAAATTCTAACAACAGCTTATCAAGCTTAAACGTGCTGCTGTTGTTCAGCCGCTGGTTTCCTCTTTCTGGTGCAAAGTGGGCCAAAAACAAAGAAGAGAGACGGACTCGCGACAGAAAAGCCGATCAGCTGATCATTGATCAGTTTCATGATTGAAGTAGCAGCAGGAGAGGGAGGGCGAGGCAGTCGCTCCATATATCGGTTGTTAAGCTTAACATGGGAATGCTTTACAAACATTCAGAGATGAACTTACACACTTGCTTTACTTCTCTCTGGGATAACTTCCTTGGAGATGAAATGCTGGTTTGGTAGCGAGGCTACAAATACACACAGCCGCTCTATCACGTGATGCACACTGCTCCGACATGCTACGGTTATGAGCCAAGTTACGCCATGTCGCAAGTTTTGTGAGGTGCTTTTTTGATATTTAAAGGATCGGATTACATTTTTTATTTCTCGCCGATATCCAATCCAGTAATTTAGGTCAGTATCAGACCAATACCAATACGTAATATCAGATCGGTCCATCTCTACTTAAAGCCATCAATTCTAGGGGAATTACACCATTAGTCACGGGCTGTATTATAAAGTGTGATCATTACAACAAAGATATCATAAACCCAAGAGGTGTTAACAGCTATTGAACGTTTTGCCTTGTGTGCTTTGATAGAAGACATTCTTTAAAGCTTTTTACAAGTCAAACTGGGTTTTTTTTTCATCTTGAACAAAATTTTAGGATTTGAGAATCAAAAAGAAACTTTAGGGCAGAGTAAAAATACATTAAACAATCCACAGAACCACTGATCAGTAACGACTAGAGCTCAGACAGGAAACTGATGCACATAATTATCCAGAAACACCAATTAATACAGGCTCGATGTTCCTACAGCATTTAAAAATCAGGTTCAATCCTTCTTTTGGAAGTTTTAAGACTTTAAATGACAAATTATCACAAAGTAATATAAAAATTCTGTGGGGTTTTTTTTTCAGACTGATATGAATGACTATAACTACTAGCTGGCTATACACATGCTAAACAGAAATATAAAAAATCCAAATGTTCATTGCCACACATGACAGCAAAACTGAGTATTTGTGCACAAGAACGCTGCAAAGACCACAGACCACAGAAGAGTTTGTACTGACTCATACAAAAAGTTCCAAACAAATATTTAAACCATCCATCCGTCCATCCAGTGTTGTGTCTCATAGAGCGAGAGGCAGGGTACATCCCTGACAGGTAGCCAGTGTATTGCACAGCCCACACAGAAAGACAGACAACCATTCATGCTCACATTCAAACTTACAGCTAATTTACAGTCAGCAGTTAACCTGTTGTGCATGTCTTTGGACTACAGCAGGAAGCAGAAAGCTGGAGTACCTGGAGGGACTCCGTGCACAGGGAGAAGATGCAAACTCCACAGGGAAAGGCTCCAACTGGCAGGTGCATATGAACCCAGGTCCTGGGGCAACAGAGCTAACCACTGGCATCCTCTTAGAGTCTTTACTAAAATCATAAACGTATTAAAGCCACCTAAAAAATTTTAGCATCAAAATATGTTAAAATGATCAAAAATTAAAGTACTGATTATGCACAATATATGTTACATTATTGGCATTGTTGATAATATTACTCATGACCCGAAGCATGAACTACTAACAAATACACACACCAAAAACACACGTGTACCAATGTGCATGACATCTGAGAATTTTACACTCACTGAATTGTTTGTATTATAACTGATCATAAAGACTTCAATTTGTAACAACGCAGAACAATACATTAGTAGATTTATGCTTTAAAATTGCAAGAAAGGAAATGAAACAAAAAAAATGTAAATAAAGTGCAAGTATATTGAAAATCTGCTTGTGTAAATGCACTCATACAATGACGGTGGGCATTGTAAGATTCATTCAAGTCCAGTGGCACTGGTGGCACCCCATGCCCCCCCCTCTGGGCACACCACTGCTATCCAGAGATATTTGACTTGAAAGCGGCTATGAGGAATCGGTTGTGTGAGTGTCGCAGACACTCTGATTATTCAGTTTAAAACTCTTTAGCAGCCCTGACTTAAAGTGCTCTTTAGCTCAGCAGGTTTAATCTACCTTGTGCAGACAACTAACAGTAAGAAAACAAAATGAGTCCCCTGGCATCTCATCCACTTACAGTAATGAACTGAGAGGCCTTGACAGCCAGTCGTGCACACATTTCTACACTCAGAAACATCCAACTCTTGCTAACTCAACAATGCTCAAGGTTTTCTCAGGACAGGAAATGGATTCAGGGAGAGACGTGGCTGAGTAATGCAAAGAGGTTGCGTCACGGACTGAGCACAACGCAACAGGAAGGGAGTCCTGTGAGCCTCCTGACAGAGAGCACGTCTCCTGAAATTGAACACAGACTCTGAATGAGGGGAAAGAGCTACATGGCAGGTAGTAAAACTACAAACAAGAGTTGTGGGATTACAGTTGAGACTGGTTAGTAAACTACACGAAAAGAGAAAATGGATAAAGTGCAAGTGACTAATATCTTAAGTAGCCAGGAACGCAGCTGAACTTGCAAAGTCATAGGTGTGACGCTGCTGGAGCAACCTGGGAAACCCCCACCAGGTTGCTCCAGCAGAGAAAAAATCAAATAACCACATGCAGGCTAATCTGGTAAAATAAATTCTAATTGTTTATTGTATTTTTATTTGTGTTCTTCCGGTTTTGTTTTTACATTATGTTGTCTGGTGAATAGGACAGATTAAAGGCACGAATTTAGTTTTATTCAGTCTTCTCGCACATTCTGCATTTGGATCCTCTTCTATGATACAAAATATTCAGCATTTATTTTTTTAACATATTTTTTTAAAGCTAATGAGTAACTAATTCACATAGACACTGTTTCATCTTATACTCCACTGTCTGCTGAAGATAAATGTTCTTTTCTTTCTGTTTGTTGAGAATTACCAGCCATATTTTAGTATTTTGGATCTGCTTTGACATCTTGATGCATGCTCAATCATCCAGGTAAAGAAATCCCAAAGAGTTCATTGTGTTTATCTGGATGTAGCATTTTCAGTGGGAGAAATGTGACTTCATCAGGTTTCCCCAACCTTATAAAGAGTACATTTGAACAATGACTGAAACTAGCACTACTGACGAACAAGGTTATCTGCTTTGACCTTTTAAATGCTACTTCATTACTCTGTTTATACATCTTAACATTTCCTGTATCTGTTTCAAAGTAAAAGCCCTGTAGCCCTCCAGACATCAGGCAAGAATATGTAGAGCAATGTATATGTAAACAAAATGTATCTGTAAACAAAAACAATTTAGTCGTTCATCTTTTGACAACAGGCTACTAAATCATCAATCACCACAGAAGGTAGAAAGTGAAACACGGTGAGAGCCATTATCCACAAATGGAGAAAACTTTTAACAGTGGTGAACCTTCTCAGGAGTGGTTGGCTGATCAAAATAACTCCAAGAACTTCGACGACTCATCCAGGAGGTCACAAAAGAACCAAAACAACATCTAAAAAACTGCAGGCTTCACTTGTCATAGTCAAGGTCAAAGTTCATGATCCAACAGTAAGAAAGAGACTGGGCAAAAATGGCATTTATGGCAGAGTTAAAGGAGAAAACCTCTATTGACCAAAAAGATCACAAAGGCTCGTTTCACATTTGCCAAAAACATCTTGATGATCCCCAAGAAGATATTCTGTGGACTCACAAGACAAAAGCGGAACTTTGTGGAAGGTTTAAGTCCCGTTACATCTGACATAAAACTAACAGCATTTCATAAAAGAATATCACACCAACAGTCAAACATGGTGGTGGTAGTGTGATGGTCTGGGGCTGCTTTGCTGCTTCAGGATGACTTGCTATAACTGATGGAATCAAGAATTCTGCTCTTTAGCAGAAAATCCTGAAGGAGAATGTCCAACCATCAGTTCATGCCCTGAAACTCAGGAGCACTTGGGTTATGCAGCAGGACAATGATCACAAACACACCAGCGAGTCCACCTTTGAATGGCTCAAAAATGAATAAATAAATAAAATCAAGGTTAGGTTAATTAAGGCCTAGCTAAAGTCTGGACTTCAGTGTAATTGAGACGCTTTGGTGTGACCGTAAACGGGCCATTTTGCTGGAAAAGCCTCCAGTGTGTCTGAATTAAAGCAATTCTGCAAAGAAGAGTGGGCCGTATTTCCTCCACAGTGATGTGAATGACTCTTTGGCACTTATCACAAACAATTGACTGCAGTTCTTCATCCAGTTAATATTGTTTAGGGGGAAATAAGGTTTTTCACACAGGGGCAGGTAGGTTTGGATAACTTTTTTTTTTTTAATCTTGATAACTAAGTTATCATTTAGAACTTTCTATTTACTCAGGTCTAATATTAAAATTAGTTTGAAGAACTGAAACATGCAAGTGTGACAAATATCCATACAAACAAACAAATCAGGAATTTGTATTTTAGTCAGAGATCTTTAAAATCCTTCTGCCCATCCGTCTCCTTCCACTTATCCAGTTCAGGTTGGAGTTGGGAGTTTGTCCCAGTCCTATGACAGCTGGGGTGGACTCCATATAACCTCATGTAAATTCTGGGACATAAAAGGTTATCTAAAGTAGTAAATGTTGTGAATTCTTTATGGGGTAAAAAAAAAAAAAAAAGACAACTTAAGATGATTGATAACACAAAAATAAGAGAAAAACTGGGAGTTTTCGCTTGAACGCTCTCTAGACGTGATCGCCTGCATTACTCGAGATGCAGCATGATGAGCTTCAGGTAATGAGATTTCTTCCCCCCCTCCTGTATAAAAATGCATATATAACATTCTGGAAACAAACTCTTCAAATGCAGACATCAAAACAAATGGTGAATTAAGGCACGGCACTCACTGCCTTGTTCTGAGAGCATGGCCTTGAGCTACCGATTTTTAAACTGTGCCACCGTTAATTTATGCGAAGATCTGAACTAATTCTTTGGCAACTGTGAAGCGAGAATATTAACGCGATGTATTTCCTTGTCGATGATAATGCTGCGCTCTTAATTTGAGATGTGCGGTGTAGTCGAACATGAAATGGAAATTTGCCCCAAACTATGTATTTGTCACCGAACGTCGGATGTGGAATGAGGTTATATGCATCCTTTGCTACCCACACTCCTAAGATACAAGAAGAGGTGTATTTCTCTCACACACTTTAGGGCGTGCGAATGGAGAAAGCTTCAACTTACAGCCCCGAAAAGAATATATTATACACACACATATTTTTTTAACCCATGCATTTGCATAGTTTGTGTATGCAAAGAGGAGCTTGTCTTGAAAAATAAGATAATCAAACAGGCAGGTTTCCCTAAAGCATCTAAAGACTCCTCTGAGGTCACAGCGCATTTCTGCAAACATTAAATCAGCACTTGATCGACATTTATTTTACACGCACTACAAAATGAAGCTGCGCGGGAGACAAAAATTGTTTAGAAAACTGTTGAAATTAATTGAAAATACAGTGAGAACAATACCAGCAAAGATTCTGACTAAAGTCTAACACATGTACACTTCAGTCTTTGTTTCTTTATTCAAATAAAGCTTCGCCTCGCAGAGCTGGTGGTACTTTGCATCAAACTCCATAGACTTTCTGTTCATTTTTAACATTTTTCTACCCTTTACCAATTACGAAATCATTTCAGCACCCTTCAGTGCAAAGTGAAAGTGAGTTAAACGTCCAAGTTCAACTTTTTAAAATGATGAACTTTATGAAAAACAAAATCAACTTTGATTAATTCCATTTAAATAACATCTGAGTCCTACATAAGAGCTTTATCTGGTTGCTTTTTTAAATGAGAGCAGCAGAAATGCATACTAAACCCCACCCTGAGCTCCATTAACATATAAAAACTTCCTGCTTGAAACAAAGGCGGCTTTACTCAGGCACCATTTCTGCGCTTGAGTGTCGATGACATGCATTCCAATACACATGCAATAGTCCAATGACTTTCTCTAAAATCTTAATCACTTTATTTTATTTTTTAAATGTATTTTTTGTTTAATAAAAAAGCGACTATATGTCACAAAGTTTATTAATAGGCACATTTCAGCTAATAAGAAAAACAGTAATGACAGTGCATGTAAAGACCAGGTGAGGTCTGTAGATGCCTCTGTTATGTAAATACAATCCTTGATGTTGATTGGCATCTATACATATATGTATATATAATATTATTATTATACACAAATATTTGTATATTTGGTTCTACACATTACAGAGTACGGTCCACTTACCATACTCCACAGATTTTCTGTAGGATTTTAACATTTCTTACCTGCATTTCTTCATTAACAGGACATTAAAGTGCCTTAAGGCGCTTTATTTTGTACGGTAAAGACCCTCCAATAATACAGAGAAAACCCCAAATATCAGATGACCCCCCTGTGACCAAACACTTGGTGACAGTGGGGAGGAAAAACTCCTTGCTAACAGGAAGAAACCTCTGTGGAACGCTGCAAACCGTGGATCAATCACCACTGACTGTCTTTAAAATGTAAACAGAAAAAAAAACCAAACAGAAAAAGTTGAGCTGAAAAGAAAAACTAAAATTCCCACACAGTTTATAAGGATATTTTTGCATGTGTAGCTCCATTGATTTCCTGTAATTGTTTTACCTTTTAAAAACTATTAGCTTTGATGGAGAGCACTTTGTATAAATGAAATTGAAATCCACTCAAACTTTATCTCAAACTTCAGTGACTTATTTTCTGCAATTAGAAAAGCTGCGTTTGAGTGTAGAAGCGAATAATCTTCAGTAGAGTTTCTGTAGAATTTTCTCTGTTTTTATGGAAATTTGCAAATCCACTGACTTCTTTCAATCCAAGTTGAACCGTAAAAGTTCGGAGAGAGGTTGTCTCCCACCAGCTGACCTTTGCAGTTCCAAAGTGGTTGCCTTAACTACTAAAAAAATTCAATGTAGTGGCCTGTTGCAGGGAGGGTGCTATCTTATTTTTGCTCTACTGTAACTGATCCATGTATCAGATCTTCTATTTGATGACATGAATGAAATACATTCTTTAAATGTTTAAATATATAACCCTGATTATATCTTAACTGGCAGGTCAGAAAACACCGGTTGCATCATTTTTAAGTCACGCAGGTATCTTTGGAGGGCATTAAAAATGTTGCGTTGAGTTTCCGTTCTCTGTCAGCAGACTACAATAAAAAGTTTCCACCTTCTTTGACAAGCTTTTCCTGCAGTTCTCATCACTGGTTTGGTTTTCTACCATGACTTGTTTAGCTTACAAAAAGACAAAGGGAAGTATATGTTAAAAAAAACATAATTGCATGCAGCAAGCATTGTAAAAAGGGGAAATACACTGCTCTAAATGTAAATGAGACATAAACAGAAGTAAATGGTGTGTAACTACATGACAGCAGTATTTTCCCGGAGCTGCAAAACCACCCACTCTAAGCTGGAGTAAGCAAACGCTCTGAATATTTAGAAAGACTTCAAAATATTTCACCTAGGTGAACCTGTGACAGAAGAAAAAAATGTCATTTTAAGAGCCTGCGAGAGGATGTGAGTACATAACATTACGGCCACCCCGTAACCCTAATGGATACAAGCTGTCATCAGGCTAATTCCCAGGCCGCGTCATAGCAGTGCCACCCAGAGAGCGACGGGCCAAAGGTAGCGTCACATTTCCTGCTTTCACAGGATGAAGGCTGGTGTCCTGGTGGGTATACGGTCGGTTTACATCACGCTAAATGAGGGGGAAGTGATGCGTTTATGCTGTGTAAACCTCCGCTGAGCGTACAGGATGCTGCAGCTGCTTAAAGTTTACCTGCTGAATGTAAACTATGAACACCGCCACACACACACACGCACACATATATTTATATCCTTTCTTCACCCTCTTGTCATCTTTGTATTGTGACGTACTGCACCTGTTAAATCATATAAACTCTCCATGCTGACACATTTATAAACAGGCGTCTAATTACTGCGCAGTTCATTCTCGGTGTGTTTGTCCTTTCATACGGCTCAAACTCTGTGAAATCCATCCACCTCCCTCTCACATATATTAACTTCCAGCAGGTCTTAAAAAACCTAAAATTGCTCCGAGAGAAATGTGCCCGCTGCAGGAGGATTTAACAAATTGGGAGAAAGCGCAGATTATACATGGTTAAATGATTAAATCGCAGAGGTAGCGAGCAGAAGACGGGAGGGAGAAGGAAGAGGGGGAAAAAACAGGTCAACGTGCACCCACAGAGTGCTCAGGGGAAGGCAGGAGATAAGAGTTTATCACATGCGTATAAGCAGATACCGTTAATCCTCCTTCTGTGAGTGTTCTACATGAAATAAATCTGTGACTGACAAACTGGAAAGATAGCATTGTTTTAAAGGTGGAGGGATGCAGGGGGATGGAGGCGGCAGATAAGCGTGTAGATAATCAATTCACGCCAGGTTGAGCAGTTTCCTCTGGAAGTTGCGGCAAACCAGCGAGGCTGGCAGAAGCAGGTAGACGGGCTGTGCTTAGCTGGTAAATGTTTAGTCCTTAATAATTAATCCCACAGACTTGCCAAAAGCAAGATTGATTATTCTATTAGAGGTGGGGATCAACAATGACCTGAGCGTAGCTCTATTTCACACACTGTTTGAGTGGCGAAAATTACCACCAGTGTAATGCACACTGCTCCTTTTCTTATCCTCTTAGCCTCTGATATTATCTTAAAATATCACGGTATTATATATGTAGTGTGAAAGATTGGGGCACGGAGCAATGAAGGAGCCGAGAGAGAAATAAAGAAGGAAGCATTTTCTACTGCGTCGCGAGCTCTTAATTACAACAAATTACTGACTAAGGGGGGAGAAAGGGACTTCTTTAATATATGAGAATTTTATTGCAGTTATCTGACAGACTTAGAAAAAGAATTCCTACCCAGAGTTATTCATATTCCTTCTTGGTAATCAGTTTTTTTTTTTTTTTTCTTTTAACCTGTCCCGTTTGGTTCTTTTGCCATCAGAATTATTGTCTAAAGGCGAAGAAAGATGCCCAACGGATTTACTTTACCAAATTGACCATCCCAGCCTTGCCGTAATGGTCCATTTGATTCACCTTTATTGTTTATTTTATTTTCACTTGCTGAATACGGGACAGACTTGACTGGGGAAAGAAAGGGAGAAAGAAAGAGGAAAGAAAAACAGCTGAGAAGAGGGACGGGGAAAAGGGCAAAAAACAAAAACCAACAGAATAAGCAGACAAAAAATACATATATCGATCACCTGGATCACCTGTTGAGAAAGAAAAAAGAAAGCAAGCAGAAGAAAACGAGAGTAATAAACATCATCACAATGATCTATGGGAATATGACAGTAAATACTAAATATTAAACATTATTGTGCAGCACGTGAGATCGACAGCGCACAGTGTGCTTTGAGGTAGGAGCCAAAAAGGGTGTAGTTTGTGTGTGTGATCACTCGTGTGTACACCTGTGAGCATGAACGCGCTTGTTTTTAAAAGGTTCCTTCATGTAATGATCTGCTAGAGGGTGTGGGGGGCCACAGCCCCGTCCTCCAGGGCATGACACAGGTATGGAGGAGATCACAACTCCAGACATCCAGAGGCCCTCAGAACACAAGAGACAGAGGAAGACCAACAGAGGGGCAGCCGCGCCACTATCCCAGAAAGAGCTGAGGAGAGTCCCAGATGAGGGGTCACTCAGCAGCCGCGGAGCAGAAGCCAGGGGGGGTTGCAGTGACGTGCCCGTGAGCTCCGCCGGCAGCCAGCTGTGCCTGAGTGACCGAGCCCCGGGCCGAGAGGCCGAGGGCACCCCACCTCCGAAGTGGCCCGAGCGAGCCCCAGGCTCCAGGTCCCAATAAGCAGCCGCCAAGGAGTGAGCCGGTGTGTACCTGGGCGCCCATCCCCGGACACAAAGAACCACCAATGCACCGATGTCTGAGGGCGTCCGCCACCGGCATTGGAAGTGGTGGGGGGAGATGGGCCTCCAAACCTTGGAGGGCCTGAGATGTCCCCAGAGAGGTGGCGTCTGATACCCAACCTGACATATAGACACAGACATACAGGCACACACAGATACAAACATCTATTCCCACCCTCATGCTCTCATAAGCAATTACTCCACACTCAACCAACGTGGAGACAGACATAAAGAGACGCTGTACACACAATCACACTCCCCAAGCGTACTCTAAGAACCGGGTCTAGGTACCCCTGCCCCTGGAGAGGGAAACAGCACCCAGACCCAGGTGGTGTTACCCTTTTGTAATCAGTTTGTGATTCCAGCCTCCACATGCTTAATGGAGTTGATCAGGAGGGTCTCTACATATCTCCACAAGGATTTTGCCCCACTGCTCTTTGGCAAACTTCTGAAAAGGTTTGAGATGTTTTCTTGGTCTTTAGTTCTTTCCACAAACTCTTGATGGCTTGTCCATTACAGAAAATTCACTTCATTGTCCGCAAACCATTTTTTGATGATTTTTTTTTTGGATCATCATCCTAAGGGAAGGTCAGTTTCTGCCCAAGACCAAATTTTTTGAAGGACATCTTTTAGGTTTTCACGATTTTCACCAGCTTTTATAAGATTTCCAGGTCTGTGTGCTCAAGAACAACCGCAAATCACAACTAAAGTCACCTCAAGGTGCGTTCTATTGGAAGGTAAAGACCCTACAATAGCAGAGAGAAAGCCCAACAATCAAGCCACCCCCTATGTGCAAACACTTTGTGTCTGTGGGAATTCATTATTTTAATGAACCTGCATTTGTTCCATCAAAGCTACAATTCATTAAATATGGGCAAAAATGAGCTTTTATGCAGAAGAGAATTTGAAAAATACAGATTTTCTATCAATACTTATCAATCACATCAATCATCACTCTATGTAGCCAACAATGGCCCATCTGAGCAGCACCCCCAGTGACCTTAAAAAGAAACTAATCAACTCCAGTCTCACAGCTAAGAATATTAATAAAATGAAGCGTTGTGTTACTATAAAAATTCAGTACTACTATTTTACTGGATTTCAGCAGACAGCACTCCACTTAGTATGTATGCAAACACACACACAAAAAATCTTGAAACAGCATTTAAGAAGATTGTTTGGCATCAGTTTTTCTAACATAAAGTTCTTTATTTTTGAAACACAGGTCTATTCTCCTCATTTATGTCTAACAAAATTCATGTAGTTTAGGATAATGCAACATTATGTGTGTCGTATTTAATCCAGTTGTTCTGCCCACCCATGTCTTGTAAGCAGCATTTGGTGATGGTGGGGAAGAATAACTCAGAACCAGGCTCAGCTAAAGGCAGTTGGGGGCCGAAGGGTAAGAAAGGGCAGAAACAGCACATTTTCTGTTGTACATCATGAGCTTATAGCAGCATTACTACTGGAGTGTTCAAGGTCACTTGATCCAGTCCTAGCTATATGTTTTATCAAAAAGGAAAGTTTTAAGCCTGATCTTTAAAGTAGAGAGGTTGTCTGTCTCCTGAAACTAAAAGCCTCTGCCTCCCATTCTACTTTAGAAACTTGAGGAACCACAAGTATTTTTGGAAAAGATTAAAACAATCAGAGATGTGCAGGGATAATTTAACCTTTGACAGCGTACAATAATTTGGCTAAATGAGCACAGAGTTTGTCATCTAGGCCAAGCTCTACCCACAACCCTGGTGAACACAGACGTCTCAACTGAGACCCTTTTGCACATCTTTTCATGCACTATTTATACCACTTTAGCAACTACTACTAGTAGGTACTGCTTTGTACTGCACACAATTACTACATATCTGCAAGCCACTTAGCAACCCACCTCTACTATCAGCTCCTTTTAATCCTGTGCCTGACTTAATGTGACATCTGTTATCATGCCTGCTTTTTTGTGTCTTCCTTCTTCTGTTCTGTCTTTGGGCTCTCTATATATAAGCAAATAAGGCAGCCGATGAGAGCCGTATAGTACAATTAGCTGGAAAGATGATCCAAGTGCAGGGCATGGCAGCAGACTGAACAACATAAAGCAACCATTTTATTGGCTGTTAAAGAGGGAAAGGGGAAGTAAAGAGGAACTTAACCTCCCAAGTAAGACAGGAAGTGACAAAGAAAACACAGGCAGCAGAGAAACTAGAAACACAACAAAACTATATCAGGAACCTTTTAGAAAAATATAAATATATCACAAAGTCCTGGGACCATTGCCCAGCTCAAAATGAGCCTATAAGTGTTACACATGTAAGGATAATTGGTCTGCCTACAGTTAAGGCAACGAGTGTTTGTTACCTTGCTTAATGTTATTTCTGGCCTTTTGGTAACTAAAATGAATTTTAAGCTTGAATAAACCAAAACTTTATAAAAAAAAGTGTTAAAAATCCCTGTGTGTAACTGTGGAAATATTGTTTTTTTCATCTTTTTTTCCTCTTCTGATTATGACAAATGACAGATTTTCAATAGGTGCGATACTCACACACAGCCTGATTGATTCAAACCTGTTATGACTCAGATCCCGGGTCAGATCTCTGGTTGCTGAAGAACCAAGTTGACCTGCAAAGACCGTTGAAACCCACGTTGGTCCCTGCGGTCGTGCCGAGTGCGCAGGCTCATATCATGAAACACTTCATAACTGTTCTGCAGCCTTGTTAAGTTCTTTCCCTCCAATCCCGCCTGCCTAAGAAAGACGACAACACCAGCTTTAAAGTTATTTATTGAAGGCTCGATTGTCTATCTAGTGCCAGGATTTTTTTTCCCCTTCTTCCTCCTCTTTCTGGTTTCTGGAGGGAAGGAATTGTCCTTTGACTCCCTAAACCATCTTCAACCCCTCCAGCTTCTCTCTCAAGCTCATATCCATCCACAAAACACACACACACACATGCACAAACACACACACAGGCAAAGCCACATATCAACAGGGTATCTAACCACTGGGAGGCAAGAGATCCACAGAGGTGTACATTAACATAAATACCAAATCTGTTGGAGGAGAGAGACAGAGAAGGGGGGATGGTTTTAAGGGGGGGAAACAATATATTCATTGTGTGCAGATGGAGGATGAGAGAGAAAGAGAAGTGTAGAGTGTAGCTCCATCTACAGGCCGAGAGATCACACACATTGGAAATGAAACACTTTCAGTCTTTTAAAAAAAAAAGGGCAGCACGTATAAATTTGCACACATCTCTGCAGATGACAGACAACCCTCTGTTTTTTAAACCTTCTAAATTCTCTCAGGCATCATGTTAGTGCAAATTACAGTTTACAGGAAAACAAGGCACACAACAGAGCGCCGTCCTGCTTCCCTCCTGAGGTTCGTTAAGATCAGGTAATACAATTAAAATCTAATTAAAACCACATTACATCGCTTTTCAGCGTCGTCACTTGTGTCAAGCAGAGGCGGGATCTCTATTAGCACGCTCGCAGATGCGAACCGGTACAGGTGACACAGAAACACTCGCTGATGTATTCAAACAAACAAATAGAGGATTATAATGTGTCTAAATGTGTTAAGCAAGGCTGAGGTCATGTTTACATGAATTGCTGATGCGGAGCAGCATTTTTATGTCTTTTCTGCACACGCGCAGATGTCGTCATTCAGCAGGTGTTCTCCAGTTTGCTCTAAATGTCAGTCTTAAAACCACAAAAATAATTAAAGACTAGAGATTTTTTTTTTTTTTAGTCATGGCTTGTTGAGCTTATGTCATTCAATTTAGTGCTGAGGTGAAAATCCTGCATGAATGCATTGGTTTCTTTTTTATCTTTTCTTCAGGTAACTTATACTGGACTGCAGTGCATTATTACAATGGCAACTTTATAGTACAGCTCATGACTAACAGTGTAATTCCCCTAGAATTGAATATATTGTACCTGAATTATATGTACATACAAATACTTAGTGGTACATACACTTGAATAAGGGGGTAATAATGATTTTTTTTACATGTAAGAAGTAATTATACTGTAAAAAAAAAATTAAGTAGTATGTCATTTCTGGGTATTTAGAGCCCATGCCCTCCAATGTTTGCGTCTTTTTCCTAAGTAGGAAAGTGGGAACAGTCCTTATCACATTGTTTTATATCATAAAACAGAACAATTGAATAGCTTGACGCTAATGAGGCACAGACATATAATGCATAATGAAAACGTAAAAAGGTAAAGTTAAGCCACTTCATAATACAGCCCACACCTCTTAGTGTAAAATTGAGACATTTTATTTGCTTTAAAGTATAAAGTATTAAAGTATACTTATTATGTTTTTCAATATGGTTGCTATGGTGGAATCTGGTAATGTGGTCATGTCTGTTAAGGATGGGCTCAAATCTGAAGACGACTGGCCAAACTGTTTCAGACAGAGGATGAACTTAGGGGCTCCATAAGTGGACACTAGCAGATAAAGAAGGATTATTTTGAACTGTGAGCCATGGAAAGCTATTCCATAGAGTCAGAGGTGGAAATAAGCAGACTTTAAACGAGGTTATGTAATACCTTGCAGCATTTTCACTGAGGTTTAACATCCTCGGATGATTCAACTACATGATGACTGTGTTAGCTGGGTGCATACGAATAAAGAAGAAAGTGCAACTCTAAGCAAGGGGAGGTGCAAGTATCTTATCAAAAGCGGAGAGGGTAGACCGACATGCGACTCTTTTCAGTTTAGTGAGTCCATCAGTAACATCCTGCTAATAAATGGACACCTATAAGTTTATTTTTTGATTCTTAATGTTGACCAGACCAACACCAAAAACGAACGATCTACATGTAAATAAAGATTAATTTAAACTTTAAATCATGCAAAGCTACTCTAATCCAGTCCAATAATAAGAATATTGAGCTGGAAATGTGCAGAAAAGTCCCCTTTAAGCACTTCACTGAACCCCCGAACTCTGTAACATTACAAATGGCTAAAAAAAAACAAAAAAAAACAGAAAGCAGCTCAGCTAACTTTCCCAGGACATTAAGAGCCTCCAGCTCTTGTTCTCCTCCACCTTAAATCCATTTAACTGCTTACAAAGTCCCATGTGAAGCCAGTTGGTCCTGCTCTGTCATCACCTCAGCGACAGCGCTCTCATACACTTCTAGAAATTAGCGGCATTATGCAGAATCGGGTAACAAGCCTTCAGTTCCCATTGCCTTGATTTAGCCCAAGAGGAAATTTACAGTGATAGCTTAACCGAAAGGCTGACAAGCTGGAGGGAACAGGGAGGCTCAACAGGGCATGAAGCCTGAGCCACTTCCTCTTCTGTCTCTTCTGTTTGTTTGCTTTCATTCTTTTTCACATCTTTCTGTCTGGACTCCACAAACCTGGAGTGGACTCTTCCAAATGAGCTGCATTTGGGTGAAAAGCATTTTCTTTTTTATTTCATAAGAAAGAACACATGAGACACACATTACATCTACAGCAAAGCTGAAAGGAAGCAATTTGTTTAAGGGCACTCCAGCAGGGCAGCTCTCACTGCTCATCTATAAACGTGGAAGCGCGTTTTACCGATTTTCTCTCTCACTAAACGTAGTGGACAGAAAAGCAAGCCTCTCAGGTGTGATGGCATCAGCCGCATCCTCGCTTCGGACGCGACGGCGGAAACCGAACCTGACGTCGCAGAACTGAAAAGTAATTAGAGGCCGCGACGCCGCGCTCCTTCGGCTGACACCAAATCAATGCAGTTTTTCCGCGTTATCAATTAAAGACGTGTAATTACAAGCGTGGAGAATTGCCTCTCACAAACAGTCAAAGCTGCAGACGGCCCTTCACCGCCGGCTGGCTCCAGAGCCTCTCCTTGCCCGTCTGCACCTTGACCCCAAATGTCACGAGTGACATCCTGGAGCCGCAACGAAGGGTTGTTTATGGATTTTATGGCACTCGCTCCAAACACCTGAGCGATAAACTCAGTGTAGCATGCAGCATCGAAATGCTGTACACTTGGTAGCGAGCCAAAGTGCAAAATGTATTACTCGAGAGCCCAGCTCCCAATTGGAGCCAGCTGGGTTTGAACCATTAGCCGGTACAAGCAAAGACAACCTGGTTGCCGAGCGCGCTGACACTCCTGGGTAAATGAAACAGAGGGCTCTACACTGTTACTCCCCCCACTCACCCACCCTCCCACTCCTCCCTCCCTCCCTACATCCACCCCTACACCCCGCGGCCTCCCATCAGCACCTGGGAAAATGGATTTGAAACGAGGGCAGCTCCCCAGCCCTCTCCCCCAAATGAGCAGATGGAGGCTTCCGCAACGATTATCACCACATTACCTGGGAGTCTGTTGACGAACAAGAACAATACAGGCGCTGCTAATAAACCCCAATCAAACATGACACCCCCGCTAATGTCGCTCACTGCTCTATCCCTACAAGGCAGAGCTAGTCGCACTGATTCGTTTTCATCAAAGTGCCCAGCTACAGCTGCATTCTCCTCTGGCTGGGGAGAAACAGTAGAGGTGATTTCTTTCATTGCCTCCTCTCATGTTGGAGTCATCACTAAGCTTCCCCTTAATTTGCAGCCATTATGGTTTTCCTCACTTTCTATCATATGTGTATGTATGCTGCTACAGTGGTGGATGCTCACACTAAACATGGGAAGAGTTTAACATAATGACATCAGTATATGTAAATGTAATCCCCGTGAGACAAAAGTGGAGGCATTTAAACATTTTTTATGTCATAGCAAGGTAATGTGCTCATTTCAGGATGCCCCACCCACATGCTGTTCAAATATATGTCTGCAGAAAAATTTGAAGGTAACTTTTTCAGGCCTGCCCACCTTCAAAATCTGAATATCAGTAACAAAAAGGGATCCGAGTTGAATTTTAGGAAGAAAAAGTCACTACAAGGCAACCAACAACAACCTCGGTTCTTGCTAGGTTAAAGTATTCCTTGACCAGTTGCTGGAGGTTGCTGTTGCAAGGTGAAATTGGTTTCAAAGAGGGTGCTGCACCACACACCACCTTATAAGTGGTCAGAAACTTGTAAATAAGTCATGAAAGAATAAAGTTACATTGAAACCAAGCACACCATTGTTTTTCTTGTGACATTACCAATAAGTTTGATGTGTCACATGGCCCTCTTCCTATTGAAAAAACATAAGTTGTATCCAAGATGGCCGACTTCTAAATGGCTACCATGGTCACCACCCATCTTGAGGAGTTTGCCCCCTCACATATACTAATGTGCCACAAACAGGACTTTAATATCACCAACCATTCCCATTTTATTACAGTGTATCCATATAAATGGCCCACCCTGTATATTGTCGAGGTCCACTGTACTTTGCTTCAAAGATGACAATTTTTTCTGCAAAGACTCACACCAAGCTGTAGTGAAACTTGAATAAGTGCAATGCATACCAGAAATCAGAGAACTTTTGCATTCATGGTAAAAGTTGTGCCTTACTCCGGCAAGTCAAAATGTGCAACTTTTACCTTGACACCAAATGTTCTCTATTTCTGGTTTCACAATCTTCACAGTTTCACTGTTGCTTGGCAAATCACCAAATGGCCACTTTTCCCTATTGACTGGTTTTTACCAACGGGATCTCTGACCGACCTGCATGAAAGAGTCACCAGGTCCAGGGCAAAATCCAACCCACTCCTCTACCTTGAGCACAGACCCTTTAAGCCCCACCTGCAGTTGTTTGACCCACACTGTGACAACTGCTATCCTAAACAGAGGGTGTCCTTCAAGCAGCAGGAGCTAAAATGGCTTGAGGAGTCACACCAAGGCCCAAAATAAGTTAAATGTTCATTAGTATGTTGTTCTTGCCTACTTATCTTTCATTTGTGTTTGTATTTGGTGAAATCTAGGGGTAAAAATGTCTTTAAACAATACCAGCTACCACAAAATGCACATAAAAGTAGAATAATAAAACATTTAAAATAAACACCATTATCAGTTTAAACTGTGAATCATGCAGAGATATTCTAGCAGAGAGCATTTGGACTGCCATGAGCCTGAAACAGCTCGATAAACCATGTGTGTACGTGCACAGCTGCTTGTTGATATGACCCTTTTTATGTCATGTGAACTTTTCTAAATGTGGTAAAACGAATGTTGCCTCTGAATATAAAGAAGTTGTGTGTACATGCAGAGGTTGGTAGAGGTTTCTGGCATGTGGCAGATGCACATTTCTCTCCCCAGACTTCACACTTCTTTTCATATCTCCTCTTTTGTTTTAGTGTTAGTGCTCAGTTTTCTCCCTCGGGGAGTCTGGCCCTCTCTCCCTGTCTCTCTCATGCCTCCTTTTTTACCCAAAAAAGCCCAACTGTAACAACAGTGGTCTCTAAACAACCCAGGGATTCCAGACGACTGACCTCAGCACTGCTTGTCCACCGCTGAGATACAAATATTTACCCCTATCGCGTTCATCTCAGCAGCGAGGGCCCCTGATTGGGCCTCGCTTGGCTTGAATGCCCCTGGAAAACAAATCAAACTCGGTCTCTTTTTGTCTTTTTTCCTTCTCTTAAACCAACATGAAGACACGCATGTCAACACACTGAGCCGAGCGAACTGCAGTCAACATAAATCAGACAGGCTTCTTGCAGAACTTTTAAGAGTTTGATCTAAAATTTGGAGTTTTAACAGATTTATTGGGCGCCAAACTGGGCAGAACACACATCTGAGTGGATGATAATGCACAAAAGGATCCAGCATGTGTGCCGCCAGTGGCCTTTTTTTGTAATAAACTACCAAATTCCTCACTGAGACACTGAAGTGAAGTGGTTGCACACAGTCACCACAAGACTAAGGCTGCGTCCACACCAATTTGAACCTCATGTGTAAAGCACAACCCTCTCATTCATGCTGATGAAGCCAGGCTGGAAACGAGGCTCGGATGCCACCACAGGGGGCTCTGTCAAAACAGTGCAACAAAAGTTCCTGTTGGGGGATTTAAACCTAAACCTCGGGGTCACGGCGAGCAAAGGTCAAACTGTTGCGACCATGATATCTTCTAGACTCGACTGTCTCGTTGCATTATTAAGAGTCGTGCAGTGTTTTGGCTTCTGTTTCTCTCTTTCTACAACTGGACTTCCTGGATTGTATTTCCTCATCAGGTCCTCCTGCTCGGTGTTACCTCAGCGCTGAGGGTCTCTCTGAGTCTTCTGTGATACGATGATTAATTGCTACACTTACATAAGAAGTTGGTTGGTTTTCCAGTTGAAGGAGATCAAATCTGGCACAATCACGGTGCAATGAAGTTAAAAGTTCAGACATCCCTAAGCGCCTCAGATCTAAATCACGCTAAAAACTGCAGTTCCTCTAACAGCCACTCGAGGCTTCCTTCAGAGGCTTCCCCATAGTCTCCCATTTTAAAATCCCCAGTTTTACAGGAGAAATAGACCTGCTTACATTCTGCTACAAATAACAGTTTTGATCCCTATAGATAATCTTCCCCTTCATAAAACTGTACAGGGGTTGAATTTTTAGTTTTAGTCATCTGAATTTGAGTCATCTGAATTTTCGCTCTAGCTCAAAAACTTTAAGGAGTACAGTAATGTGTAGTGTACATGATAACAAATAGTTCAGACAGCAGTACCTTGTGACTGCCTTGTGCTACCACAATACACCAAATATCCCTGTAAAGCTTGTCTTCTCTTCTTGTTTGAATTTTGTCTCTGGTCATTTTAAAATGGCCCTGCCAGTGGGCCCACTGTAAATAAAGAGGTTAAATTTCATTAAGTCTTCAAGTTATGCATTTTCAGAGGCAGATGGATGCTTCCTCTTTTGATGATGCTTTTTTGTGTTTGTTCCCTTTAGAGAATTTTTTTAAGGCCAGTTGCACTAAAAAAAAAAAGACAGGAACCAAAGATGGCAGAACCGAAGATGTAAAGATTTTCACTGGGAGACGAGATGGTTTGGACATGTGCAGACGAGGGATAGTGGATATAGTGGACAAAGGAGGTTGAACACGGAGCTGCCAGGAAAGAGAAAAAGAGGAAAACCGTGGAGACTCTTGTTTTGATGTAGTGAAAGAGAACATGCAGACGGTTGGTGCAACAAAGGAGGATGTTAGGGAGAGGGGTGGGATGGAGGCAGATGATCTGCTGTGGCGACCCCTAAAGGGAGCAGCTAAAAGAGGAAGAATTATATGTGCAGGTAACCAGACTTACAGGCCATCTGATGCTGAATTATATCGATTATATTTTTCTTCACCTATGAAAAAGCAATGTTACTGTGGTCTCGTTGTGTATATGAGCTGTATAATATCAAAAGTTCATTTCTGGCTTTTATATTTAGCAGTGATGATAAATTTTTATCGGTCTCAGCTGAGGTGGTGTGTGTATGTGTGTGTGTGTGTTATGACCTCTCTGCAAACACCAGACACTTTACCTGTGTCACAGATTTTTTTTTCTTTGAAATTAAGAAGATTTTTGAGTCTGTGCTGCTTCTATCACTGAATAACCCCCTTAAAAAAAAAAGACTGTATTTTTCACATCTCTGTGTTTTTCACATCTGGGTGAATTGGACAAATCATCGGCGCTGCGTAAAAACCACCGCTAAGGGTCTGAAGAAGCCCGAGTACACAATATACTCCTTTTCAAAGCACCCGCTGCAGTAGTTTGTGTTTGACACTGATCAAGCATAATCATCAGGCGGTCAGGGTCTGTGTGTGTTTATGTGTGTGAAGAGCACACACTGATACACACAAAGACCATCTCCCTCTCTATCTTCCCAGTACAAGTAGAGCTAACCACTCCAGGGAGCTGGAGACTCAATTAATGACATACATACAGCACTTGCAAGATGTCAGGAAAGAAGCACACAACGGCACATATGCACATTAAAGGCTGTTTTATATAGCATATCTGTGTGTGTGTGTAGCTCTTGAACTCCAGGGCATATAGGGTAATATGCAGGCTAAGGCCCGTAT
Organism: Oreochromis aureus; assembly: GCF_013358895.1. Taxonomy (NCBI): domain Eukaryota; kingdom Metazoa; phylum Chordata; class Actinopteri; order Cichliformes; family Cichlidae; genus Oreochromis; species Oreochromis aureus. The sequence continues at coordinate 18,972,843 of NC_052963.1, read as the reverse complement.
GTTCTTGTGGATTATCAGGCTCTGAGTTTTAACACATCCAATGAATAGCACCCTCTTATGTACTGAAAATTGTCATTTAAAATTCAAAGCAAGAAATGGTGGAATTTGTTATGTTTATGTCATTTATGAATTTGACTTAAGTGTGAGTTTTAAAGCAGGAATGTCTGGAGATGAAAAATACTGTTGAAAACTGCAGTTCATTGAGTGGCCACTTGAGGCTCGAACTAAAAGCGAGTCAGTGCCCATGGAGTCCCATGTTAAAATGTCCAACTTTAAAGCAGAAATAAACATGTTTACAGCTTGGTACAAAAAACCCCCAAATGTCTCTATGGATAAATTCATCTTTGCGACAACTATAGAGGGAAAAAAATTATATAACTCATCTTAAACCCATTAAATTTGTATCATGGCTTCAAATTATCTATTAGCAGCAAAGGAATGTAGTGGTTTTCATATTTGCAGACAGCTGCGTCCACACTGGAAGTGAGTGGCTCATCGTGCATCACTGTGATGTTGCTGGCAAACGGTCCAGGTTCTGGTTGCCAAGGTAACCCTCTAGCTCTAATTACCAGGTCATATGTCAATCAGAGGTATCCTGCTTTCTCATTGGGATTTGGATCTCTGGTAAACTGGTGCCTCAGGAAGGACGTCCGGTGTAAAGATCTGCCAAAGCAATAATACAAGAAATAGGGGTGCAGCTAAAAGTAGCTTGTTCTTATTCTTTGAGGAAATTGTGGATGATCGCTGTCTCCTGTTTGAACTCCGCCAACTTGAGTAACAGAACTGTATCTATCAACCATGCTTGTGGTGTTATTGACTTTTGCAGTACTAATAACTAGTAATATGGCTTTCTGTGCTGTTAGTAAGAAGTTTGTGCTCCAATTTTATTTATATAGCATCAATTCTGAATAAAAGTCACCTTAATTGCTTTGCATTGTAAGGTAAATATTAGAGAGAAAACCCCCATTGAGCTAGCACTTGGTGACAGTCAGAAAGAAAAACTCCCTTTTAACAGGAAGACACATCCATTAGAGCCAGGCTCAAGGAGCAGCAGCCATCTGCCGTGACCAGTTGGTGTTGCAAAACATTACAAAAGTTAGTTGATAACTTAGCTGACACTCACAAAACAGTGGGAGCGTGTCATGGTGTCTACAGCTGCCCTGGTCTGAGGCTGTAACTATGCAGAAAACATGAATGCCAGCCTGTGTCAGTGTCACTCCAGTCAACGTTTCACTGTTTCTGTCTGACGACCACCACCTTCTTATGTTTCCTGCCACATGAGGACTTTTGGTATAATGGCTGTTTTTCTCCTAGGTGAAAAAAACATAGATAAACATATTCGACTAAAAGCCCTTACCATGGTCAAGAGACAAGAAGCCATTAGCAGCATCTCCAATATAGGAACAGTAATGTATACAGCTTACCTTTCCTCACAAAAACTCCGGGTCTTAGAACAGAGCATACTGTATTGGCAGCTCTAAAAATCTTGTGGTCTAACAGTAGAAATGGCAGAAGATTGGGGCTCTAAGAGAATGACAGCAAGTTCATACCAGTCCAATAATAATTCTGACTCATTCGTAATGTTTTTATTAGCTGTGAAATGCAATCACACTTCTTCTGTGAATACGTTCTATTTTGCTAGCCAACTAAGACATTAGGGAGATTAATAAACCTGTAATCCCTGGAAGTTTGGTGAGATAAGGTGTCCCTCTTTTTTCCAAACTGCCAAAGTTAACTCTCCATTTCACACCTCTGTGGTCTTCCACCCACCGAGGCCTCACCTCCACACTCGCACACTCTGTCTGCCATGGCTTAGGCACGGTCGGCTGCAGCTGACGGGTCGTCACTTGGAGGAAGACGGTGGCTGCTCACAGATCCCGGGGTCAAAGGTCATTCCTGTTCTCCTGGCAAAAGGTGAGAGGAGCAGAGCACGGGTCAGTGGTGCTGAAATCTCATTTAAGAGACTGACCCCGGAGGGCCAGCCTGAGCCGGTCTGACGCTCAGAGGCGCCGTCACTAGGGATGATGTATAGGTTTGGCCCGACAGAGGAGCCTCAGCGTGATGCATACGTGCACACACCTAGTCTTACAGGCGCTGATGCACAGAGCTTCAGAGCATGTCAGTTTGGCATCTCATCTCTTATTGGATAAGATAAAAACCTGTGCTGAAACTGGGAGGTTGCAGCAGCAATTAATAACAAAGAAGAAAGAAAACAGGGATACAGATAGGAATAAAATGCTACACACAAGATAATGTGAACATGAAGCAGGATAAACAGGAATGGGTGGGTCACAGAAAAGCAGAGCAGCAGAAAGACTCACTTTCAGCAGACTGATATGAAAGGGAAATACACTGAATTGCTGTGCTGCATGCAGTTACAACTTACAGGTAAAGTGAATAATACTGATGGATATTATTACAGTGCAATAATTTGCTGGAAAAATGTGGATCCTTAAACTGAATGTGGGTCAATTTATGCCGACACGTACCAGTCACCTAAACAGCGCTACCGACACCCGCTCCCTCAGGAGAACAAAGAACCCCTAAAAGAGAAAAAACTGAGCAGGAAGAAGAAAAAGGAGCCAAATCCTTAAAAATTCCTCAAAATTCCTCAAATCCCCATCCCAATGCTTTGCCTTACATACTGTATTTCCATGTGTCTTTGCACTGGAAAAATGAGGGGTGGCTCAAGACTTTTGCACAGTACTGTATATATGTCCTGTTCCTTTTACCTCAGAAGTCTGACCCGTGAGTGACATCACACTGGATCTGACCGTCTTCCAGGAGTATTAATCGCCACACAGCAGGCTTACAGACAGAGCCTGGTCAGTTATCTGTGTACGAGCTGAGTGAGCTGAAAACACACAGTATAGATTACAAATCCTGTTTATGCAACTGCTGACATGTTGGATGGCTGGTCCAACTTTCCAAGTAGGACTTGAAATCCTGACTGGAAACTCGGGTTTTCCAACTTCCCAGCTGATATGGAAAAGTCTGGTGCGCTCCTGCAACCTTTCTGCTCTCCTGTACCATTTCTTTTTTTGATTCTGGTTTTGTTGGGATTCCTTTCTTCCTGTTTGGGTCCTTTAGTCTTCCACTGCCACACAACTTTATCCATGCCCACTTTACTGAGACTTACATATCTGCTTGACCTTCGTAAATCTGCCCACACCACTTATTTCCATGACTTAATTAAAACAAACTGAAACACTAATATTAATAAATTTAACTAAAGTTAAACATTTATAATTGTTGTTTGTCACTTCTTTTTATAATAAGATTTCCCAACACTGAGCACATACATAACTTATAATCAAAAGGTTTTTCTTTTCTTTTTTTCTTGTCCTTTGCATTTGCAGTTTAAATGTGTTTTAGATCTGAGGACTTGACGCTCAATAGCAGCGTAGAACTTGATGTAAGGTGGCAGATTATGGAGCCAATTGAGATAAGTCGCAGTGATAAATTTCAGGTGGCAGGCTAGATACGCTCATTGTGTTCCTTTTCCTTTTTTTTCCTCCCCCCTTTTATCTGCGAGCTCTTGGTCGAGTGCCAAGTGGAATCAACGCGTCGAGCAGCCGAGGAAGCGGAGGAGAGAGTCAGTTTGTGAACAGTCTGAGTTTGAGCTCCTCCAAAGTTGAGATTTAGTTTTAGAGTTGGGGTTCAAATTTGTTTTATTTAGGCTTCGTGCATTTTCTACTCTTTCACAACCTCCGCCTTTCTCCCCCTCTCCCTCCCTCAATTCCTGTCTTTCTGTCATTCTCATGCATCAGGGGCACCACATGGCCTCCTGCATGCCATTTGTGTTACTTTCTTGAGTTATTGCGAGAAGTGCGAGTGTCGAGGCGAACAGAAGGGAACAAAGACAGTGAGATGAACCCCTCATCGATCTTCGTATTGAGAACATCTGCCCCAAACCTGAGGGGGGTTAGCAGACTAAGTGGAAGTGGTGGGAAGTTGCAAGCAAACCAAGCAAACCAGAGTTCAGGTACAAGCTGATGTCTTGCGTACAACTAACAATGCAACGGTTAGTAGTTTACTCGCTGTCTCTTTATGAAGTGCACCCGTTCAACTTGTCATTAACACAAATATCTAATCAGCCAGTCACATGGCAGGAACTCAGTGCATTTAGGCAGGTAGACATGGACAACCTGACCTGCTGAATTCCAAACTGAGCATAAAGATAAGAAGGAAGGTGATTTAAGTCACGTGGCATTGTTTTTTAGTATTTTTAGAAACTGCTGATCTGCTGGGAAATTCCCACACAACCATCTCCAGGGTTTACAGAGGATGGTCAGAAAAAGAGAAAATATCCAGTGAGCAGCAACTCTCTGAGTGAAACTGTCTTGTTAGGGTTAGAGGAGAAAGGTCAGGATCCTGACAGGAAGGCCCTAAATAACCACTTATCACAATCAAGGTATGCAGAAGAGCCTCTCTGAATGCACAACACCTCAAACCTTGAGTGGGATGGGCTACAGAAGCAGAAGACCACACTGGGTGTCACTTCTGTCAGCTAAAAACAACAAACTGAGGCTACAATTCACACAGGCGCTCCAAAATTAGACAACAGAAGACTTCCATTAACCTACATTAACCTTTACAATAAAACAAATACCGTAAGAGTCAAATATATTAAAGAAGACATACAAGTTTGGAAGTCTGTGACAAACTCGCATTTGAACCACTCAAACAAAAAAGTCTTTTTTTTCTACAGCTCAGCTTGTTTCCTCACATAAACTCCTCATTTGTATCTTATTCCAGAGGCTACAGTGAAGTATGTTCAAACACAAATATTTAAAGTCACATCTGATGTCAGTAACTTAGAATAAAAGGCGTGCAAATTCACAGATCTGTCTTTTAGACAATTATACATAAAAACCACCGTGGAGGAGGCGGAGGAGGGGGGAGCGATCCAACTCTGCGCCCATGGGAGCAGATATCAGACCACAATCCAGCGTAGCCACAAAAAAGATTAGTTTTTCAGCATGAAAGGTTTAATGGTTGTAAATTCTGTGGACAAACTTCATGAACCCATCTTTGGAAGCTGTCACAGCTCTTCTGCAAAGCATAAGGAAACTACCATAAGCACAATTAGAAAAGGCATTTTGAAGGAAAGCGGGCTGTCTGGAGAAGCAAGTTTAACCACTTCATCAAAGAATAACTCCTGGAATGCATTGAAATCACAGATTGATGATATCTAGCAGTGTAACAGTATCCAGTGGAGGGGTTTTCTTTTAACTGCCAGCTGCTGAAGTTTTGCGGTGCAGCTGTTATTAAATAAATGTCCCACCCTAAGCTCCGTATCAGGATGGCGTGAAGATCAAACGCAGGGGGCCCATTTGAAACCTGCCTTAATTATAATAGGAGGAGAGCCCAAGTTCAAATATTTATCAAATCGTAATCCTGACGCTGTATCCGCTTCACACGAGACGAGCACTCTGATGGACCTGACAGCTTCCCTCTCACCCAGGCGCCGGACGGGAGCATGTGCAGTCTGAGCGCAGCCACATGTGGGGCTGATTATGAGGGGCCGAGTGTTTACGGTGGACCCAGATGTTGGGTGTTTAAAATGGCACGGGCCAAGCGGCGAGTTTTGACAGCTCGTGGTTCAGCTCGACCTACACTTTGGTTGTCGGGCCGCTGAGACAAAATGTCAAACACGCAGATAAGGGCCAAGTAAATGTGATTACAGCAATTCGGCTTCGCCGCTGCCTGGCCAATCTGTCCAGCGTCGGTCAACACCTCTCCTGTGTTTGGAGGGAAACATCCAAGGCTGAAGGGCTTCCTGAAAACCACCCACTGGTTAAAGTAAAATGGATGGATGAATAAATAGACGAGCAGTATATTAAAGGAGGGATCGTGCAAGTGTGATTAGCTTGACACATATTAGTAGATGAATGAAAGAGTGTTGGGAGGCAAGGAAAGAAGCATAGGATGAAAGGTAGAGTAACTGATGAATGAAAGAGTGCGTGCACCGATCGACAGATGAGAAAAGCAAAAGACAAGAAAGACAAAATATAAAGAAAGAGTTGGAAGTGTGTCATTAGCTTCTGGATAAATGAAGCAAGGAATGAATGTAAGATTTCGAGAAGCGCACAACTCCAGGGCTGGGAAATAAACCTAATGTTGAAGTGCTCAAAACTGCAGTTCCTCTGATGGCCACTAGAAGCTGCTTTCAAAAGTGACTCAGCCTCCATAGACGCGCAAGTTAAAACTTTACAGCAGAATTAAGCATGTCTAAAATCTGTCACATTAACAATAAACTCCTTTACAACAACCACCCATCCAACCATTACCTTCCACTGGTAGTCTAAGTGGGGGACATTATTATCCCCAGCCACACTTTCCAGTTCCTCCTGAGGAATCCCAAGGTGTCTCCTCCCAGAACACCTCCAGAGGTGACATCCCAACCAGACGCCAAAACCACCTCAACTGGCTACATTTCCCCCAGTTATGGATACCTTACTGTACTGATGGGTCTCCCATTACAAATTGATCCCAGGGGAGGGACCAGATAAAGACTCATTCATAAAACCCTAGCCGGAGGGATAAGAGCAGGATAACCTCACCTGGAAGCTGGAAATCAGGGCCCTCTTTTGAAGCCAGGGCCAGTAGAGAAGCTCGAAGGTGAGCGTCTGTTGGTAAGGCCTGTCTTCATTGGGCTTGGTCTACCACTCACTGAAAAAATAAAAAAGAACATGGCTCCACCAACATGTGGGCACACCTATATGGGGCCTGGGCATGTAGACTCTCAGCAGATTCTTTAAATTTTTTTTTTTTTTTACATTTTTTGGTAAAGTTTTATGTAACCTACAAAATTTTACAGGTGCATTTGATTTCACTGACAAGTGGATGCTAACACAGGTGACTGGAGCTAATTCTCAGCCATTTCTCACGGAGCTTTTGGGGACATTGGTGCCTTTTTTGCAGTCGTTTCCCAAATAATAGATTGTGCTGTGTGGTTAATTGTACAAACATCCTGTCTGAGAGGTCTGTGCTCCAGTTTTTAACATTTTTATTTATTTATTTACTTTTTTTTGTATTGCACTAATCAGCAGTCACACACAGTCTGTGGATCTACCCTGCTAACAAAGCTTAGTTCACTGGCTGCTTTCTGGCTCCAAGGTGGCATTGACTAATATGCTTAACTTGAGGCTTCACAAACATTGTGATGTCAGACAGGCCACGTCCCTCTTTAATACACAGTTTATGAATTTATTCATTTGAATAACAGAAAGAGGGACTGGATGGATGAATGATTTTGCAGATGCAAAGGAGCAAAGACGGGGAGAACGGTGGACGGATGGAAAAAGGGAACAAAGAAAGTCAAAAAAAGTTTAATAAACTGTGGGCAGTGATGTAGGTGGGAAGGATGGAGAGAGGGGGTGACAGAAGGAAATGAACCTGCTGACAAATAAATGAGTGAATGAACAGACAAATTAATTTGGGGGCAAAAAGAGGATGATTGTAAACTAGTTTCTGGCTGTTAATCAGCTTCATATGTGAGATGCTTATACCAATCTGTATCGGTGGTGGCATAACCAAAGGCCTAGTGCTCCCAGAGCGGTCATTCAAGTTGATTGGCCAGCCGCTGACCCGTACAGAGGTAGTTTCCACCAGTCACAGTCAGTAGTTTACTAAGCAGCATTTGCTCCATGCAGTAACTATTTTTTAACTGTGCATCCCAAATATTTAACATGTAAGGGAAGGTACGTGGCCACTAACAAAAAGACTAGCTTCAACGCTTTACTTAATAATTGACCACCAATAACCACCTTTATTCTTCAGCACAGTCTGAACTCTCTTAGGCAGCTTTGTCATTATTTCTTTAAGTAGTCTTCAGGAATAGTTCTCCAGGCTTCTTGAAGAACATTCAAAGCTCTTCTTTGGATGTTTCTGCCTTTTGTTCTGTTCTCTGTCAACATGATCCCACACTGCTTCAATAATGTTGAGGTCCGGGCTCTGGGGAGGCCGATCCATGACTGATAGTGTTCCACTGTGTGTTTTTCTATCTAGGTATGATTTTACTGCATTGACAGTGTTTGGGATCATTGTCACAATGAAAAATGAAGCTGTTGCCAATCAGATGCTTTCCAGATGGTATTGTATGGTGGATTAAAGCCTGATGGTATGGTCTGTGTTCATAATTCACCAATTTTGACAAGAACTCCAACATCACTGACTGAAATGCAGCTCAAACCATGACAGACCCTCCACCATGTTTTACAGATGGCTGTAGACACTCACTGCTGTATCGCTCTCCCGGCCTCCTCTATACGTGGAGGATCTGAAGCAAAGATTTTGATTAATCACTCCATAAAACCTGTTGCCACCAATTTCATCCCTTGAGTTAGATGGCTTTATTGTGGTTGAGTAATTTATGGGCTAGCATTAAAGTGCCTTAACAAGCAAATAACATTCCTCTTCTTCATTACACCAGAAAGTAAGAAGTTTTAAAAATGTTTGCCTCACCACTGCAGCCAATGCATTTCAACAGGATTGACTTTTTCTTTCTTTCTTCAAACCAGCTGCTTCTTTGTAGCAGTTAGTTTGCAGACAAGTCTCCCTCTTCATGCAAACTACTTGGTTGCTATTGTGATTAAAGCAATTGCGAGGAGATTTCCTGTCCAGCACTGTCTATCTCTTTGTGACAAATATCAACTAGCGACAGCAAGCAGCTTCCCACAACCACCATCCAAGGGACACACATTATTCCCTAGCAACCGCTGGTTACCAGGGGGTCATTGACCGGTCTCTAGTATCTCTATCCATTTGATGAAGAGAAACGTGTTTTATGCTTTAGTAAATTAAGTCTAACAATACATATCTGTTTTGGGGGTTAATTTTTTTTTATTAAAATCCAGATGGTTTTCCTGGAAGCCTCGTTTTTTGGGTGAGCTGCATGTATGTCTACACTGCTAATGAAATGTTTAAAAATCAGCACACAGAACCTTCAGTTGATTAAAAGGTATTTGGAAATTGGTGAATTGTTTGGTCTGCTGATATAATGAGAAGACGTTAGCTGATATTATGCTCCAGAGTGAATGCGATTCCAGTGAATTGAGCCATTGCCCTCCATTTACCGCTGTGACTCGATGACTCAGGTAAGTTAAAAACAAAAGGCAGATAACTCTGAGTGTCTGTGGGCTCAAGGGCCGTCACACATTTCAGAATATGTTGCTGTCAGTTTAATATTCCTGGCCTGTGGGGAGGTGAAGATCAGGTGACTGGGGTATAAATAGGCCATCGGTTCATCTCGGCCGACTTGCTGACAGGATCAGAGTGACTGAGGACTGACTCTAATGTCACTCGAAATCAGGACAGTTGTCGCTGAGGGACCCTTTGAGTCGGCGGTGAGCTTTCGGCGCGTCCCCTGGACGCAGACGCGGAGAATGAGGTTTACATTTGTTTTCTCTGAAGTGAGGGGAGGTCGCCGGGATCGGGCCCGGGGGAAGGTCAAAGGGCCAGCGAGGAGGTCTGGAGGTACGGGACCAGGCAGCCGTTTCACCGCTGCTGCTTGAGGCGGTGCATACCTGAACAGATGTAACTGCCAGACTCAAATATACATGAATGTTTCTGCAGGGTAAATAAACACAGAGTACGCTTCAGTTTACAGGAAATCACAATCCCTGAAGTGCACGCCTCAGATCTGGTCTGCCAGTTTAGCATCTAGGTAAACAACTAGCCTTCTTTTAATTCATTTTTAACCACTTTTTAACAAGGTACATGTGAGTGAATCCACATTCACAGCATTGGCCTGGGGAAATATTTGCAGGAGGTGGGAGAAATACACCGTTACAGCTGGAGGATACGTATGTTTACCATGTTTGTGCGCTTCAAAGCAAGTACTGCTGAGGGGGAGATTGGGGAATTCAAACTGCTGATAAAAAGATATAATACTCTAATGTTTAACACCTTTTAAATTTCTTGATTAACATGCAAAGAAACCTGTGTGCTCAACCCCCCCACCCCTCAGTTTATTGCTGTCAAGGTCTCTAAAGCAGCGTTTAGATCACTGAGGGACAGTAAAACTCTCCAATGAATGCTGGTGAAATTCACTTAACAAGTCCTTGATGCAGGCATCTTTGCAGGTTTTACAGACTAGCCCTTTGAAGGTTTTACTCACCGTAACATCCTGAGAAATCACAAGCATATATAATAACAGTGCAGTCAAATAACACTAACTTTTTTATTTTGAGAAGCCTCATTTATTGTAGTCTCTAACCTTCTTAGCTGGAGTAATTTTGTTCAAAAACAATAAGAAGATACCCACACTTTGCTTTCTCATAAGTAGTTTTCCCTTAGAATGAAATGATGTTTCGAATTAAACAAATTGGTTACAAGACAACAGAGAACAGGTGTGTTTTTTGCACTTTTTCTGGAGTAATTGTTATCCATGTGCATGTGCCTCTAGATGATTGTGCTGTCTTTATTAAAATATGATATAATCACTTGCAAATCCCTGCTCCCAAAGCAATAACATACCATGAACATCTTGATTCCTCCATGAAAAAACCCCCCAAACATCTCAGATACACCTACAGTGTATACTCATAAAAACTCAAGAAAACAAGCGGAATAATAACTACAAAACGCGGTTATGCTGCATTTTTAACAGCAGCTAAAACCGAGGTCCTTTGCAAGTCTGATATATCCTCGTGCGTTTCAGCGATCTGTCAAGGTAATGTTAGCGCCGCAGTGACAGCATCAGCTGCTCAACGCTGCTTTTTTCATTTTTGGAGGCGCTGCGAACAGGAGAAATGGTTCGAAAAGCAGGTGTCTCTGCCAGATTATTGAGGCAATAATCAACAACAAAGGTGGTAATTTATAACAGTGATTCCCTTAGATTTTACATTCAGCTGGAAATTTATTACCCTTTAATTCTTGTCTTACCGTTTCCTGCCAATTTTAACTGTTTATCCTTTATGTTGACATAATGGCTCAGTCACAGTAGAGTAAAAGCAGGACAGCAGCCTCATTGCAACTATAAAAAATTGGTGTTTGCCCAGCTTTTGCACTGAACTGAATTGCTACTAGTTGCAGCAACCACCTGGTCACCCAACGGCTGAGCATCTGGGCGACCACTTTAGATTGTGCCAGTTGCCTGGTTGACGGCAACCTGACTGTCAACAAACTGCATTCAGTTGAGAATAACTCTTGTGTAATTAATCTCTTTACAGCAGAGATTTATGATGATTTATCACAGTTTATTGTTGTCTTATCATCAATAAATTCCCAAAGATTTGATGCTCAAGATTTAAATTTTACTTTGAAAAGACATTAAATTAATTCTATGATGTTATGGATCCCTCTGCAGTGCCTCTGGGGTGGTCCACTGCGGGGTATTTAGAGGGGTTAGGATGATGCATGACTCATAATGAGTGATAATTGGTTAGGTTCTGACAGGAGGAGTGAATCAGAGGCACAGCGGTGCCAGAGCCATTGACTAAGTAACTTAGTTTTTTCCCTCGTCGTATCCTAATTTCAATTAAATGAATAATTCTCAATTTTGTTTTATTATTATTATGTTATTTGTTGTTTCTTTATTATTAATTGTTTTATACACAACACTAATCTTCCATATTTCTATATACACAGTTGCTCCTACAGAATAAAGTCATTTAGAGTTTTAAAACTGTCTGGTTTTTATTGTGCTGGAACTGTAGTGCCTGGGCTCCTCAAATTAATTCAGTTCAGTTTAGTTTTATTTATATAGTTCCAAATCACAACAACAGTCACCTCAAGGCAATATACATCATAAAGACCGTACAATAATACAGAGAAAACCTCAACAATTAGACAAACCCCTGTGAGCAAGCACTTGGTGACTGTGGGAAAGAAAACCCTCCTTTTAACAGGAAGAAACCTCTGGTTACCCTCGACATATATGTCAACAATTATCTGATTTACTCATATCATATTCTGGTTATCTGGTATTTCTATCTTATGCATCATTTTTAATGAATTATTGACTTCCAGTAACCTTTTTATTAAATATAATTAAAGATTAAGTATCCAGGGTACTTTTTAGCCTCCACAGAAATGACTTAGGACAATATGTTTCACAGGATCAGCAAACAGCATTTTAGCGGCACATGTACCGTAAATAACACAAACCACTTTACTGTTTCGATGCATAAAGACATAAAGTTCAGAAGACGTTAGATTTCCTTTCCTATTTCCCTACATCTTGGCTTATAAAATTCTTAGCGCTTTATCCATTATGCCATTCTCCCGGAATCCCTTGGAAATTCACCGCACCCTTTATAATTACTGCACCAACTGCCGACTGACAAGGCTCATTTGCCTTCGCTGGAAGAGGTTGTCTCTTTCCTTAGGTACCTCTGTTGTGCTGCTGCCCTCCCCTTGTCACTACAAATTCCCATCTTTACCTACGCAGCCGGTGGCGTCTTCAAATATGGATGCTCGGCCTGTTAAAGTGAGCGCTGTCAAGATAAACAGGGGTAGGGATGCTCAAAGGGGATTAGATTTCCAGGCAGATTTTCTTCTGTTTAAATTGATACCGCACAAGCAAGGCTCACTTTGAGAAAGGTGGGCCTGTTTCAAATAGTGAGGAATATATCAGAGGAAACACTGAGGAGGAATCTATTTTCACCGTCATATTTGCTGTAAGACATCTGTCCACATGTTCAAGGAGCTTGTAGAAGTTAATATTTGCCGTGTGGAATATGATGCCAGCACATATGCCCCCCTTCCACATTTAATGTATTAAAGGTACAATCTGTGATCCAGATGCAAACAAAAAGGGCTGTCTTGAGCAATAAAAGTGAGAGTCGGCAACACGAGAAAGACAGAATTTTTTTTTTTTTTTATGTATTCGCTATAAAACCAGCCTTAACTTTATTTATTGGGTTTAAAAGGACGTGGCCTTAAATGCCAGCCAATATCAACAATCTGCTTGGATTAGTGTTGTGACAGAAGAGGTAAAGGGCACCAAGTGAAGTGCAACCTACAGCATCATGTGTCCAATATTAGCACATCAAGGTTCAAGTGCTGTGCAATCTGTTCGTGCTGTCGACATGTCGCGGTACGTTACGGTCACCTGGGAGGAACACTCAGCTGATAGCTCATACATTAGGCATGAGCTATATCATGCTTAATGTATGATGCTGGCTGCAAACATGACATTTCATGGGTGTCAGTTATAAAAGGAGGATTTTGGTTTTGTTCTGTGTTGATGTGTTGATCTTTAAACATGGCCAAACAACATTGTCACTCTTGCGAGCAGCACAGCCACAAAGGAGTTGTAGCAAGGGTCAAGTTGCAAAAGTAACCTGATGACAGGTTTATCAAAAAACAGTTGAATTTAGCATGATTTGGTCATTTCCAGCTTCTTGTATTTGTGTCTGGTATTAGCCCTCTATGCAGCCCCTCAGCTCATGTTGTCTAAAACAAGGCACATAGCACCATTAGCATCTTGCCCAAGGATATTTGGCATGCAGACTAGGGGAAGCCAGGAATCGAACCACCAACCTTCCGATCAGCCATCCCATGTCAGCCAGGTCCATTAAGAGCGGTCTTAAGCGTTAGCTTTGTTGCTCATGGAGATTATTTGTACCTATCTAATTGTTTATTCTGAACATTCAATGGAAAAGAGGAATAGGTCTGATGTGAGATCTGCAAAAAATGACCAGAAAAGAAACTCATATAAAAAAAATATTCTTTATGCATTTTTTATTTCCATGTGGTCCTCCAAACCTGAGGTTTTTAGGCCCACTGGATGATCTTTTTATCCAGTTGGATAGTTACTCTGCTCATTGTCCATTTATTGCCCCTTCTGCCTTTACCATGTTCCTCATTTTTTCATGACAGATGGCTGAGACAGACAGGTAGCTGGTATGAGGACAACAACAGAATATGTAATTTCTACCCCTCCCTGTCGTCTGTGTTCCCCCTGCAATCACAACAAAAAGAGGATGTCTTCCCATCCGGTGTCTCCTCTGTTAACGTCGGCTCCGTCTGTCTCTGCAAAGTGAGCACATGGTTCATGCATAAATCAGCAGCACGGTGATCCCAGGTTGTCCCCTGATGCACCGCCTCCGGTGATCTGGCTACCGGAGCCGTGCCATTACGCTGGTGCATTGAGCCGGCCGCCGCTAAACAAATATGAAACCGTGCCACTCTGTGTCACAATTTTTTACATCCAACAGAGGTCACGTGAAACGCGAGGGAACCTTTTTTGCCCATCTGTGAGCTAAAAACGTTAAAAAGGTGGGCGAGCCTCGCGGGAGGAACGCAGAAGCAGGGAGAGCGAGGATGTGAGCCATTACAGCTGTGCATGTGACACCGCTATCTAAGATGCATGACCCCCGTGGCCATTTCAAATATTTACACTCTTACCTGTGTATCCCAAACCACAAAATGGGGCTTCAATTTATAAAATATGGTGACAAAATGGGCCTCGTTGTCATTGCAATAATTCGATACTGTTACTGTCAGCCCCTCAACAATCCACACAACAGGTCAGTGCACACAAATAGTATTTTGCTTAGAAATGAATTAAAGTGAAGCAAATGTACCACTAATCTATACTGGTACATCTGAAACAGGGTTGAGTTTGCCATAAGGTAAATAAACTCACATTAAAAGACCTTGTTTTTACTTTACCATATATCTGCTTGACAGCATCCATGTAAGTACAGAATATAAATTCAGATCATAAATAGTTTAATGTCAACATCAAACTTAAAAAAAAGGCACCCTATCGTTACTTTCTGCTTACTGTTCATTAAGTATAGGATTTAATCTTCTCCTTTCTTATGAGGAAGGATGGTGAAATTCCAGTGGCCTACAACACTCTCATCCCTCACCCTCACAACATTCCCATCCAGAGCCCTGAAGCCAAGAGTTAGATGCATTTTTCCCTACCAGGAGGCTGATCAGGACACTGTTGGGTCCTCAGGTTTAACAGACTCAAAGTCCACCATCTCAGACTGCAGCTGGTGATCAATTTCTGCTATCCCTGTTCTACTCTCCATCCTGCAGTCTGACAGCCCGTTTAACTAGAACTTGCAACAGGTGGAGAACTTGGAGCTAGCTCATCAAAGCTGCACAGCAGACCGAGGACTTCCATCTCAAACAGTCAAAGATGCTGGCGTTTGAGTCTGTCCACAAGATGAACTCAAACTCAGTGAGAGCCCTCTCGGGATGTTGGGGGCTGGATTAGGATCGTCTGGCCTTCAGGTTGGATTCTGCGAGACTGTCAGAAAACTCTTAATTTCCCACCAAATTTCATGGTAGCAGCAATAAAGAGTCACAAAACTAATCAAAGAGTGAATGGAGCGTGACTCCTCTCAAGCATCCAGAAAGATGGATTTTAGTTTGTTTTGGTCTTTATTGACTGCTGTTGTTGGCAGGTTTGTGAGTGAGGAGTAGCTGACAATGCCTTTGCTCCTGTGTATTCACCCGCAGGGAAATCCAGGAAATTGATGAATGCAGGGTGGGCTCCAAGTGATTATCCGGACCTGGACCTGTTCTCTAATAAGCATTCAGCATCACACCTTGGCTGGCCTGAACTTCCTTTTGCTGTGTTTCAACCACATCAGCTGTTAATTGGTTTATTTTCTCAAGCAGATGAAACTTGTTTCAGAGTAAAAGGAGAGCCGGTGAATGAGCTGGGGAGGAAGGAGGGTGTGGGGGACTGGAGGTTGGAGAAGTCACTTTTGATGATATTACGTTTTAATTATTTCTGTAAATACAGGAGGCTGGGGCTCCTGGGCGACCCTGTCAGTCGATTTTTCATTACACGTGTGGTTGTAAGGTGTCTGGGTCCAGCCAGCCGTCTAGCTGACGTTCCACCGGCGGCCATGAGGGAATAACACCCCCCTCCAGCACACACACACCCCTCTCTTCTTTCATCTTGTTAATGGACATTCCTCCACAAACGTCGGCGAGTCTACCTGACTGCAATCCTTTAAAGTTTAATTCACTCTACATTTAGCTCTGGTCATAAATACCATATTAGGTAGCAGCAGCATGTTTTATGTGCTCCCTATGGTCGTGCTTTTGTTTTAATGAAGCCATTTGCAACTTATGAGCAAAAAAAAGGGAGAGAAAGTCGCATATTAGATGGGATAGATCAGTCAAACCTATTCCCACTCTGTGTTTTATACATGGGCTAGAATAAAATGAGGCCGATGCCCATCCACCGGTGAGGAAGGAGGACTCTATTTTGACATCTTTTTCAGTCCTTGATGATTTAAAGGGCTCTTTTATCAGAGAGTGACTGGTGGTTTACTGCAAATCATTGACTCAATCACATTATTCATCTGCTACCATAAATTATTAGAAATTTGTCTGGCTGATGCTGCTGTACTTATGTAATATGCCAATTGTTGGATATGGGAACTTCCTCCGTAACTGTACACACTAAATATTTGGTTTGATGGAGCCTATTGAGACTTAAACCACAACTCTGGCTGTAATTTGCTCTTCCTAATATAAAAACATGCTTACTGAGAAGAAAGAAAGCCTCATTTCAATGACTTTTATCACAAATTGTAGGTTTCCTATAACAGCTTTGAACAATTTAGGCATTTAGGTCGGGATATTTGGCACAGTTGTAGAACACACATGTAGAACACAGCAGGAAATAGTCTGTTTGAGATATAGTCAACTACTGGGAACACTCTGTGGGGTTTAGGCAAGGTAGTTTCCTGGATAAAAATCAAAAATCAAAAATCATTCATACCAACTGTGAAGTGGAAGATGCGTGGAAGATGTCGTCCCATCCAGAACAGTTAAATCCTTCCCAAATCAAAAACCCTGGATTAACGGAGATGTTCGCACGGCGCTAGCGGCACGGAGCACCGCTTTTGCCTCCGCGAACACATCGGACTACAAACACGCACATTACCAACTCCGGAAGACGATCAAAGCAGCCAAACGTGAGTACAGGGACAGGGTGGAGCAACAGTTTGACAACCCTCGGAGTATGTGGCAGGGACTAAACACGATCACAGACTTTAGAGGGAAAACCAGCACACCGCAGACCACGGCCTCTCTGTGTGAGGATCTAAACGTATTCTACGCTAGATTCGACACAGCGAACACCATGAGACCGGACAGTGTGCGCACCGCGGATGACGTCAGTGCGCGCACTGTGTCTGAGGAGGATGTGCGGAGGTACTTCAGGAGAGTGAACCCACGCAAAGCTACTGGTCCGGACGGGATTCCCGGCCGCGTCCTCAAGTCATGCGCGGCTCAGCTGGCTGGAGTGTTTACACATCTTCAACCTTTCCTCTCTCTGTCTGTAGTCCCAGCCTGCTTCAAAATGGCCACCATCGTCCCTGTACCCAAATCCTCCACCATCTCCTCATTGAACGACTGGCGACCTGTAGCCCTGACCCCCATCGTGAGCAAATGCTGCATTTGCTCACGCACTACCCGACTCACTGGACCCTCTACAGTTCGCATACCGCCACAACAGGTCCACTGATGATGCCATAGCCCTGACACTCCATGCTGCCCTGTCACACCTGGAGAAGAGAGACACGTATGTGAGAATGCTGTTTGTAGATTACAGCTCAGCATTCAACACCATCATTCCTCAAAACTGGACAGGAAACTGCAGGATCTAGGACTGAGCAGCTCCTCTGCAGCTGGATCCTTAACTTCCTGTCTGACAGACGCCAAGTGGTTAGACTGGGCAGCACCACCTCATCCCCATCACACTGAACACTGGTGCTCCACAGGGGTGTGTACTGAGCCCTCTCCTGTACTCACTCTACACCTACGACTGCACGGCCACTAACAACTCCAACATCATTGTGAAGTTTGCGGACGACACTACAGTGGTGGGTCTTATCACCAACGGTGATGAGACAGCCTACAGGGAGGAGGTCAGCGCCCTGACCCACTGGTGTCAAGACAACCATCTCACCCTCAACGTCGCAAAGACAAAGGAGCTGATAGTGGACTTCCGGAGGTGCAGAGGAGTACACACCCCCATCACCATCAACGGCGCCGCTGTGGAGAGAGTGAGCAGCTTCCGCTTCCTTGGTGTACATCTGGCTGAGGATCTTACGTGGTCAGTACACATAAACAAGACAGTGAAGAAGGCGCAGCAGCGCCTCTTCTTTCTCAGGAGACTGAAAAGATTCGGCATGAGCCCCGCATCCTCAGGACCTTCTATCGCTGTGCCATTGAGAGCATCCTCACTGGATGCATCACCACCTGGTATGGCAACAGCACCGCTTACAACCGCAAAAGCTCTCCAGAGAGTAGTGCGGTGTGCTGAACGGATAATTGGAGGTGAGCTTCCTCCTCCAAGACATCTACAGGAAGCGGTGCCTGAGGAAAGCGGGGAGGATCATCAAGGACTCCAGTCACCCCAGCCATAAACTCTTCAGACTACTTCCATCAGGAAGGAGGTTCTGCAGCATCCGGTCCCGAACCAGCAGACTGAGAGACAGCTTTTTCCACCAGGCCATCAGACTGCTGAACACGTCATAGACACCTCACCCTCACTACTGGAACTTCAACATTATGCACTCCATACTGTACATTAATGCCACTGTTTTGCACATACCTACCTCTGTATATTTTATATTTTATATATCTTATTTTATTGTTTACTCTATTTCATTTGTAAAACATGTATATACACACTCACACACACACACACACACACGTAGAAAAACATATTTAGTACACACATTCAGTAATGTATATACCTTTATATATGGTACATATATTTATTACTTTTTAGATTAACCATTTTTATATTTTGCTTGTTGCACGTTATTGTATTTTGCACAACTCTGTTGCTTGTGAAGCTTGCACACAAGAATTTCACTCGCATGTACTGTACCAGTGTACCTGCACATGTGACGTGACAATAAAGGTGATTTGATTTGATTTTTTGATTTGATTTGAAGCACGGTGGTGGAGGTGTGATGATTTGGGCTTTGCTTTGCAGCCACATGGCCTGGATACCTTGTAGTCATTGGCTCAACCATGAACTCCTCTGTATACCAAAGTATTCTAGAATCAAATATGAGGCTGTCTGTCCAACAGCTAAAGCTTGGCCCCAAATGGGTCATGCAACAGGACAATGATCCAATGGCTTTGGCTGCAATGGCTCGGGCAAATTCCAGATTTCAACATGACTCAAACATGGTGGTGGGACCTTAATGAACTTGCCCGCAAACATCCCAGTACAGCTGTCCTTAATGAAGCAAAGCAACACTGTGCAGAAGAGTGGGCCAAAATTCCTCCACAGTGATGTGAGTGACTGATAAAGTCCTACAGAAAAGGTTCTTCTACTAGCTGCTGAATCATAGTGTGAACAGTTTTTCACAGGACTGCATAAAGTTGAGCATGAGTGTATATTCTGCTTGCTAGAGATAATCGCACTAGACAATTAGCACTTTTCATTGAAGGCTCACATCACGTAAACTCTGTATTAAGGAGCTGGCAGATTGAAGACCTGCACCTCTATTGTTTAGTGTCTACAAACAAACTCTACTGCATCAAAAGCGTCTCAGTGATTTTCCATCAGTGTCTGTGTACAATTCTCAAGTCATGGCATTAGTGACTCTATTCAGGAAGTGCGCTTTCAACGCTAATCATCACTGAGGCAACTCAATCAATTAGCAAATAAAATGACAAAGAGCAGAAAAATCACCCCAAACAATTCAATCAGTTGCGTTTGTATTTTTCCAATCCCACAACCCTAATGTGTTCAAAGTTACATCAAATAACAGAAACTGCAAAAACAGGTTCAGTTTTCTCTGTTGCTTCAACATTAATATGGAAAACTGTAATTCCATCTCTTTAAAACTCTCTCTTACAACTTGTGAATGAAACTAGGAATGCACAGAGCAGAATTATGAAGAAAAGTAATTATATGACTTTTAATGCATTTTCTAAAACAATGTATAGATTTTGCAAACCATAGAGAGCCACAAATACCATAGAGAGCAACAGCAACAATATTAATTGCACCATTTAAATCAAATGAATCAAACAACGCCTTCAGAACCTGTCAGAAAAAATCCACTTCCCAGTTTATTTCACCACGGCCGATGATAATTAACATGTAAGCAACTGCAGAGGTCATTCTGACACCTACTTTAAACTATTAATACACATCAAGCCAAGTACATATATTTCTGCTTTATTAATCATATTTGTAACTCTTCTAAAAATATTATTTCCAGTAGTAAATGTTTATTTATTAATTTATTTTTATTTATATATTGATTTTTTTTGTATAAATCTTCAAGTCCTGTATCTTATTTTGAAAAAGTGCTTTCATAGATAAATACAAGTTTACTACTTCAATAAGAAAACAAAGTGTGAGATTTTTATGACACATACAAACATTTAAACTATAATCCCTCTCTAGAATTTCTTATATTTCTTTTCCATTAGGGGTTGCCTGTCGAATGCAGCAGCTGTAGTGCAGGCTCTCTCTTTTCACCCATCCTTGAGATCCTGTTGGTCTTGAAGCGTGCCATATCATCTTCTGTTATGATCCGTATTAGTTTGCCTACGAGTGTCACCGTGACAAATGCCTTACATTTATTTGTACATATGTCGTGTGCTGGGGAGACTTTTTGTGAACCCAGACTGTTTTGGAAACTGTTGAATGAGTAAGAAAGAAAAAAACGTTGCCTACACTTTCCTTTTCCTTTCAGTTGGAGCCATGTGGAAGACATCTTATCATCACAAGCATGCAATCTTTACAGCTTCAGATCTCCACATATTAAGGGAGGCGGGTGCTTATTGTGTATGCTAAAGACAGCAATAACAAATGCAAATTTATGGAGCGGTTAAGTGTCACCTCACTGTAAACGTAAGGAAGCTGTCCAAAATATGCTCCCCCCACCCCCCCACCCCCTTCTTCACTTATTCAGAATGAATCTTGCATCAAAGTTATCGGGTGGAGCTTTGAACGGTGGGATGTCACATCTTTTGTTTCCTCTAATATCCCTGGAAAATCTGGTTAAAATTGGAAGAGACAGCAACGAGCTGGTTTTCTCTGCCGGTTGCAGAGATTCCTCACTGTTTTCACAGCTGTCTTGCTTGCAGGACGCGGTTGAAGGTGGTAGTGGAGGGGGGAATCAACCCAAGTGTAAAGATGAGAAATGAGAAGCAAAAGGGATAAACCAATACAATGAGTGTCTGACACCAGCGGCAGAAGCAGAGGCAGAAAAAAATAGAAAAGTTAGAGCGCTGTGGATCATCTGCAAGGAGTTATAAACTCCTGAGAGTCCTAGCAGTGCAAACAGTAAATAAAGACAATATGTTATCATCAGACAGGAAGTGACCAAAGGTTGCAAACCCAAGTTCAAACGACTTTAAACCAAAGACGCCAAACAGCTCAAATGATTATTAGTGACTCCATTCACATCTGAACGGTTATTGTTGGGCATAGCATCATGCGACTGGATGGCAGCTGCTCGCAGGTAATGTCCCCCTCATGCCGCTGTTATTAGGCCTCTGGTCAACAGCCAAACACAGCAGCTGTCCATCCAACACCAACCTATAAACCCCCGCCACTGCCCCCCCCCCCCCCAAGTTCCTCTTCATAAACAATAATATGCAGGCAAATGGGGTGGCCAATGTCAGACGTGGCCAGACAAACACGTCGAAGGTCATCGCTGCCACCCAGTTGTTATTCCTCAATGACTGTGTAATTGTGTCTCAATTTTAAAGCTCTGCTTATGAAAGCAGGAGAGCAATATGTTCACAGGACAAGGCTTCACTCGGCGTTATCAGAGTGAACCAAAACTAAAAATAATTATAAAAATACCAAGGCTTTAGAAAATAAGCTAAGACACTCTGTGTACTCAGAATGGTGATTATAGTAAATAATGAGTATACAGGAAACGTCTCGAGTCCTGTCATATTAGTTTAATCAAAGCACTGAAAAGGTTTTGATACACAGAGTAAATTATTTTATTTTTATTGCTGATTAATCTGTTGATTGCTTTATCAGTAAATAAAATGAAATGAACATCCTTCCCAAGGACCAGAATGAGCTCCTGAGATGTTCTGTCCACAACCAAAAACCATCAAGTAACCATCAACTTTTTAAAAAACTATATTCACAGAACCTTTAACCTTTAAGAAATATAAAAGTTGAGTCTTTTATGACCTTATACTCCTTTCTTAACCTTCTCACGTCATCTCTATACTTCAAGGTTCAAGGTTCTTTATTTGTCACATGCATGGTTATACAAGTATAACACACAGTGAAATGTATCCTGACACGCTCCTCGACATGTGCAAAAAAAAAAG
The DNA here is from genome assembly GCF_013358895.1 of Oreochromis aureus. Taxonomy (NCBI): domain Eukaryota; kingdom Metazoa; phylum Chordata; class Actinopteri; order Cichliformes; family Cichlidae; genus Oreochromis; species Oreochromis aureus. Next base: position 18,950,577 of record NC_052963.1, on the reverse strand, counting down.
GGGGGGTGTAGAGGAATAACATGTATATATAGTATATACATTGGGTGAATGTGCAGTAGTAGCAGCAAGCAGGTGAATTCTGTACATTAATATGAATAGACATCTGACTATTTTACAGAATGGACAGTATAAACATATTTAAAGTTAAAGGAATTGAGTGTCTGGAGGAGAGTCTCAGTCAATTATAGATGATGTGAGAGGGCGGGTGTGTGTGGGTGTGTGTGTGTGTGGGGGGTTGGTTTAGGGCCCGGATGGCTTGAGGATAGAAGCTCCTCTTGAGTCTCTCTGTCCTTGCCCGGATGATGCGGAACCTTCTACCAGATTGTAGAAGTTGGAACAGTTTGTTGCCAGGATGGGACGGGTCCTTCAGTATCTGCGCTGCTCTAGTCCGGCATCTCCTGGTGTAGGTGTCCTGAAGCCGGGGGAGGGCAATCCTGCAGCAGCGTTCTGCTGTACGGATCACTCTCTGGAGACCTTTTTGGTCCTTCACACAGCTGTTCCCAAACCACGATGTCATGTTCTGTGTGAGGATACTCTCCACAGCGCCTGTGTAGAAGATCCTGAGGATCTTTGGAGAGACCCTGAACTTCCTCAGTTGTCGTAGGTGATACAGGTGCTGCCTAGCCTTTTTGGTCTGGACCTGAATGTGGGCAGCCCATGTCAGGTCTGAGGAGATGTGGACACCAAGATACTTAAAGGACTGCACCCTCTCCACTGGAGCTCCATTAATGATAATGGGCTTGTAGTCTCTGTGCTGACTCCTTCTGAAGTCCACCACCAGCTCCTTGGTCTTGCCGACGTTCAGCTGGAGGTGGTTGTCCTGGCAACCACCACCTTTGAAACATTGTTAACTTCATGACTGAGCTAACTCAGTGCTTCCCAATAGATGTCCTTTAATGTTTAGTCACATTAGAGTAAAAACAGAATTGAAACCACGTTACATCTTGGAAAAATTGGTGATAGCCATTGATTACACTGAAGTGGTTGCATTCAGGGACCAACAGCTAGTAGTTGTGGTAATCAGTTTCAATCTCAAGGTGATAACACAGGTTGCCTGAGGGGAGGCAATCTGTCTCAAACAACTCCGACTAAGTGGATTCTGAATGTAAACAGTTGATGTGAAAATCTTTTTAATGTCTTGAGGAACCAAAGTCGCTTAACAGACAGCAACTGCTTGCAACTGCTTGCAGACTAGAGGTAGACAGATTGATCCAAATATGGATAGTACCGATACCAACTCTCATGTTGGTATTGGATCGATACTAGTGTGATAGGATCGATACTTTGTTTCTATCCCTTTCAGTTCAGTATGTAACACACTGAATTGTATTGAATTAATAATTTTGGGGGGAATTAAAAAATATACCTCAAACATGCACTATGAAAAATGTCTGAACCTTTTTGTGTTGACTGTTACGTTAACAGTTAGCATAACAGTCCGACTGTTATGCTAATTAAACTGGCCGAACCATCTAACCATTACTGTTAGCTTACTTTCTCTAACATCCATAATTACTGTTAGCTGTTACTGCATTTAATAGCTATTCATTGTGTTCAGTAACTACTTTTAAGCAGTTATCCACTGATTTTAGCTCACAATTGTGCTTCTTTATCAAAACTTTTACTTTTAGCTAAAATCTTTACATTTCTTATCCACAATTACAGGTAGCTATCTATAACCATAATTTTTATTATACAGTATTTTAGCTAATACAGGGATGTCAAATTGAATTTACACATAAAGCCCACTTTGATGTTGAGTAGGCCAGATGAGTTAAACATCTTTACACTGACAGAAAGACAAGTTTAACTATACGTTAAATCCCTGAGATATCTTAATATCTCTCAATCTCAGTTTTTCTATGTGATAAATGTGTTTAAAATTTACAAGTTCATTTGTATTTGTATTCATAGCTCATTGCCTATACTGTTCTGTATGTAAAGCATAAAGTTTTTCTTTAATTTGTGGTAAATGTATATATTTTTTTTACCAAATTGTTTATAGATGGTGAATAACAGAAACATTTGTCATTTAATTGTTTATCTATTACTTTATTCCTTTGGTTTAGCATGAATGGCCATAGGGGAGGTCTTTATCAATAGGAAAAGCTGTAAAACTTATGAAAATACAGTTTAAAGTTCAAAAATGTGTGCCCTTCTTCTCATTTTCCAGTCATCCAGTGGGCCAGACTGGAGTTTTTCACAGGCCAATTCTGGCCCGTGAGACTTATGTTTGACACCCCTAAGCTAGCAGTTTCTATTATTAACAATTTCAGATGTTCAGTTTTTTCAACAATTTTTTTTCTAATTTATGCCTATAGATCTTTTTTTATATAATTTATTCACTACTTCGATTTCTGTTGCTTATCTATCACTTTTTGTTTTACTGTTAACTTTTACTTAAACCTACTCCTGTCCATGGAAGTATTTAATTTAATTTAATTTAATTTAACTGATTTTTTTTAATGTATAGTTTAGCAAATCTGTCCCTGACTCCTAAAGCATCCCCCCGGGGTACTTGACTTGTGACTGGGAGTCACTGGGTTAACACATTAGCCAAAGTAGATAATACCATTATATTAATTGGATAGTTCTTTTAACTGGGTCTTAATGGCCGGCCTTTGGCTCAGGCCACAAATAAAACATACATAAGTGTATTAATGGGATTATTTTCTATTATTCTCTTTTGGACAAAGAAGGTAAACACAGGTCGCTCCTAACTGTCACGCCGCTGGTTATTTCCCATTTCCCTCATTCCCTTCTGACTCATGTACCTTGAAAGAGCTGCACAGCTGTGACAGGTTAGCACTCCATGTGACAAAGTGCCACCCCTGCTACCTTTTTTTTTTTTTTTTGCCTTGAATAATCTGGGGACATTGGCCTAACGTGATGTGACATTTGAAATGGGCATTGCAGGTTTCTGTTGATAAATGATTCACGCAGGCGGCCCAGGAGACCTGGAGTTAATGCCATCTCTGTGGCGGCGATCTAAAACTTTGACTCAGATCCAGCTCCGTCCTCCAGGGGATGGACAAATGGACATGGCCAACGTCTCTGTGATGCCCCCGGTCTCCATTACCGACCCCAGAAAAAGGAAAATAACAGACATGAGAGACCATAATGATCCAGTGTCAGAATGCAAAGTGCCGCATAGCTGCTTTTATGTGTGTGTTTTCCCCCCATTGCAGGGAGGAGGAAGTTGTGATTCTTTTTACTGCCACACAGCTTTAGGTGCACTAACAGCATCCGAAGGTCCCTGAGAGAGGCCTAATGTGAATTTAATGACCTGACGCTGGGCGAATGACAAGTACGCAAGGTGAAGGTGACAACCTTTTTTTCCATCTATATGATTTTTCCCCCCGTCCAACTCCCTCACCGCTCCCCAGGTCTTGTTTTCCGAAAGCCGGGGTGATGTTACATCTATTATACCACTGTGCATTGTTGGCAGTCACCGCTGTGAATTTAAACAATAGTGAGAGCTCCCTCCAAATCTACATGCTTTCTGCATTATGCAAAAACTTCCCCTCTCCTTTGTCCACAGTGACATTTGCTTAGAGACAGCCTCACATTTTGTGGTTGTTTGCTTCTGCCAGCCACTCATGTTGCAGTTTACATCCATGTTTGTCCAGACTTGACCTGTGACCACCAAATTCAGCTCAGCTCATCCTTCAGCCCAGCATTTTAACATTTGTGCCAAACCTGAAGGACCTTTTAGAGGAAATTTCTGAGAGGGAGGTACACAAGTTACATCCAGAAACATGTTTTATGAGGTTAAAATGACCTTGACCTTTCATCACTTTCAACAAATCAGTTTCTTGGGTTATTATGTTAAACTTTAATAAGGTGACCTAAGGCCAAATATGTGTTTGGTGGGGTCATGGTGACGTTTGACCACTAAAACAGATTCAGGTAGTTCTTGAGGACAGCTAAGTGTTTGTGAAATTCGCAAAAATTGTTGTTTAAAGTTGTTCTATACAAGCTGAGTTATGGCGATCATGTGTTTTTTGGGCTCATAGTGGGCTCCGCCCCCCATATTCTGTTCAGTTAATCCTATAGGCCAACATTTGCTAATGTTAAAGAAACTCTCAGAGGTGATTCTTTTGACTTTTAGCTAACTTGAACTTTACAATCGAATCAGTTCATCCTTGAGTCCAAATTAAAATTTGACTTGTGGGCAAATATATGGTTGGTGGAGTCAGGGTGACCTTGAATTGAATAAGTTCATCTTGTGTTTGACCCCATGTGTTTAATGACCATCTAATTCTAATCAGCTTATCCTTTATTCTGTATTTAAACACTATAAGGGACTTCCTTTGAGTGACTAGATGTTTGTTGGGGCTAAGTTGATCTTGACCAATAAAACCAAATCAGTTCATCCTTGAAATCAACTAAATATTCACTAAATTTTCCTGAAAAACCTCTTTGATGTGCTCAACTTATGGCCAAGTAGGGTTACTTTGAGTCTTTCAGTGGGCCTAAACATTTGTACCAAACTTGAAACCCCCAAGCTGTTTAGGGGATATCACAGAATTAAATAGGACAAAGACAGGAAGTAAAGCAACCCATCGCCCATGGTAAAGACTGAAAACACTGAGATCTTGAAATCTAAAAACAAGAATGAAAAACTACAACACATCCACATCCTCACGTTTGTGAAAGATCCTATTCTATAATCACAACATCAAAATCAGAACCCTAAAAACTGATTTTTATCCATGTAGGGAAGCAACTGCCACCAGTCCACAAGCGTACCCTCTACTGCTTCACTGACAGCCATTAAATTTAATTACAGTAATCCCTCCTGGGAACAAAGAACTTAGAGAAAGGTTCTTAATTTTTAAGTCAACTAAATAAAAGATCAGCACAGACTTTTCCAATATTTAACTCAAACCACAATATTTTTCTAACTTAAATCCAATATTTTAATTACTTACTACGAGACTAGTGCAAAAAGTGTGCATGTGAAAACTGAGCCAGGCTAAGACCTATAAACTGTAATTTACTGGTCTACCTACCTTTGATGTCATACAGCTAGAAATTGGGGTTATTTGGTTCTGCCAATTAGGTGTAAAACAATTATCGTAATAGATATTCCAATCTGCTAAATGCAATGTCAATAAAATCCACATAATATATAAGGTGAAGCAGCCACTCCCGAGAATAAAAACCCTGTCCTCTGACATGCTTACAGAGATAAATTTCCCACTGAGCATTACAACCATTAAGTGCATATATGGTCATTGAATCTAATGGTCATCATGATCACATAATGTACTTCAGAGGGCTCCCGGCAGCACAAACAAATTTATTTTCGACAAAAACTCTTTTCATACTTCTACAGGAAACCTTGCATTCACATAACACTTAGCCACGACCAGCTGAAATCTGATTAATGCTTAAACCAATTACAGCTTCCCCCAATTAGAGGACATTACCAGGTTAAGAGCTCTAATTTATCTTGCTCGTTTTTTTTCATTAAGTATCTGTGGACATTCGTCAGCAGGTTTATGGACATACTTTGGTCTGCGGGACAACGCCGACACCCCCCATCACTTCAAAACACGTAAAGAAAAAAATGCTGGTGTGATTGTTTGGCCGACATCGTGATCCAAGTTTCTAATTAAGAAACACGGAGCAGCGTGTCAAGCGCAGACGCATCACTCAGCTCCTCAGCCATAATGTTGCCCTGTAATGCCCTGTGTGGTCTCAATTACACTTTCCATGATGTAGAATAACAGCATTACAGCAAACCAAGACATGCATTCATATACTTGTAATTAAATAAAATCCAAATCAAGATCAGAGCCGAGTGAGCTTGAGCTACATTCATTTAGACGGATGGCGGAGAGCGCTGACCTCTTGGTTGATTCTTAAAGGGGAAGAGCCCAAAGGTCGCTCTCATTGTTATTTTAAGGCAGAGTTTTACATTTAGAGCCCACTTTGCTGGTTGAAGACGAGCCTGTTCGGGTCTTTTTAAGTGTTCATTCACTCCTTTTTATCTCTTTATCCACACAGGCAGAATCAGGGATCGATACCTCACGGCTGGCACAAATTAAATAACTGGCAGAAAAATATTCTTGTTTGTTTTAATGCAACACAAAAAAGGAAATTAAAAAGTAATATGGCACAATCACTACATATAAAACAAAACCCGGCTGTGCGTATTCATACACAGCAATGGTGAAAGGAGGTTTTATATATCAGTTCGAAAATTCTCAGGTCCTGAAATTCTTCTAATACAACCTGAGATTAACAATACATGGCATATAATGCTGTGTCAGCGTTATATGGCAAAACATGGTTGACCAAAGTGCTTTCCTGTAAAAAAAAAAAAAAAAAAAACAGTGATAAAAGTTAAAAACCATACATTAAACAGAAAGAAATAACAATTAAATAAATAAATAAATGAAAAAAATATAAAAATGAATCAGTAAATATTAAAACATGAATAAAATAGACAATACAATATACAATAAATAAAATTAACAACGTACAGAAGATTAAGAGCAACGAAAAGCTGACTAAAACCGACTACAAGCTGACTCTGGTACTACTCCTAAAATGCCTTGGAAAAAAGGTGTGCTTTAAAAGTGATTTGAAAATTTCAAGTGTTGGGGCCAGCCTAACATGGTGGGGCAACTTATTCCATAATTTGGGGGCCACAACAGTGAAAGCTTGGTCCCCCCCGGTGTTTCAGTCTTGACATGGGGACAGCAAGGACTGACTGGTCAGTTGATCTCAGAGACCTTTGTGGAGTGTATCGGTGTAGAAGGTCTGACAGGTAAGTAGGAGTCAGGCCATTTAAACTTCAAACTTTAAAAGCAAACAATAAAATTCTAAAATGGACAGGCAACCAGTGTAAAGAGGCAAGAACAGGGGTAATGTGCTTGGATAACTTAATGGTCTGAGTTCATGTTAGTTTTGAAAGTGCATTTTCTGAATAGCAGCACAAGTTGAGAAACTAATGGGGGCTGTGGAGGGATTTTGGACCACTCTTCTTTACAGCGTTGCTTCAGTTCACTGAGGTTTGCACGGATTCATTCATTGAACAGCTCTCTTTAAGTTCACCTACAGCATTTGAATCAGGCTGAGGTCTGGAGTTTGACTGGGTTACTGCAACACCTTAATCCTTTTCTTTTTTTTAGCCTTTCTGTTGTAGATTTTCTGCTGTGCTCGGGATCATTGTCCTGTTACAGGACCCAGGTTGATCCTAGCTGTAGGTGTCTGACAGATTACCTCACTCTAGACAAACATGATGTTGTGTATTATGGTAACGTGTCTCCACTTTGGTCTCATCTGTCCAAAGGACATTGTTCCAGAAGTCTTCTGGTTTGTTCAGATGCACTAAACTTTTGCTGTGTTGTCATGCTCTTTTAAAAGAGAAGAGGCTTACTCCTGGCAACTTGTCCATACAAACCATACTTGTTCAGCCTTTTTCTAATTGTACTGTTATGAACTTAAACATTTAACATGCTAACCGATGTCTGTAGAGTCTCAAATGTCACTCTTGGTTTGAATTTTTTGGGACGTCTACTCCTGGGAAGAATGTGGTGACACTTTCTAATGATCATTTAAAAATCTCAATATCCAGCCTTGAAAATTTGCAAAGACAATATTTCAGTCTTTATTAACATTGAATTTATCTCTTTGGTAAGAAAATTCAGATTGAAAATGAAAAGAAAGAAAATGAAAAGAAACAGTCGTATATTAAACCTACTTTGAAATTTGCTGCACATACTTTTAAACAACTTTACTACAAAACAGAATATAAAATACTGAGCAAGAAAAAAACATGTAATTTAAGCTGCTTCTAAGTGTTCTTATTGAAATATTAGCAGCAATATTAATGTTACTCAAATTGCATGCAACAGGTTTTCGGGGAGTTATTTATCAAGTTGGTAACACAGTTGTCTCATGTATCAAATATGACACAAATAACTCTCTTAAAACATGACCAAGCACCGCAGAATGCACAATGTGGAAATGTGGATGGATAATAATGGAGTGGGGAGTGGATTGCTCAGAAACTAAACTGGGTTATTGGTGGTTTTATGACACTTTATACTATTAAAACATATATAATAGGGGAGACAAAATCTCAGTTGTGGAAAAGATGTCATTTAGCAAACAAGCGGCACACAAATGGGAATTAAAAAGGAAAAAAGAAGAATGAGTCCTCTTGTGTTTCCTTTCATGTTATCGAAGCTGTTTTTGGGTTAGTTTGTGCAGGAATTAAACAGATAACTACACATAAGGCCATATTATCTGTCAGATATTAATATTAAAAGAGGTGCCAGAACCACATATAAGACTAAACACAGCTGAAGTACATGTAGCAGTGACATCAAAACAAACAAGTTTGATCAGAAAAACATGGAAAACAACTGAAATTGTCCTTCGTGTCATTCATCAATCAATGAGAGCCATCTGATCGTGCTTCGGCTCCCCTGTTTCATTTGTAAATCATTTGTTGACGCCCTCCCAGCAGCCAATGCGCAGAGGTCAGGCAGATGGAGAGCCACCACTACCGCCCTCCCCCTCTCCAATGCTATCTACCTGCATGGGACCCCAGCCCCATGGTCCTTGCCCTGGATGGAGGTTGTGATGGTAGTGGGGTGGTGTCGGTGGTGTTGTCATTTGCCCCAGCATGTCGTGCTGATGCTAATGGACTCACGCAGGAGTCCAAGCTAGATTGGTTATTTCGGTCTTAATTCAGCCATTAACATTTCATTAATGCACTGTCCTACTGCTCGCCTGCACCCCTGCCTGCTGGCTGCTGCCTGCTGATGACTGCCACAAGCTGCAAAACACCACTTTCACTCAAGGTGGATGGGATCTTCTGTATGCATCCTATGCTCCACGCACTCCCCCCCCCCCAAAAGTATGTATTATATATGAGACAGGCAAAGTTTAGGTTTCACTCGGCGAAAACATAGTCATCAAATGCTGTAAAATACACATTCATGGAAACAATTACAATATTTGACGTTATAATTTGTGATTCATCTTTTGTGAACTAATTTGGGTTTCTCTACACAAAGAAAAAATTTTGATGTTAAAAGGCTAAAAAAAGACCACATTCGGAGATCTCACTTCACAGCTCGACAACAAATTTTTAGACCTCAAATGCTTTATTTTAATTGCTTTATAGAGTGTTGTTAAAAAGAAACAATGAATGAACAGTTTAAATAATAAATCTTCTTGATTAAGATTCAGGCATTAAAGCTAGTGTTAGTTAAGGCACTAAAAGCTATCTGATTGGGTTTAGATAATATAAACTAATCAAGTTTAAACAGTGGAAACTATTCTGCTGGCTATATGCGCTAACAACGACTTGGCTAGGTTTAGGCGCTAACAACGACTTGGCTAGGTTTAGGCGCTAAAAACGACTTAGCTAGTTTTAGGCAATTATTATAACCCAGTTAGGCTTAGAAAATATAAACTACTCAAGTTTAGACAATGAAAACTTTTCTGCTAGCTTTAGGTGATAGAAACGATTTGGCTAGGTTCAGGTGCTAAAAACTAGTCTGTTAGGTTAGGTTTAGACACTAAAGACTTCCTCATTCGGTTTAGATAATAAAAACTACTTGGCTACATTTTGGCCATAAAAAAATACTCTGGTTTGGACACAAAAACTGCATGGTTAACATTCAGACATTAAAAACTAGGCATTTACATAGTACTCGGTTAGGTTTAGGTGCTAAAAACAACTAGGTTAAGTTTAGAAGATTAAGGTTTTGGTGAAAATACAGCAGTTGTTGCTTTTTCCGTAGCTTAGTTTGCTTGGTTGTCAGAATAACACGTACCTTATGAAGCCTATGGGCAAGATATGTGCTGCAGCTAGCAAATATACATTTTCTGGAAATAAATGAGTTCCAAAGTCTTCTTGACTGACAAAAAAACTATTCTGGACAATATTAGCTAAGTGCAGTACTCAGTGGAGAGTTGATGTGTAAAATGTAGATGTACTCTCTCTCCACGGTTATGTCTAGCAAATACATAAAAAGCCAAAAAAACGAAATAAACTTTAAAAAAAATACACAGACAATAATAAAGATGTCATGTCACATTATTGTGGCTTTAACCTTTGACCTGCATATCTGCAAATGTAAATTTTCCTGCTGAGCCAGGTACTAGAGCTTAGTCTACACTTGTACTATTAGTTTCTACATACACAGTACAGGAATATTTGTGTATGCAAATCACTCTCACTCTGTTATGCTCAAGGCAGTATCAGTTACTAAGGTATCCGCCTGATAATGAACACAGCACGTCTATGAGTGTATGTGTGTGTGTGTGCAGGCTCCATCCAACAAGTTTAACACAATATTCTAATTAGACATCTATGTTTATTTAATGCGTCCTGAGTAAATTAGTTGTATAAAATTATGACTAATTAAGTGCTGCATTAATAACTGAGGCGCAATGGCAGCCTTTCTGCCGCTGCACAGAGACGGGCACATAGGTAATCATCGTATCTGTGTCATTCATTAAGCTTTTTGATCATCCTGACATGACATATGATAATTCACACTCTCATCTACATGCCGAGGCTGCTGCATATTTTAGACTCGGTTTGGAAACATGGAATATTTGAACGCAGCAACACCTACTCTTACCTAGTTTTGCTTCTACAATTTCTGACATACACTGTAAAAAATTGACTTTATTATTTTTGATCTGACTAAGATTAGATAGTAAATCTCATTTAGCTGGGTTTTCCAGAAGAGCTTGACAGGCCAGGTTGGCTTCCACTTTATTTAAGAGAGGGCACTTTTACTTGTATAAAATTGTGGTGGTTATCTTTAAATATCTTTATAGTAACGCATTATGTATTTAGAAGCACAAACTAAAGGACTCACCGACGAGCTCCTCAACAAGGCCTGGTCCTGATAACCTAATCCCATATAAGGTGACATAGACCTGAATGATTCCTCCAGCTGTCTACTACACAACTGCCGCAACAATACAGTAGTGATCTAATGAAAAGGATTCTAGTTGTAAAGTGAAGCAGGTGGAATGTCGCAGAATCTGCAGTAATGCAAATGATGTACCGGTCTGCTGTGATTTAAAGATCTACGTTCCCACCCTGATCTGTGGTCCTGAGCTGTACTGAAAGAATGAGATCATGGATGCCAGCAGTGTTAGAGATAGGATCAGTCACTCAGACACTGGCAGAACTGGTAGTCCACTTTAGGAGTAGGTTGAGGTGGTTCAGCATCCACTTGAAAGCCTCCAGGAGAGCTCCTAGGTGAGGTGTTTTGGCTATGTCCAACTGGGATAAGGCCACAAGAAAGAGTCAGCACATGCTGGAGAGATTACATCTCTTGGTTGGCATCCCCTAGAAGAGCTGGAGAAGGTGAACAGGAAGATAGAAGTCTGGCCATCTGCGGTTAGACTGCTGTCCCTGTGACCTGGACCCAGGTAAGTGGTAGAAAATGGATGGATCTTCTTCCATGGTCATGAGCTGTGACCCATAGAAAGAGCATGATGAATTTCTGATCAAATCCTCTTTAAAATGTCTTGATGCATGCTCAATCATCCAGGTAAGTAAATCTCCAAAAGCTGTTCATCTGGACGTAGCGTTTTGTGGGAGAAATGTTTCGTCACTCATCCAAGTGACTTCTTCAGTCTCAGCTGATTGCAGGTTTCCCCAATCTTATAAACAGTACATTTGCATAATGACTGAAACCAGCCCACTGAAGGAACAATAGGCTGGGAGGTCAGCTGAGACTGAAGAAGTCACTTGGCTGACTGACAAAACATTTCTCCCACAAAACGCTACGTCCAGATGAACAGAATCAACTTTTGGAGGCCTCTTTAAAATGCTTTTTATATGATGTAAAGTTAATAAGAAGAACTATATCAACTCTTTCATCATTTCTCTTCACATATGGACTGTTATTTATATTTACTGGTCTAACTCGGCACCCCAACTACTCCACACTGCAAGACAAAGTCACCTTTTCACATACTCTGAAGTCCCTATAGCATTAGCACATGCAAGCAAAGTGACAGGATGTAAACTTCACACATGAAAGCCAAAGCCTGCTCAAAAGTGAGGGCTATTCTTGCATCAGTTCATAGTCATTGCAATTCCGGCATAAGCAACCACAAAGGAATCTAAGGGGTTCGTCCAGACATAATGAAGTTCTGTACTTTTTCTTCAATATTTCAGGCATGTTTTTATATCTCTACTCAACACCTTCCAAGAGTAGGAATGCCGAATGTACTCCCGCTGTCTTATCTGTCGTGTTTAGGTTTTAAACTGCAGGAACATGTTTTGAAAAAGATGAGAAGTGGAAATAATGTGAAAAGTGTCAAATGCAATACTTCCCCAACCAGCTTGTAACATTTGGGCCTCAATGACAAAAAGACAGACTATTGGCACAGTCCTAAAACACATTTGATATTTCTGGATCAGTGAAGCTGTAGGTAGGCTGTTCATCTGTCATTACTTAACAGTGAGCGCGGGGAGAAGGAAAAAAACAAAGTGCTACACGAGTGATGAATATCCGGCTTTATCAGATATGTGTGTGATATATGAGACCGGTTGATAATCGACACTTAGTTCTGCCATATGGTTGGACCCGCCTGCCAAGGTACAAGGACTCAAAATATGGAGGTAAGCTCTCGGAGGGGAGAGAATAGGCAGCCTGTTTCCAAACGGATGGAAGAGAACGTGGCTGTGTTTTAAAACGATGACCTGAGTAGCTCCCGCGTCCTTTTCAAGGACACGTGAGCAAAATATGTTAAAAGACACACATAGGCTGCTGAGATAATAGCTTAAACTGCTGTTTAAAAAAATAAAAGCAGCGTATGAAAAGTCAGCTATGTAAACTATAGAAACCCTCTCAAACGGCTTCAGTGGTACAGTAAGTTTTCATATAAGCCTTGGAGGTAATTGTCAGGTAAACTTACAACACAAATGATGTGGGGCTTTTATCCATATGGAAAACATTTGGAAAGCTGTTACATGAGCGTAGTCACTTTACCTCGTGCTTTCTGTCACCTCACGTATATCAGATGGTGTACAGCACACCCCGAAAACACTGTCAGACAACTTGGCTGTGCCAAAGATGGCAATCAAAGCACTCTTTGAGCACAGAGGGCTCAGGGTTTAGTGATGGATGAAGATGCTGGAGACAGACGATTCGCAGAGTCCGTCACCTGTTTGTTTATTCTGAGGTAATTTTTTTTGTGTGTTGGATTTGAGAGTTGGAGATTCTTATTACCGTCTTGAGGCTTGAGGCGCAAGCTATACTCTACATATTACACTTAATTTTGAGCTAATCAGTATAATGTATCTATACTGCATATTGCTACCAAATACACCTACACAGCTAGAGATGCAGATTTAATGCAGTACCATGAATTATGGGTGTAACTGTATCCAGCCAGCTCACTATGCTGATACAATAAGCTTGTATTCTGCCAGTGTTAACATGCTGGTTTTAATGGTCATCAGTTCTAAAACCTAAAAGTAAAAGTCACTTTTGTTCATGATTTATCAGCTCAGTTTCTCTCATGATATGAAAGCAATGCAGACATAACAGCACACAAACATGTGTGCAAACAACAACCTCCAACACAACGAAGCAGGCTCAACACAGGGATTTGACACTGCGCTATAAGTTACACTTTACATGTAATTTGCTCCCTGATCATATGTCACCACCACATTTAGAACCCAGAAGGTGTGCTCCATCTGATTTCTGCATTTAGGTGTCTCGACAGTTTATGCTAATTTAAACAATAATTATTTAAAGCAATGCTTTTCCTTTCCTTTATTCAATAAGTGATGTGCATCGATGAAAGTGCTGCACGCAGATCATTGATTAGTTATTGGATGGATGGAAATTTATAGCACTCTGCTCAACCCTGGGTGGGTACTATGATCCACGCACCCCGAGAGCACTGTCAGTTTTGTGACTGACATGCCCAAATAACTGACACAAATGCAGGTACGACTAACATTTACAGACTATTTTTCTTTAAGAGCTTTGACAACACATTTCTTGGACTTCAGGCCCTAAGGCAGCTCGATACTGGAGGGCAAATCTCCAGCTGTCTGCTCCTCCATCATAACTTATTTTAGATGAAGTGAGGAAAAACACTCGAAATTTTTATCATGTGACTGAAGAATTGGGTAATTTGAAGAAAAAAACTCTTTCTCCCCTCCCGTGTCTCATGATGTTCTCAAGACGTTGCCGCTGGCACCGATCAGAGCTGAAGCTTTGAATTTGGGGAGGATTCATCTTTGTTGGCTTATTATTCAAATAATTACCACTGTCTAACGAAGACCAATAAACAGTCGATCAAAAAAGAGCCAGGTCTTCCAGAATAAATACAAACGCCAGAATCTTGTCATCCTACACTTAGGCGGCGGGAGTGGGGGTCTTGTGATAGGCTCAATGGATTTCAGATGGACAGGAAGTGTAGGCTTTGAAATCTCTGTAATTCCAGGTGGCCGGGGAGTGTTTTGGCAGGCCAACCTGCGCGAGGCCCGCAGATTCGCCAAGAAAAGGGGACCTGGAGTAGGTGGAATGTTAATCATGGAGAGAGGAGAACATGTGTGACAAAGGGAAAAGGATGGAAAACACATGTCCCATTTCACACTTATTTACCTTCGACTGCCAAACCCCTGCCAGATAAAAGGAAGAAGAGGTGGGTGGGGGGGCAACGGCAAAGGTGGAACCCTTTAAAGTTTACCTCTTTGATGAAGACGCCAACTCTTTGGTAGCATTTCAAACAATTCAGGGAGAGACGAAAGAGGAAACCTTGGCGGGATTGAAAGTTGGGCCTTGGCGGTGCAGCGGTCCGCTGACAAAGAGCTATGTGTAAAGACGAGGGGAGGGGATTCCGATAGGCTGCTATTAAAGACAGACAGAAAGGCATTGTTCTGCACGCACCGAGCATCCAATGAAGTGAGCTGACGCGCTTTCCTCAAATAGTGTCTCACAGTTAAAGGCATTTATTAAATAAATCAAATTAATTATTTTAAGTATCAGTAGACGTGCCACCCCCCCACCCACCCCCTTTCGTAGGTTGAACACACAGCAGTTATTACATGTGCACTCCTGGTGACATGCATTGCAAAAAATATGATGTGGAAAAATAAAGTCATAAATTCTTTTTAATCAGTGTGTAATGAGGCAGCTTCATGTCTTCCTATAAGATGTTTGAAGCACGTCTTCTGTTGTATTTTTAATGGCTGCTGCGAGGCGAGTTTCCCCTGAAGGGACAATAAAATAAAGCGAGGCAAAGTGCGGCATAAGCTGCGCTACAGAGGTGCTACTGTGGGCTCTGCTGCAAAAACGGACCGCTTCTTGACTCTGTTAATCAGTTTCTGAGCAAAACCGCCTTTGTGCATCCCAGTTTAACTCAATGTTTTTAACCTTTCGTAGTCCCAACACCTAAAATCTTTCAGATCTAAACAAGTATTGTCACGTTTTACGTCCAACTTCCAAGAAGTTGCCAAGAAACACAAATAGGGGGGATTTACCCACTCACGCGCCCCATCCTGCGGAGACTTGGGAGAAAATATGACACCAGTTTTTGATTCCCCAAGCGTCTTTCTCCACCCCACCCGCCCACCCCGACATCTCAAACTGGGGAACATAAGCGCACTTTGAAAAGACTGTTAAAAAGTGAGCGTGATTGGAGTTGAAAAGTTTGCCCGCCGTAATGGTGGCCGTTTGAGATAAGTGTAACTTATTTCATTTGTCGGCGGTGTCACATGCTCGCGCCGCTTTGAAGTGGCAAATTAATGACAAGTGAGAACAGTAGCCATTCTGCAAAGAGAATGACCTCTTTTCTAATGGCTGCGTGGCACAGCGAGAGAGTCATCTGTCGGCCCCATCTCATTATGTGAATCGAGCAGTTTGAAAAGTGTCTTAAGGCTGTTTAGGAATAAAAGGGACATTTAAATGCAGAGCACTTTGAAAATTACAGATCCTTCAAAATACTTTCCGCGGACGCGTCGCTTCTCCGCCACCGACTCCCATTTTTTTCTTCCTCTTGTTAACTCTGCTTTGAGACTACGCCGGCGTGGCATTCGGGGAAAAGAATTTGGAGATAACCTCCCACTCTTACCCCCCCAACCACCACCCCCATCCTCCCCCTCCTCATACGCACACATACACACAACCTCCCCCAAGTTTCCACTTTTCTATAGTAAACAGGATTCTCCTAAAACTTTCCCCCCCTTCTTCTTACTTCAGTGAAAAACCACATTCAGACTGGAAACAGTGCATCTCTTGTTCTAATTGTATGTGTGATATCCAAACTGCCTGCCATCTATCTCGCACTGTCCTCGGGCCTTTTTTGGGCCCTTTTATAATTCATGATTGAGATGATAATGGCCGACACTGACGATTCTGTTCCTTATTGAAGCTGCCAGTCCTGAATTTGTCATGTATATTTAAATTTGACTGAATCTCTGTTCTGAGACATATTAGATTTTTGAGAGTGAAAATCTTCTGAAACTGCATATTTACCAATGCGGGGAGCTTCTAATGAATAAATACAATTTGCAGAGGAAATATGATTGTGTAGCTGAGCTTGCGGATGAATTTCGCAGCAGCGGGCAGGAGTCGCCGTGAGAGACAGATGCCTTGCTCCACTTGCTTTGTGTTAAAGCGAGCTGGTCGTATCTGCTTCTTCAGCGGTGACCTATCAAACTTCTGCTTCCAGTGGGCTGTGGTAATGCAGCTCCTCACGCACGCATAGGCGTGAGCCTTAAATTAATATTCAGATATAATTCCACCCATACACAGCTCTTTAATAACGCTGTGCATGTGCAGCATCGGGCTAAGCTTTTGAAAAACACACACACCACATCCAGCGAGGGCTTGAGATGAGACAGAAACAGTCCATCCCAGGCCACTTACACTAAACCGGGATGTCACTATATCAGGATTTATAAAAGAATTCGCTTCAGCGATATTACTGGTTGTCTTTTATTGAAAAAAAATTTAATACTGTGTTATTTGGGGCTTTTTGGCTAATTAATTATACTCAAAATAAGAGCGAAAGCACAAATTTCACTCTCTTTGTTTTTAACATGAATTTTCTGGCCTTTATTTGACAGTTTAGCAGTGAAGAGCAGAGAGTTCAGGGGAAGACATGCAGCAAAGGGCCTCAGGTTGGTGTATGGATGCCCGTCTGCTCAACCAGTGAGCTAAAAATCACTAATCAACCTGAGTCAGTCTGTGCCTGTTGTTATGCATCGTCAACACATCTCTTTGCCATAAGGGACTCAGCTCAACTGGTTTTATTCTGATTATATTCCTATATAAAAGCAAGTCTGCTGTGTGGAGGAATTTCTGTTCACACTGATGCCGTTTTTATGCTCACACTGAAAATGACGTCATATCTGTTGGGTCTTGCTTCAGCCGGTTTTTAATGATATTCCACTACAGAAACTCAGAGGTTCACAAATATTCAAAGGAAGCTGTTGGAACAGTTTGGAAACAGGTATCGGGTATACTGGTGCCTTGCAGGTGCCAAGCTCAGAACTTCACATTCACAATAATTTCGCTTGTGCCACAGTCTCCAACCTCTTTTTCCCCTTGTGTGACTGTAACATGAGCTCCAATACAAACAGTATGGGTGTTTTTAAGCTAACTTTCTTGGCTGACTTGGTCACTGACAGACATTTAGCACCTACACCTCTCCCCTGACAGTTTGTACGTTCTGTATGTTACATGTAGACACGCAGATAGTCATCCCAATCTGAAGGATGTGGAGAGAGCGTGCATGTGGTGAGCGTATAGGCCAGGGGTAGAGGTCTGTCAGGCCAGATCAACCCTGAGGTCACTGGGAGATGTCCCACTGTGTCTGTTTCTACACTGTTCTTACCTACCTACCATGTGAGGACACTCTATCTGAACACCAACGTGCACTTTCTTAATAACAGTTTAATGCTCATGCTAAAACTTAAGACTTAAAAAAGACACTGGCGGCTAATTACGTGAGCCCTAAGATGCAGATAGACAGAAGCCTCCCTTATTCTGGCTCGAGGATCCTATATGACATTTTCCAGGATCTGTGACAGCAAACAGACTCCTCGCTGTGACATGACGGATGGTGACCTCAACACTGCAAAGCTGCTTGTAAACGAAGAGAAGTTACAGGCCTGTCTGACCAGATTATTAGACCCTTTCTGGTCTTTTTCCTTCCTTTTGCCTCTCAAAAACACCTTGTTTCTCATGCCTGCTGATTTTTTTTTTTTAATTTATGCACATAAAAAGTCAAATGCATTGGGACTTTTAATTACGTAGACTGAAATATGAGTATATTCCACCCCAGCGCACCTCGGAGTAAGTCAGTGAAAAAAAACTTCCTTCCGAGTTATTTCAGAGGCCAACCTGAACATCTTGTATTCAAAGCCTCGCTCTTTCTCCTCCGCGTTTGGTTTTCCTAATTATTATTTGATTGCTCATTAGACGCTGTGTTCGCCGTGCGCACATCTGCTCATGAAAACCTTTTTTTTGTGTGTGTGTGTGCGTCTAATTTCTCATACGCGAGAGAAACAACCGTCTCCCTTTAATTACACCGCCGTGCCAGCGTTTGTTAACGCTCCTCCGAGGATGCACGTGGACAAATGTAATACAAGGCCGTTTACAAGACGACGTGTTTCGGCGTGGACTTAACGCCGGGCACGGTGCATGTAGAATATTTTGGGAAATGCAGAGTTGTTCTTTTCATTAAACTAACCCCGACCCTCTCATTTCTAGCAGCTGTCCCTGCGGATACACACCCTGCTTCCCTTTTCTTACAGGGTATGATGTGTGGATGAAGGCTCTTTCCAGCACCATAATGACTGTACACCAAGATTTTCAAGGGCCCGCTCATGACAATCCCATTTTCAGTGTAATTTCATGGTTGTCTTCTTGAATGAAGATATTGGCTGCTCTGAAGCACGAGGTCAGAGTCTCCCTGCTCCGTTTTCTGGATTGTTCCGGAGTATGTTTCCCTTCACTTGATGAAAAGTAATTCATCATTTACACCCCTGAATTCTGCCACTTTTTTCCTTTTTTTTCTTTCTCTCTCCCTTTTCCACCCCTCCCTCCTCGCCGCGCTATCGTCTCCCTTTCCAGTAACAACTTTCTTCACCTCTCCTCCTCTCCCCTACTTCCCGTTCAGACTCCCCAGCGGTACCTATGGCGGTGTTGAGAGATAGATAGGTTCAATACGACGACGCCGGCGGGTCAGCCATCCCTGGGAACAGGTTAGCCCTCGCAGGCCTCGGCGCTGCCCTCCACCCGTGATAGAGTTTGTCACCTCTCTACCTCTGGAAGTCAAATCCTGTCAACTCAGGCATCCTTCAGTATCCCCGAAGTAGCTTTGGCACCCAGTGGGGCATGTGAGCTTAAAATTGATTTTTTCTTTCTCTCCCACCCCCCCTTCTCCTTGCTCTCTGTGTTTTTTCTTCTCCTCCAGATCTGCCAGGTTCCCTTAAGGGAGGCGGTTGACAGCCAGCTGAAGGGCTCAGCCAATCACAAGGCGGCAGCGGTGTAAGAGACACCTAGGGAAACTCCTGGAGCCGGAGGGGGGCAAAGGTTTCTGACATGTTTGAGGAAGAGAAAGGGTTGGTTTTTCTTGGGTTTTTTTCCTCCTTTCAATCCCACCTCTCCTCCTGCGTGGCCTCCTGACTTGCTCTGCCAGAGTGAAATTAATTGACTCAAGGGACCTCCAAAGTCACTTTTAATTGTTTTCATTCCCTCGCTATCATTCCTGCCAAAAGAAAGTGCAAACATGTTTCTTCAAGACCACCCCCCCTACACACACACACACACATCTTTTGCAAACATTGTGTTTTTCATGCAAAGCGAAGTTTAGATTTCTTTTAATCATTCTGTAATTGGGTCGATCCCTTATGCAGCTCTCCCTCTCTCTCTCTCTGCCTGAATATATGTAATCGTGTGCATGTGTGAGCCCACGTTTATTAGCGTTTTTCAAAGCAACTGGCACGATGAGAGCTCACGTGACTTCCCCCAGTTTTTTTTTTTTAGTTTTTTTTTTTTTTTATGCCAGCTGGTAACATCTGCAGGGCGTCCAGAGTCCAATCAGGGAGTCTTTAATACCGAGAAGAGAGGAAACCCTTGAGACTTAAGAGAGACAGAACCTGATCATCCTGTCTCATCAAGGCTCGGGCTCTCCTGTGACCCTTCCACACTGAATAAAAACCTCCCTCCACAGCTCCTCAGAAACTAATTCCCGGGTACTTAAGGAAGTACAATGAGCTCAGATTGGTATCATCAGTAAATTACACCTACAGCTCAGGCACCGCTGTCTGAATTCACAGAGCAGAAGCTCCTTCACGGTGACAGGAGATTATGTTAAGGTCCATATGTTAAGGGCATGATGACACACCTCCAATAGCTGTGTAATGGGACCTTTAGACTGGTCACTTCAAAGGCTTTTTTCCCCTCCTCCGAGGCATTGCGGGTGCAGGATTATCGCTGCTCTGCAGGAGCTAAATTAGGCAGCGACTACAAAAACAGTCAGGGTGTATTAAGTTGTTTTTACCTGGGAAGTGATAAATAAACATGACCTTTTAGCTAAGAAGGCATGACGAAAACGGCTCAACTTTGAATTGAAGGAAAACTTTGTATCTTTAGTTCAGATTAATTTCCATATTGATTAGGCTTACTCTGAATGTTTCTCCGAATGGGTAAATCGGATTAAAATAGTTGCCGTTTATCTACTTCCTGCCCTTTAACAGACATTTTTCCAAACATCAACTGGAAAGAAAGCAAAATATGACAGAATCTGATATCAAAACAACCACAGCATTAAAATTAGCTTGAAATTAGCTAAACGCTCTTGGATTTTCCCCTCATTAACTCTGTCGTTTGCTTATAAGGTGACAGTTTGAATGTTTTGTACTGATGCTAAACACAGCAAGGTCTGCGTGCCTGCTTCAAGTCGTTTCATCTTCCTCTGAAAACATGGCTCATGCCCTCAGCAGACAAACTCAGACGCACACGTCTTGCACATCTTCGCCTCGGAGCCACTGGAGCTGCACCCAGGTGGCGCAGAGCAGGCGAAGCAGGGCATCAGGAGAAGGGGGATAGCTGGAGATCTGTGCGTTTGCCATGGCTGAGCGAACTGAGTGTGGCTGCGCGCCATTTGAAAGAAAAAAAAATATATGCACAGATGGACTTTCAGGGTTGCAGGGGTTATAAAGAATGGGGCAGAGTCACATGTCCCTCAGCGATGATAAAGACAGTTGGCAGAGAGATTCGCGACTGTGTTCATGGCCATGGCTGCGAGTCAGGTGTCACTCAGGTGATGCATGGTGACATTTATAGCATCCTGTCAGATTAGCTTTATGTATTTACTTGCCTCACATTGTTTATGACACAAGGATATCAATGAGCTCCTGATCATACTCTGAGGTAGCGTGATAATATCGATGGAAGCAAAAGGGAGAAATGCAGTCTGAATTTCCACAGAGCTGCCATTTACACTTCAAGCTGATTTAAGTTTTACAGACAGGTTTTTCCCTTTCAATTTCTCAAATTAAAAAAAACAAATATTTCACCTCACAGCACCCACAGTATGTCAGATTTACCTGAAAAACTTCCAGAGGAAAGATGAAGTTCTAAGGCCTCAGTCACACAGCTCTAGAAACTAGTCAGCCATCCGATGGCAACCTCTGGTCACCAAAGGAATATGTGTATTCCCTGACAGCAGTGGCGGTCCTAGCCTCTTTGGCGCCCTGGGCGAACACTCCCTGTTGTATCTCTGTTGTGGTCAGTGCTATCCTCTATGCTGTTGCATGCTGGGGCAGCAGGTTGAGGGTCACAGATGCCAACAGACTAAATAAACTGATCCACAAGGCCAGTAATGTTGTGGGGATGGAGCTGGACTCCGTTAGGGTGGTGTCTGAGAGGCGAATGTTGTCCAAGATAAAGACAATGCTGGATAATATCTCCCACCCACTCCATGATATGCTGGCTAGCCACAGGAGGATGTTCAGTGAGAGACTGAGATTACCCATAATGCACCACTGAACGACACAGGAAATCATTCCTGCCCGTGGCCATCTCCCTGTACAACTCCTCCATCTAACACACTGTGAACACTGCAATAGTTACACCCTTTTTACACACTCTTTTCTACTCTGTAATATTCTTGTCAATTTTCTTGATAGTTATTTATAATCCCCTCTGTTAATTCTTGATATTTATAATTGAGTGACCTGTATATATTAGTGCTATTTCTTAAATGTGTAAAATCTGTAACATAATGTATTGTTTGGAGTTTAGTCTGTTACTGTTACTATTTTTACAATTTCTTCTTGGAGCAACTGTAACCCACATTATTTCCATCCATCCATCTTCATCCGCTTTATCCGAGGCCGGGTCGCGGGGGCAGCAGCCTAAGCAGAGAAGCCCAGACCTCCCTCTCCCCAGCCACCTCCTCCAGCTTATCCGGGGGAACACCAAGGCGTTCCCAGGCCAGCCGAGAGATATAATCTGCACGTTATTTCCTCAGGGATTAATAAAGTATTCTGATTCTGATTGTTTCAGGATGACCTGCCATTATCCAATGACACATCTGCTTACCTGTATCATTTGTTCGTTTCTCCTCCTCTTCTTTTCTCTTTTTTCTAAACTGAGCACCTGATGGCTTTGAACTTTTCTTGTCCATCTTCCATTGGTTTTAATGTTGCACTCCAGTATGAACACCCATCCCTCAACCCGAGGATCACCACAACATAACCTAATAGACCTACACCTTAGTTCACAGATTCACTTTGTCTAGGGTTTATTTCTGGGATTTCGCACAACCCAGGATTCAAATCATGAATACATAATGGGCTTGGATTTACAACATTATGAATGAAATGCGCTCTATTTGGAAGCAGCAGGGGCTCCTCCCCTTTCGGCGGGTTGTGTGTGAGACTTTAAATCATCAAACTGTAAATTATACATTTTAAATTGTTATTGATCCCTTTACCCCTGGTCCTAAAGTGTGTATTTATTTTCTTACTCTTCTTATATTTATTGTTCGTTTATTTGCACTGCTGTAACTGGAGCCCCGTCGTCTTGTCTCTCTATATACGGACTGTATGTAGCGGAGATGACAATAAAGTTTACTTTGACTTCAGCAGCGAGCAGGCGCACCGAGGGCTCTCGCGCTCAGTTTTCGCATATAGAATTTCGAAAAAACATCGGTGCAGATTATAAGTCTGCATCATGATGTCCGGTGTTTTCGTGTTTGTTGGTTTGTTTTTATTTTGTTTTATTTTGCGAGTTGGTTATTAGATGCTGCTCCAGCCAGCCAGAGAATCCCCCGGCGCCCCGCCCTCTCCTCCCTGTGCCGCAAGCAGCAGGCGCACCTCACAAACGGAGGGCGCCCTTACTCCCAGCAAATGGGCGATAGAAAACTGGTTGGTGCCCATGCCATCCCCAAACTGCGCTGGCATGATGTCGGGGCAGCATGAGTATGAGTAAAAATTTTTTTTTGCCGATGCCCGTGATACCGCCCCCCACCACGATGCCGCCCCGGGTAACCGCCCGTGTCGCCCGTATCAAAAACCGCTACTGCCTGACAGGTTAAAGTAGGTCACAAACAGGGTGCTGAACAGAGAACAGATTGCTTTGGTGTCAGCTGGTTGATGCGGTCGCCCATAGTTCACAAGGACGAAGCTAATTTATCTACAGATACTCATAAAAATGCTCACCAAATGCTACTGAAACTGCAGAATATGCAATGGAGGCCGTTCAAAGCAAAAGTTGGGCCTCATTAAATGTAATTGTCGAATTGATAAGGCCCAACATTTACTTTGAAGACAAAGTTATCCATTTCCACTTTTCACAGCAGCTCAGAGAGCAGTCAGGGAGTCTTTACAAACAAATCTGCAACTTTCATTCAAATTACAGGAAATCACGATAATCTGCTTCCAAACCAATTACAAGGAGTTTTTCAGTGCACCCAGCAAACACCCACAAACTGGTCCTGTTTGAACTGTCTCCAGGCCAGTGTGACTGGGGCCTAAGGTAGCTTTAGTTAAAAAAAAATAGTTTCATCTAAAAAATGCCCAATTTCAACTTCAGAGGGGTGAACTGTGGGGTGTTCATTGTGTATTGCATGAGGTAGTCAAGAAAAAGGAACACTGACCTAATTTGAAGTTAAACACTATTATAACAAATAGGTAAACTCACAAAAATGTCACTAGGAAAGGAGTAGGTTTTCTCTTAGAAAACTAAGAGCACATGTTAACAATATTTAACATCTAACCTTAACCCTAATAAACTATTAAGACAGAGATGCCAGGTTTTGTCACATCAGTGTGCCCCATACACCGCACACTTACAGGAACCCTGAACAACAACAACCACGAGCTATTGATCACCATGGGGGTCTTAGTCAGAGTCGCCACTCCGCTGCTAAACCTTTACAGTGTGTTTAAGCACACAAACACCAGAAACCACATCACATAGCCACAAGAATCAAAGCCAAACATCTAATAATAAGAGTAATATAATTAGGATTTGGTTTTATTATCTTAGAATAGCTAAGCATAATAAGTTATTATTATTAATATCTGGCTCTCATCCAAAGCGTGTCTTTGTCCTGCCTTCATCCCCTTAACCCCAACCGGTTGTGGCAGATGGCTGCTCCTCCCAGAGCCTGGTTCTGCCAGAAGTTTCTTCCTGTTAAAAGGGAGTTTTTCTTTCCCACTGTTGCCAAAGTGCGAGGGGGTCGTCTGGTTGTTGGGGTTTCCACTTTACAATATAAAGCGCCTTCAGGTGACTGTTGTTGTGATTTGGTGCTATATAAATAAAACTGAAGTAACTGTAACTGAATTACTTTTTGTATTTCTTTTTTACTTTTTGTGTTTTAAAAAAATTATCTTTTATTTATACAGGTAATCCCACTGAGACTCAGTGTGTCGATTAAAAGCCAGACCTGTTTCAACTACTTTCAACTAGTGTAACAAAAATCTTCCCAATAACGTGTTGAATAAGGTATTTTTTATTCTTATTGTTAAACATCAACAGTCCCAAAAGCCTTTGTGGTTGTTACTTAGAAAACTAAAATTCTAAGGAAAAACAAGTGAAAACCCCAAATTTAAATGACTTTGGAACAATATTTGTATTTAGATTGGTAATCATGAGATAATATTACTTTTCAATATGTAAGAAATGTTAGCCTGACTTGATCTTTACCAGTGTGTCAAAGGTGGAATATACCCACTCAATTTGAGTCCAAATTGTTTTGTTTTTATTGAGTAGATCGTTGATTAGTGTCTATATGTTTGTTAGATCAATATATCAAAGGACACAAAGAACAGATTTAATTAAATATTCTACCATTTCTGAATACTTACCTCTGAAATTGAAAGGAAGAAAATAATATTCTGTGATCATGTATTTGCCACTTCATGCCTTCACCTCAGTTCAGATTTTACTGCCATTCTCTCATTTCTGGATGTTCCCTTACGTGACCACTTATGTGTGGAGCAAATTTCCTGACCTTTCACGACGCCATTTATTAATCTCGCAAGCCTGGCTGCATTTTCCCGGTTTCGAGTTTTTCCCCCACGAGAAAATTTGTTCCACAAGCATCGGCGCTACCTGTTATAAGAAGTGTAAAGTTGCAGGTAAATTTTCTTCCCCTGCATGATTTTAGGAGAGTCTCTCTGCTACAGAGGCTTTCACACTGTCTCGATGCCCATTAGTCCCTGCCACCCGGCCAGCCACCTCTGCATTACCACCTCATTTCATACACTAAAATGCTTTACCTTCAGGAGTGTGAAAGCTGTCGGGTTATCTGTCCTCCCCTCCCTCTTCGCTGCTCTCACACCTCTGCCTCGTGCCTGCTTTTAACCGCTGTGAATAGGCTCGCAGTCCACACTCACGGTGTTTTGGCCCTTCAAATGAGATTGGACAAGAGTCATATTCTGATAAAAAAGATCCGTAACCCGGCCGTTTACAGTTAGCGTGGCTTGCAGGTGCAGTACCTTCCTTATCCCTTTAGTCCTTAAAAGCAGGGCCAAAGTGTTGCCGGGCTTCCATCAGCACATATTCTGCAGCAGTTCACTCCAAATGTGGCCAATACAACCAACACTGCTGTGTCTCACTGTCCAAATATTATAGGAGTTAAGAGTTAAATAAGCAAGGACCCTGAAATAAAACTCTCCATTAGATTATGGTACTTGAATTAATTGCATCAAACTTTTAGTAGGTGACAAACTCGAGGTTTAATATGATTAGTGATTATATCTGGAGGCTGACTTGGAGTTTTCACTTTCACAGTATTCTTATATAACAGCCAGGTTGCAGAGTGCTTATGTTATTTTGTAGTTAAATGGTTCTGGCTGGACTGAATGTAAGTAGTTCATGTGAATTTCTGTAAATGCAGATAGCGATGGACTGCAATTTGATCCCATTCAGTTTCAAACTGATAGCAGACTGACTCCATTTTACTGCAGTTTTATCGCTGTGTTGATAAACTAAAGTTGCTTTTAAGACAGCAACTGACTGCATGTGGTGCCAGACCTGATCCTCATCTTCAAAGCAGCAACTTCAAATGTAACAAAATCACAATTTCATTGCACACATAGTTGCAATAATATTGGTTGTGCTGCAGTCTCCAATGTTTTCCCAAAATGTGGCTGTACAATAACTTTCTATCTTTAAGAATAACACATGATAAAGAAGCATCTGGGCTTCTAGCTACGTCTATCACAGTGACTACAGTTTATAATGGCCACTAAGTGTGCTGATGTAAACAGAGGTTGGCTAACTTTAAATATGAATCTTATTTCAATGTGGAGTGCTTCAGTCAAAAGAAGAAGAATATTTATGTCTCCATTCTCGGTTCAAAGCAGCAAAAGAACACAGCAGCCATCAGAATAACAGACATGACCTAAATTAAGCAAAGAGAATAAGCTGGGGTCGAGGTGGGTTGCAAAGCAACTTGGACAAGTAGCAGAAACTGTAGACAAAGTAAAGCAACATAAAACACAAACCCTGCCAATGAGATTCTGTGGTTTGGTATTGAGATGAAATGTAATCAGGTGATGTACCAGGATTGGACACTGAGGTTGTCTTCGTAGCCAGCTTGATATAACGGTGCAATCAATTTTACAGTAACTCTGCTTACAACTTCTTCACTTTCTCCAAAGTATAAGATATCCCCTGGGCTGTGACTCCAAATCATTTAAGAGCTGAAAAGCATAAACCTTTATTCCTTCATTCATTTCCATTTCTTTCCACTTACCTTCCTTTCATTTTTACCCAACTACATTGTAACTGTGCCACTGAGCCTGCTTCCACAGTTTCTACAGCTGTTTTACTCCACTCTTATTCTCCCAGCTCGAGAAGCCTTCCCCCCACCCTTGGGTGAGGTGAATGGGGTGCTGGGTTGGTGGGGGTGATGCATGGCATAGGAGGCGCTCTGGTGCGATAAGCGAAACCTCGTGGGACGACAGTGAACTTGTTCGCAGCGGTACGCCGCTATCCCGCAGCCACTGATGAGCCTGATAGGTTTAATTGGGGTGGTCCATTTCCCATCCAGCCTTCTCTACCCCCCACCCCTCCTCACCTCCTCCCACTACTCTTCGGATCCACTCCTCCTTGTCATTTATACCGGAACTATGACTGTAGGCGGATGGCAGGGAGGGAGGGGAGGTGAGGTGAGAGAGGGGGGGGGAGAAGAACAAGATCCCCCCACAAAACAGAGATAAAGAAAAAATGTAATACTTCCACATTTTCCACTGCTCCTTTCATCATTATTCAAAAATTAGTTTTTAATGCAATGAGTAGCTCCAATCATGTTAAGGTCTGCATGATTCAGATAGTATCATAATTACAATTAGATTACATTACCGCAATCAGAGAAAGGGAGGATCGTTAAGAGAAGGAATATAAATTGCTTTAGTTTTACAAGTACTGAGCAAGCAGAAATTTGAATTAATCTCCACTTAAACATCTTCCCCCTTACAGAACTGCAAAGCATGCTGGTTTCTTCTAGGCCATCAATACAAATTAAGAGAGAAGTATGATTTTTTTCTCCCCTCTTTTTGAGGGTCTTAACATTTGAAGTTTTCCACTGAGAGCTAATGTTCACTTCACACTAGGAGAACATGTTTGGGTTCAAAACTTTCTTAACAGGGACGGACTGATTCGCTTTCAAGATAAGACTTGTGCAAATTTACACGTCAGCCTGTTTATCTTTGTAGAAATGCGAAAGTTTGTGTGCAGAATGGGATGTGCCGTGGCATAAGGCAGTCAGCTGGACTGGAGAGTGTGTGACAGACAACTTCTAAACATCGGAAAATACATCATCATCTACTCTATATGTGGCCGATAACTGATACAGCAGTTTTGACTGAAAGAGTCAGCTGTGTCCAAGTGGAAAAGTGGTGCATTACTGTAGGTGTCAGAGCCAAAATATCAGCCAGTATTAGTTATTTCCCAATATATCAATATTATCATTTATAACAGCCTATTAATGAAAATTTAAAAAGTAAACAGAAATGGAAGAAACACCCTTCAACTGTGTTATGAGTGTTGATGTTGCATATTTTGTCCACCAGAGGGCACTCTGCAACTTACCTGATGACAACACGTCTTTGGAACGTCACAAACAGTAATCAGCTAATCCAGCAGAGCCGGGTAGAGCTTAAAGGAGTAATCCACAACTTGTGACAATAAAACAAGATTATCTTTATACTGCGATGTCATATTATCATAAAGAAGTGCATGTAAAAAATTTTAGAAAATATGTTTGTCTGTGTGTGTGTGTGTGTGTGTGAAAGAAAAAAATAGTTTTTCATATATCGGATTCATATATATCGGTATCAATATCACTCTTAAAAATCTTATATCGGTTCAGCTCCAATGTTTTCTCTGCACCACGGTCAGACTGTCAACATAGACTTCCACTGTAAGTTTTTGAAGGTTTTGAGGGACGGCATTCAGTAGAAAGTACGTCATCCAAGGGTACATTTGGACTGTAAGCTGGACTGGACCAAGAACACCAATGCTATCTTCAAAAAAGGGCAGAGTCGGCTTTTCCTACTGAGGCGACTCGGGTCCTTCAATGTTGGTAGGAAAATGCTGACCATGTTCTATCACTCAGTGGTGGAGAGCATAGTGTTCTTTGCAGCTGTGTGCTGGGGAAGTGGAGTGAAGACAGCTGATGCCAACAGGCTGAACAAACTGATTAAAAAGGCTGGTTCTGTCCTGGGTGTCAGACCCAGCTTTATACCAGAAATAAACATTTGTGGTTTTTAAAAAAGCAGTTTTGGTCTCTATTCACCTTTGTTATCACTGTATGGGGGTAATGTAGGGCACGTGTTTAGACTATTCTGACACTCATTTTTGTTTAGCTGTTAATTTTGCCACCAACTGGCCCAGTTTCGAGTGAATATGCATGCCTGAATGATGGCATCTTAACGGTCTCTATGCCACCTTGCTCATTAAGCTTACTAGCGTTAGCTGATAACTTAGCCTTGTTGTCCATATACGGTAACCTCTGGCTTCAAGAAAGTGTTAACTGTGCAATGACTGCATTATTTCACTTGAGATTGATGAGACAAACCAGAGCTGGAAGGTTAAGGGAGTTTTCTGTATGTAGAAAGTGCTTATATATACATGCGTACATGTCAGCAGACGTAAATGCACAACTGTCCTTCTGCAGTGCATCACTGTGCGACCGTTACACTACCAGAAGTGACAGTCAATGTCCTCACTGTCCTTTCCAAGTGAGAATGTGTCTCAAAGCCTGTTTGGTCACATTGTGTGGGATTATCCCCCAACTGCAGAATACAATGCAATACAAATCACTGAGAGACAGAAATATAAACCATCAGTGGGGGATGATTAGGTCTGAAGTTAGCAAATCCCTGATCCACTAATGAATTAAGACTCCAGTAAAGAGCAGCATCCCTTTCTTGGTGACAGTTTCTCTGAGCTACTCCGTTCACTTTCCTCACAAACAACAGTTTTGCTTAATCGTACTTAACGCATGAATGACGAATTGAAACAAAGCACTTTTCCCTCTCCTGTTCAGCTCGCACAATTTGCAGTTTGTGCAATTAATAACGCACATGATCGCCTTAGTTATATCTGCATACACTTTTTGGGAGGTCTGCCCATTTGCTGGATATCAATTACCTTTTTTTCCCTGCCTCCTATTTATTCCCTTCTTAGGCCGCGATTGGAGATTAATGTGCACTTCTAAATTACCACACATGCCGGCCATTTATCAGCTGCGAGAACAATCCTGCAGATTCATCCCAACACTAAGTGGCGGAATATTCATGAAATAGTGGGAAAAAAGGAGTAATTTCGTACACCCTTTGATGATTAAAAAAAAGGGGGGAATTTCTCACTCTCGCTCATTTACTTTGTGGGGTTTTTGTCATTGTTTTCTTGTGCGGCCACTCAGAAAAGGACAGGCTTCATTGTGGAGGCAAATCCTTCTTAATTTAGCTGAAAATATGGACTTATATTTATGGGTGTGAGGAGGGGGGGAGAAAAAAAAAGAAGAGGCGATACATTACGGTCAAACAATGTGATAATGGCGATAGCACGGTGCATTGTGCTTGTTTGTAAAGCCGTGGTGCAGAGGCCCATAATAGACCAGCATTCAATCCCTGACTTCAGTAATGACTTCAGTAAACAGAGCTTTCAAAATGAGTTTCTAAATCAGTGCATAGAGGCAGGAGGAAAAAAAACAACAACAAAAAAAAACAGGGGGCTGGGGGCTTCTGGTCCTCGACACCCTGGCTTTAATCAGGCATTAGGAAAAGGGAGTGAAGATGTTATGAAAATGCGGCGCTGGCCTTTGTTCAGCGTCTGTCATGGCATTGACTTCCCTGACACAATGCTACAATGCATGACGGATCAAAGTAATTAAAGTTCCAATAATTTACCTTCCTCTGTTGCGTGTCAAGTCTGCCAGACCGGCTGCTCTCAGGCCCTTCATTGATTTCCTCACCGCTATCAGAGCGCGATCCTTAAAGACAGAAAAGACACGAGGGCAGGCTGTGTGTGTGTGTGTGTGTGTGCTTTAATAACTTTCCATGCTCATATAATAGCAACGCTTCAGATGTTTAACCATTAATGATCACAGACAGATGACGGAGATAGAGAGACAAGTGCGTCTGAACCCTCCTCACCCATTGCCTCCCTGTCAAATCACTCATCTTCTGCTCCTGTTCTCTGAAGTTGCCTGTCAAGCGTGCACACACGCATTAAGTTTCCTCGCCGGCTCAGAGCGGTCGAACTCGGAGTCTCGTCTGCTTCACCTTGTTAAAACTTCGGAATCTGGGAGAAAACTCGGCTTTATCCGCAAATCCGCGGGAGATTCAGACACCGGTATGCGAGGATTGTGAAATCATTATCGGTACACAGAGGAGTAATTCTGTCTGCGGTCTAGGCCCCGGATTGATGTGTAATGCTTAGGAGAGACTCCCCGTGTCGATGTCGCCGTTGTCGTGGCAGCCCTGTTTCACCACAGCAGTCAGAATAAAAACTTCCCTCACTCATGTTCTTGAGGTTACTCTGTCTCTGTCGTCCTCCCTCCCTCGTTTTTCCCCTCTAAGGCACGACAATGTGTCATTGTCATTGTGGTTTTTACAGCCGGTTTCTGTGGCGTGAGGTGCTAGTGGAAGGAGAGAAGAAGAGGGGGGAAGAAAAAAAAAAGGGGGGGGGGGTCCTCTTTTGGAGGCTTACCCCCCACCACAGCAACCACCACCACCAACCATCTCTCCTCCCTTGACGAAAGTTAAATGGTTGAAGTATTCCTGTTCTGAGATGTGATTAGCGTGTCACACATTAAAAATGCCATATTAAATAATCCCATCCTTCAGGCTTTACTTCCTCACCAGGTATTAGCTTAGACGGAGAATAATCCTAAGCTATTTGGAAGTAGGGAATCCACATAAAGATCTTGGCACTCGGTGTTTGAATTTTTTCCATCTGCCTGGTAGGTGCGATGCTCAACCGACTTACAGCGCAGACAGCGGAGGAAGGCGAGATGGGGCGCTTAGAGCTCACCGCCACGCCGCCAGGTTTTCTGCTTCTAATCTTGTCTCTCTTCTCAGTCGAGACTTCGAGATTTTCCCCCGCAACTCAAGGTTCGGTGGTTGAGCGCGTTTGTACAAGTGACGGGTGTCTAATTTGAAGCTTTTCAAATGCACCGCAGCTCAGGTCAACTATTATTTTGAGTGTTTTAAGAAAAGAGAGCTCACCTTTAAGACCTAATTCATCCCAGTTTGGAAGATATCATCTGTACGAACAAAATTTTAATCTTTACCTCTCGCTGAGGCAAGCCTCTCATCAGGGGTAGATGGACACTTCTTTCTGCGCAGCGATTCATTTAAAGGGTAGAAAAGAAATAGTTCCTGTAGGGCTTGAGGATTTTTGGGAAGGTAGGCGACACCTCCAAAGCTGGGTAAGTTGCACTGAATCACTCTAGATGACTACAGGTCAGAGGGAAATGTGTGTAACCTCAGTTTGAGGGGAACTGTTACTGGTACTGCAGCAATATAAGCTTAAGATCATAAGTAAGTAAGCACCTTTCAAGAACAAAATTCTCCAAGTATAGTATGTATCCATGAAAAGGCATAAGTGCAACAATTAAAACACTGGATACAACTGAGTCTTAAACTTCAGTATCTGCAGATCTTTAGTACAATGACAGTAAGTTCGGCAACTTTGGAACCAAAAACCTCAAAAGTGTCCTTAGCTTGGACTGAGGTACCACCAGCAAGCGTTGGTCAGCAGACATCAGGAGCCTGCTAATTATACATGGATGTAAAAGCTTACTAGTGTAGAGTGGCTGAAGGTGCTCACGAAAACATGTCAAGCAGCTTTTTGATAATGATATTTATCAAGATGAAGAAGAGCGTTTTCTTTTCTTCCAGTGAGCTACTGTGAAAAATATTTTCTACCTGGGATGTCACACCAGTTATAACTTTACCAGTTACTTAAAACCCTCCTTTTCTGCTTTGTGACCATGTTTGTTCTCCCTGTCAAATGAACTATATCCTGGGGCAAGTGAGGCTCATACTTTGCAAAGTAATGTGATGTACTGGCAGCTGTTGAACTAACTCTTTTAGTTTATCAGACATGCAGCTCTCGCTCTCAGACATGCCCAGGCTTATGTCGTTGTTTTTAGTAACTTTATACTAGTATAACTGCAAAACAATTTGATATGGCAGAGCCCTAGCTGGCACTGATGATAATTTATGAAACAAAAGCTGGCCTGTAATATATCATATGAACGGGCATTGAGAGAGTTGTGCAACACACTTTTTATTTTTGCAAATTGGCACTCTAGTTACGCTGACACCATAACAGGCTGAAGTCAGCACGTTGTAATACAAACATCATAAAACATCAAAGCTGTTGCCCTCTGTACCCCACTCTCACTCAGTCACAGCTGGATAGGCTCCGGTCCCAGACCCTGACCACAAATTTGATAAGTGATTAATAAAATGGATGAATGGGTAAAAGAAACGCCACTCAAAAGTACCCAGAACAGATGGAAGTATTCAGAGGTGGGCAAAGTTTCTATCAGATTTGACTGTTGATTCTTCCTGGTAACTACACACATGTAATTACATTTAGATAAAACTCTAAAACAACTCCCTAAAGACTGGCCTTGGGTTGTTGAATGATGGCTTTGAGCACCACAAGTTTTAAGTGCCATTTAGTTATATTGAAGAAGAAGGCAGACATCTCTGCAAGTAACCAGCCAACACACATAAAAAACAATCAATATAGAGATCCTGTCCCTTTAAAACTCTTGCATCACCAAAATCCCACGCATATATAAATAAAAAAGAGTCAAAAATGAAAAAGGTGACACTTTTTTATTGTAAGATATACAAATGGCAAAATAAATTGCTTTTTCTAATCTCTTGCAATCAAAATACAATTCCAATGTCATGATTGCACATTTGATGCAAGTCAAGGTTGTTAAGGGTTCTAACTATCTGGGTAGATTTCTTCTTTTTGAAGTGATTTCAAAACCTGATAAGTTCAGAGTTCATGTGACTTTACGAAGAACTCATTTACATCTAATGGAAACATAAACAGATTACACAACTGCAGGACAGAAGTCTTTATCTTCTGTCGCCCGGAGGAGAGATGAAATGATGTTGCAATCAGAATGTACACAGTGTTCTCCCCATGTTGTTTTATTGTATCAAGAGTGTGATGATGGTAAATCTGATCAAAAGGGGCCCTTAAGGTCGATTCAGCTGATGGAGACTGATTGGTGTGATAATTTGAAATTTGTCAGACATCGTGGAAGAGTAATTTCAGCTCACACACTGAAAACTATACAATAAATTTAAATATTTCACACTGGAGCATGTGAACAAGTCAACGGGCGCGGTGTCAATGTCAGACAAAGAGAGCTTTAAAATCGGTGGGTTTGTTTTCGTCTCTGCTTGGAGGTCATCGCCCCGTGGCTGTGGATGGCTAATTATCATCCTGCAAATGGGTCACAGTTGTCATTACTTTGGGTCACATGATTGTATTCATCCAACATGTTTTTCTGTCTTTTTTTAACTCGCGATGACAATGGAGCTACAGTGATGGGGAAACTCCTCAGAACTTCCCCCTGGAGTTAAACATTTGTTACGCGGTCACAAGTCACGTCAGTTCAGCGGTATGCTGCACACGCATCAGGTCACAACCTAGTTTATTTGTGTAAAAATATACATTAGCTGGGCTTAAAGGACTTGGAGTTTTATATCCTTAATTGTTATGAACCGAAAACAGTTTTATGACATTAAGAGACTGTATGTCACGTCTTTTATGTTATAAAAGCCGACACATTAGTACTGGAACCTTCTGTTTAACCACAAATTTCCACAGATTGTCAGTCCTTAAGTCAGTTTAAAGATTTTAATCTACAGCTGTGGTCAGAGGTTTACACACACTTATCATGGGCATGAATGTCATGTTAATTTTGTGCTTTTCATGATTTCTTTGAACTGTTCTTTTTCCAGGGTGGAATGATTGTACAGCACAGGTCTTTAATGACTTTAAAAAAAACATGAATTGTGTTAAAGTTTGAACTTATTTTCAATTTTCTTGAATCCACACAGGTTGAGAAGTACACATACAGACTCAAATATATATTTAAAATCATTAAATATCATCTTATAAAAAGTGGTGGTGTAGCTTCCTCAATGTCCTTTAACTTGACAAGGCTTACTAATTTTTTGTTAGTGATACTGATGAACAACAGCTGGTAGTTTGTGTTTGACAACACTCACTGGATTGACCAATACTCAGAACGATGACAACATCCAGACAAAATGGCAAGTGGTTGGAGGTTGCTGATAGTTGCTTGCAGTTGGTAGCAGTACACAGCGCTACACCATAAACAATCCAGCAATTGTAGTCTCTAGCAAGTTGCTGTGGTTGCCAATCATTTGCATGGAAGACACTGACTTGTCTGCAAATGCTCCTAAACTACACACTAAGCAGTTCTGAAACTGTGAAGAGTGCAACTCAAACAGGAAGTGGAGAACATTCACTTTTAAATTAAAAGGTGCACCTTCTGAAATGTGTCAGCTGCAGTAAGCCATAGCTTTTATTTTGAAGGTGAATGTTTGCTGTTTCCAGTTTGCAACACACCTTTTCAATGTTTCGGTGGTGCTTAGAAGTATTTGGCAAGTTTTTAGAGACAAGTCATCTTGCATTAAAACTACAGGCAACTACAAGCGATTGCACAGAGTTTTTCGCAACCTCTTTGCAACCAATTTCACCAAATGACAGTCAGCAACCTCCAACACCCACTTACCAGTGGGGAATACCCATTTTTTCCTAGCAACTGGAGGTTGCCAACTGGTCTTTAGGCCTGTGTAACTGAGGCCTAAAACAGTACACTATCAATGTGTGATGCTTTGGTGACTATGTCCCAACAGACCAAGACATGCCACAGTCAAACGCTGTTAAACTTTTTTCTCTCTTGGTTTGGGTGGGTTCATTTCCAAATACTCATCGAGTGTTCGGCCCTATAAGAGAAAACAGGCTGTTTACATGTACTCTCTAAAAACAACCTACACAAGTGTTACAAAAACAATTGGTATGACAACATATGTTTACAGGATTTAGGTATCATTGTCACTTGGGATCATAGCGAGCTAACATCCACTGTGGGTACAGTGGCTTTGAATGTCAAGCCATCCAACTAGACCGCATCCCAAAGAGGACTTAAGGATTTACGTGGTAACGTCAAGCTTTACTCTGGAGAGCCAGCAGTCATTGTTGGTGTGACCACAAGAGCGCACTTATAATTATACTCTTAGCCATTTGAGGGAACAACAGATGCTGTTTCTTGTTAAGACAGCCCCCAGGTATCTATTAAAAGAGTTCAAAGACAACAACAAACAACCTATAACACTGTATCACAACTTCTTCCAAATATGGGTCTATTATGCAGCTAATTATAAATGGACAAATGAGCCTATTTTCTAATTTTCGTGGATAGTAAGTCAAAAATGAAGCTCGGAGCAGAGCTGGAGGCAAACATGGAGAACAATTTCTACTCATTCAGCTCTCCGAAACAGAGATGTTGTGAAAGTGTAAAAATAAGAGCATAAAATCATAGTAGATGATAGATAAAAAAATTTCTGCACAGCTGTTTCTTTCTGCTTTTCGTGATTTTTGGAGCCATAGCGAAGACTGTGACCTCAGGGAAAGCATGAACACAGAGACAAAACAAGGCATTTTACTACTGAGTTTAGACTGTCCATAGGCACAAGTGCTGACAGGATATAAATAATGTTTACGCAAGCGCCATCTTTTCAGTACTGGCTACTGCGGCTGTGCTCGAGTTTTCATAGTGAAACTTTTTTGCTTCTGTCTGGGAGGGAGAAAAATCAAGGAGGGCCATCACAGTGAAATTTAGCAAACAAACTAGTAAACAAACCTATGAGAGATTTTTTACTAATAAATGAATCAAGTGAATGGGATTTATGCTTTAATGCTTCTATTAATTCTCTTCGGCTATATTCATAACTAAAGCCAGGTGGCGGATGATGCTTGAAGGAAAGCAAATACCCATTTGTGTTTGTTGCATCGGTGAACATTGTCCATCCACCGTGGGCTTGTTGTGACGTGACCCAGGGCAAAAAAAAACCTCCTTCAGTGTATCTCTAAATGCTAAATCCAGGCTGGGGAGGGTGTGTGTGTGAGTTTTTTTCTTTTTCCCTCCAAAGTGCAAACAGAAGAGCTCTTTTCAAGGGATTTGATTACAAAGAAAACCAGGCAGAGTTTAGATTCCCCGCACTTTTATTTGTGTAATTCAAGAGGCGTGTAATGCTGTTAATACACTCGCTGTGGCGAGTGTTGCACAAAGACACTGGAAACGATGCTCCCTCTTCTATTTGTCTTTGACAATGTACGGATGGATTACGCCCAGAAACCATGAGTTATTCAATTTCCACCTGGAAAAGCTTAGCTGGCGTTCATCATATTATGAGCGTATCTGCTCGATTGGATATAATTCACACCTCAACGGAAGCTTACACCTGCTTGAGGGAATTAGGGCTGAGGCCTTTAATAAACGTTTAAACCTGTCAGACAAATGAGATAAGTGCATTCATGACCTGTTCCTCCCATTCGCCGCCTTAATTCCGTCTGAGGGGATCCCGCGCCGTACCTGAGGAAAGCGTGGTTCTGCTTTAAGGAAGGAGCCCTTCGAAGCAGCAGGGTGCCAATTCACCATCAAAAGCAATTAGGAATATATTTGACGAAGGTCACCGGGTGTCAAGGAAAGTGACAGGAATGACGGTATTTAGAGAGGAGGAAGAGAGGGGAGGTAAATGCTAGTGCTAGACTCTTTTTTTTCCTTCCTCGTCATCCATTATAAAGGCCTCCTCTAGAGCGCGAGTGTCTGTGTGTGTGTGTGTGTGTAGAGGGAGGGGTAAGGGCCATGAGTGGGGCCCCGCCGAAAAAGACAGTAAGCGGATGCTAACTTCCCACTGAGAGAATTTCTCCAGGTCGAATGCAAAACGTTCCCGACTAATCATCCGCGCAGAGGAAACGCCAGCTGCGGCCCGTGGTAGGATTATCATTCTCATAGACCTCTTACCGAGCTTTTAGCTAAATGAAAAATCTGCTCCATAGCCTAGGGAGAAGGCAGCGTGCAGATAAGAAGGAAGAGTGTTTACCAAGAGGCAGTGCCGGTGAAAAACAGAACAGGTTTTTTCCTTTCCTCTGCAATGTAAAAATGGTAGGGGAAGAGATCATTAAGCTGGGAAAGAGGGAGGGGAGCAGGGTGAGGAGGGGAAAAAAAACAGCAACTGAAAGAAAATAGACTCGAAAGGAGAAAAGATCAATGTATTTACACGATTCATTTGTGACAAAGTTCTTCTGGGCTCATTAATTTAATGTTTCTGTCTACCTTCTGTCCTGAGGGCAACATGCAATTTGTTATTCTATTGTTCCCCCCCCCACTCCTTTCCCCTGCTTCCTCGCTGCTAATATTTTCCATTACAAAGCTGACTTATAATCCTGGATCTCAAATGGCGGTGGCGGCGGCGGTGGTGGCGGAGGATAATCAAATCGCCTTCTTCATCAAGCCCGCTGCCGGACCGGCCGCCACCTTTGGGCGTGATCAAATGAAATAATCAGTTTTAAAAGGAGGCAGAGGTCAGCCACGAGTGTGGTAATCTTATGAGGCTCTTTGCCCTCCCCCAGACACACACACACACACACACACAGAGCCAACCTAAGGGTAATGGATCTCTATTAGCGCTCTATTACCGACATCTGTAACAACGGAGCGGTGCGCCAAACACTGCTAACAAGGGCAATGTATTTGGAAGTCACTAGTCTGCTCCCTCTGGACGCTGCCTCTCATTACGAAGCTATCAGGACCACTCTGTTTGCCCGGACACTGCGGTGGGTGAGGGTGGGTGGAGGGGGAGAGGAGGAGTGAAGATGGGGCAAAAGAGGAGGGAGGAGGGGGGGCACTGAAATAACAATTAAAGGCCTCTGCGGCAGTCCCACCACGGAGCTGTTAGGGGGTTTTGGGGGGTGGGAGTCCCCAGGGTGCCCTAGAGGTCCAGTTGCTCTTGACCCTGCCTCCTCTGATCTGACAATGCCTAAGCAGGGAGGTTAGTTTATTATTACGAGACCTAAGTCACAATTGACTGTGAGGTTTGGAGTCAAACGTGAGTGGGAAAGTGCATAAATGATTTACAAGCCGAGGGATTCAAATAAATATTAGTGAGGAATGCCACTGAAGTCCCCCTCCCTGGCTGATTTCTCATGCTCCGCTCCAGCCTTAATCAAATAAACCTCAGAGTCTTAAAGGAGACCAAACCAATTTTGCTTTGGAAAATAAAGCAGCCTTTCTGTGAACTAGTTCAAAGTGATTACTCTGATTATAGCTCAGTGTAGAAGCATTAGATACGGTCTCTGTCAGTGATATTTTGATCTTGACACGGGTCTTTTTTGAACTGGAGGATCAGGGTGACGAGAGTCCCGATATTAAAGACATAGCCCGAGGGCGAAAGACGGGGCCTATCTTAGGAATAAAAGGTTACGATCGCTTCCTGGCAATGAGGAAGGCAGCTGAAGGTGTCGCTCTAAAGCCGCAACTGAAGTTAAATAAAGGAAAACATAAAAATGCTCAACCCTGCTGACACTGTCGGTCACAATGCGTTTAGATAAACACACACAAACACACACACACACTTGAAAAAAAGAAGGATTTAGAATAAGTCCATCACAGCAGTGCTCGGCGCCTGATGCTGACCGTATGTAGGCTGTCAAACAATGTGGAAATATCCCCAGCACGATGAGGCTTAATCCAATTGGCATTGGAGCCAAACTTGTAAACTAATCTATGCATTAGCCCAGCTGGCACCGCGCACCCAAACACTCCTCTGGAACCTGGAGTTTGGAGCTGTTTGTCGCCCGTCACTGATAAGAGCCCCCTGCAAGCCCT
Organism: Oreochromis aureus; assembly: GCF_013358895.1. Lineage (NCBI taxonomy): Eukaryota > Metazoa > Chordata > Actinopteri > Cichliformes > Cichlidae > Oreochromis > Oreochromis aureus. The sequence goes on along the minus strand of NC_052963.1, from coordinate 18,910,620 downwards.
CTGAAAAAGTGGGCTTAGCCCCTATTCTTTTCAGCTGGAATCACTTTAGTCCATTTATCACTCTACCTGTCTCCGAGACCTATTTAAGATTAAGGTCAGCGAGAAGGGGGGAAGAAGAAGAAGAAGGAGGGAAAAAAAGGCTCCCCTCTCTCAGTTCTTTGGGTACTTTTAAAATTCATAAGTCAAGAGGCTTAGGCTTTCTCAGCGCAATTCTTCATAACAATGAGATTTCTAATATTTTATGTAAGAATAGCTGACAGGAGATTTTTTTTTCCACCCCCCGCTCTCCCCTTCTTTGCTCTGTTTCACCCTATCAGAAGTATAAACACGCCAGCGGTTTGACGAGATGAGAAGACGAGCGCGCTCCCTCCTGACGGACACAAATCCCGCCCAATCACATCACATGCATATCCCAGCAACGGAGCCGGAGAGGTGAGCTCTCCTCGCGCATCTGTGCAAATTTAAGTAGCGATAAACCTTTTCTATATGCATCCAGATTCCCTGTCTGCTTTTTAAGATGCTCTGAGTTACACAATCTTTGAGGTCTAACTTAAAGCACGGCAGCTGCCACTTCTTCTGCTCCTGCGGCATTTTTTAAACACTGAATTCACTATAGTGGCGCTCTTAAGCTCCGGTACAGATACAGCAGTTATTGGTCACTTATGCCAATGTTGCTCCTTATCATGGCCAGACTTCCAAACTTGGGAGTAGCGATTAGATGATGCCCAAGCACGGCACTGAAAGGCTCAGTCTCATAGATGTATATAAACATGCAGATGTTGTATTGTGGCCACCATATTGTTAAGGTTGAGCTTAGCTTTGCAAAATTAAACATATCATACTTTTATTTAAATGCTATACTACATGTATTTATGAAAGAGGACAATTATCAATGCGGTCAAAATTCAATCGCTTTTTAAAAATTTAGCAATTAGATAATTTTTTTTAAATTTACGTTTTCGTACACAGTAAATAAAATTTTGTAGAAACACACTGTAATGGTTCTGGTTTAAAAGGCAGGAATTTAACATCCATATTTATTAAACCACGCACTGAATTTTACCATTTACAAAAAGTTCCATAAAAAATCGATAATGTACTGCCAATAAATTACTACTCCATGTTCGGACGTTGTTTTACAGTGTAATAAATGTGCAACTTTTTTCTTATTTCTGCTGTAAAAACTAAATTCAAAAATACAATAAATGTGATCATTTAAGTTCATTAACTGCTGTCCAGTCATGTCAAAACTGAACCACTCTTTCAATCGGTGTTTTCTCTTTAGTGCAGTGCTCCACCGATTCATATTTTAAAGAATCGACAAAAACATTAAATCCATGTGAGCAACGCTATTCAGCTCGAAACACTCTTATAGCTATAACTCAGGTACATACATCAGTTACCTGTTATTCTATATGTTTTGTTAGTGAAATGAAACATTTGGATGATTTAGATCTACTTAACACAACAATATATACAACATGGTGACTGACAAATTTACTCAAATATATATAAAAATAACTTCTTGATTCAGTCTAAAAAATTAGATTCTGGGCTGATTGATAACTAAAGTTGCACAAAATCTGAAAAATCTAAAAAACAATTATTTCTTTTTCAAACATGTAAAAAATAGGATTGTTTACAGCGACGAGTCAAGTTGAACGTGTTTGTATTTATGTTTGTTTGCATGTCTGTAGCAATAGAAATGAAGAATGAAGCTATTTGAAATTAAACTGATCTGTAGATCTATTGATCTATTCCACCAATCCCTTCCCAATGCTTATACTTAAGTGCTGTAGAGTTGTGATACGACAGCTTTAGGCTACGCCCACATATACACGCTTATTTTGGTAAACATAGCTTTTTCTATGCATTGTGATCTTTTGCTCACTTGACAACTTGCAGGTGAGACCAAAACTTAACTTACCTTGATTTTAGTCTAGAAGGCTGTGCACTATTATGACATCCATCCATTCAGACCTTCAACCAATGGAAAACAGTGCATTGGAGTGAATGTAATGGTTTTAAACACAGTTCCTTTAGCTTTCAACGATGCTTATCCAGGGTACAAAAGATGTAAAAAAAAAAAAATGCCCGTTTGGATAATGGTTGCATTAAAAAAAAAAAGAAAACTAACAACTAGAGTTTCTTTTCTTTTCTTGTTCCCTTGTTGTAAAATATTCAAAATACTGTTAAATTAAAGGTTTATTTCTGGCTTTTTAGTCTATACTAGACAGGAAAGTAAAGAAACATCACACAGGATGTGTTTCTTTTAAAAAGAAAGTTACTACAGCCTGTGAGATCCTGCATTTTTTAATAAAAAGGGGGTGTAGATCAGGTTCCATTTTAATGACTGGGGTGGATTCAACCCAGTTTGATCTCAAGTGGGGGAGACGAGGAAAACCAAAATAATAACTTAAAGAAAATACACCTGCTTCTTCTTCTTTTTTTCTTTCAGGCATGTAAAGCAAAGAAGTTCATCGTGAAATCATTTCCTTACAACAGACAGGATATAAGACTGTCTCAGACGAGGCTGTAATTGGAAAGAATCAGCACAGCCCTTTGGCTTGACCTCTTTATTTTGTACAGCAGGTCAAAGGTCATGTCTCTGCCACTAAGAAGGGATTTCAGGCTTCTGGCTGGAATGAAATTAACAGTTTAAACAACCATTGTCCTGATGATCTGTTCCTAATGGCTCATGAGATACTTCCTGTTTCAGAATAATCCAGGTGTGATAATTAGTGGACTTATTCTGGCCACATGTTTGGCTTCATACGGACTGAACAGTTTATTTGTTGTTTCAACTGTGATATCTTAAGATTTGTTTTGTACATCTAAGCAGTTAAATAAATCTGTAACGTTCAAACACTGCAATCTGAGCAAGATTCAAATCAACCCAAAAAAAAAAAAAAAAAAGGATGAAAAGTACAATCCAAACTCCAAGAAAAAAAGGGGGCGCTAGCTTACGCGCCCACACACTCATCCTGTTAACAATCTATACTGCAGTCCATTTCTGTAATGCAGAGTAAATCCCAGAGCAGTTCAGCAGTGCAGTTAGCCTACAAGTAAAAGCAAATGCCTTGCAGTCTTGGCTGCTCGCCACCAGCTGGTGCTCCAGTCAGCTGTAGGTAAAGGGAAGGAGGGAGGGAAAAGGGAAAAAAAAGAACGTGTTTTACATACTTGCAAAGCCAAGGGATTGGTTTTGGACCGGTGTCAAATTTCTCCGAAAAACTCGGGGAATCTCTGAGTGCTTCTCGCAACTCGGATGGCGGTGGATGTCTGCCACGGGGTCACGTACAGCTCGAAGTGCGGAGCGTGCGCACGCACACACACACAGAGTACAGTGTGTGGTTTGGTAACACATGAAAAAGATTTTAAGAAGTATCTCTGCTGCAAGTTAGAGAAGCAATAACACTGCATTAGATGTCTTTAGCTACCTCTAGGAATGCAAAACAAGCTTGATTCGCAGGGGCTGCAGGGGCTGTTTCAGGGTCAGAAAGCATATTTTCACCTACATCAGATCGTCCACGTTCTTTTCTTTCTGTCAACTTTAGAAAACAAAGCTGTGTTTAAAAAGTGTGCATTACAAAAACCCTGAAAAAAGGTCATTTTTTTAACCATGTCTGTATTTGGGTCGCTGTATTTATGAGGGATTCAGGGGGGCAGTAGGAGATGAGGAGGGGACACTTGGTGACGGTGGTGGTATCATTCCATTTTTTTTGGGGGGGGGCACCAGTAAATATGCCAAGCTGCTTTCTTCCCCCCTTTTTAAAGGAAGAAAAGAGAGATTTACATGAGCAATATAATATTCATGTGCAGGTGATATTTGGGCGGGGGCGTGAGAGAAAACGCCTCTGAGAAGAATTGAATAATGCCCCCACCCCCCCTGTTATTGAAGCTAAATAAGAAAATTGAAAGCACAAACGTAGAAATTAATTTCTTCTCTGTGGCTTTTTTTAGCTTTCGAGTGGGAGGAACAGAGATCTTCTGTTAAGCATTTTGTCTAATTGAATATTTTTGAATCAGGGCAAACTTTTTTTTTCCTTCCTTACACTAATAATCGCTTCACTTTAACACTTTAAGTCTTTTTTCCCCCCCTCCCACTTTTATAGCCATCTAATTCTGAGCCAGAAGTTGCTGTTGTTTCCAATTATGCCTCAGTAAAGTCTTGGCAAGGACACGTTGGTAAATCACACGAGTCAGCGTGCCCTGCAGTCCTCTACGTGAACAGTTCATCCCTCAAAATTCCTAATTTCATGTCTAATGACGCCTATTGTGGCAGTTGGCTTGTAATTTTCCTCCTCCATCCCTTAACCCGAGTGTCAGTATCTTGTGTAAGGTGCGGCGGGCCGGCCTCGGCTTCATTTTCGACACATAATGTAATGAATGCCACTTCAATTAGCGCAATCATTTCACGTTCCAAATGGAAACGCTTGCCGGCAAATGACAGCCTAATCTCGGCCACGCCGGATTTTCCCCTCCTGCCGTAAGAAAAAGAGGTTGGGGAGGGGGAGAAAAGTTCATTTTGAGTAGAGTAGTTAACAATACCTCCTCATCACCTTGAGGCCATATTTAAATTTGCCATTGAAAACTGAACCCTCTTTCTCTCCTCTTTCTTCCCGTCTCAGTCGTTCGGTTTCTCCCCCCAATCAAAATGAAACAACGTAGGCCCCGGCTAATTAAGTGTGTGAATATCTGGACCCTAATTAACATATTTGTGAGACAGGCAGACGTAGGGAGGGCCTAGCCGGAGCTCCCGTGTTTGCTCACAGCTTGAGCAGCGTCGCTGTGTCTTCAGTTAAAAAGGAAGACGAGGCGTCGGGCTCCGGGTCTGCCCAGGCCCCTCCGAACAAGGAGGGTGAGGCAGGAGGGGGGGAGAGAAAATGCCAGTAATTGGATGACCGTCTTATTATCCCTTTGTTGGTTGCAATTCCCTGATTAGCATTTTGGAATATTTTAAATTATAATCCAGGAATTAGGGGATTTTTCTTCTTTCTTTTTTTTTTTTACCTCCTCCCCCTTACCAGCTTTCTCCAATTAGCTCTGACGCTAAGCAGGAGGATGAGCCCGCTGAGGTTTTTAACACATGCAGCCAGGTAGAAGTCTCTTTGTGTGGAGGTGTTATTAAACGCTTCGATCCATAACTACATGATTAAACGCAGAGGGGAAAGCTTTTGGGGCTCAGAATTGCTTTTACCTGGATTTATTTGTCACCGGCGAGCTCACGCAGGGCTTTGTACTTCAAATAACAGCGCAGACTATTTAAAACGCTTCATATTTTGCAGCCCTGTACGCCCCACGCCCTCTCATCTATCAAATATTTACGCATTAAATTGTGCATTTCACAAAGTCTCCATTGTTGCTGAGAGGTGATTATCTCCACTGATTTCTGACTTCTCCGTATTTCTGGGTGCTTCCTGTTTATTTGGGTCAATGGAAAGCTCCAAACTGAAGCTTTTTTTTTTCTTTGCAGTAAACTCGCATCTCTGAAATCTTTTGTTCTGATTGTTTCAGTGACCCGAGGCATTGTGGATGCGTGCCTGAAGTTTCGTGACTCGGTTAGGTGGTTGACGGGTGTGTGCGTGTGTGTGCATTCCTGTTTGGCTCATGTGGATGTAAATACAGATGTATGTGGGTGTAAGCGAGAGCTTCTGCACAGCATGCGCACTTCTACACGCTCAAGAGAGGGAGAAACTATGTGTGTGTGTGTGTGTGTGTGTGTGAAGTGTATACATATATATGTATATATGTATATATATATATATATGTGTGTGTGTGTGTGTGTTGTGGGGGGGGGGTGGGGTGGGGGTTGCAGAGCAGCGGCCCATGTCGTCCCAGGCCTCCTTCAGTTAATTGGAAACGTAAATTGTTGAGTCAGCGTCAGCGCTCTAATCAGGGGCTTGTCTCTAAAACTAAGGGGACTAAATTTAAATCACAGCCAACCAAAATCGTCACTGTTTGCGAGGATCACGTTGAAGAGAGAGGGGTGGAGAGCGTGCATTTGTTGTGAAGGACACAAGTCAATTCAAGAGGATTGAGCCGAGTCCTTAAAGTGAATTATACAGCCGGGCAATCAGCTCAGCCTTTTACTGCAGCGTCTAAAAATAAGTTCTGTGGATGAGAAGAAGAAGAGATGTATTTCTTTTCTAGCTGTGATGGTTTAAGCAGAAGGTGTTAACCCTTCCTGTGGCTTCTGGAGGTGTCAGCTCAATCGCCCTCGCAGCAGGGGCGCTTCCAGGATTTTTAAAATGGGGTGCCACAATACTTGGGTTAGTGTTTTCAGGTTTTGGATTCTTGATTGACACGTTTGAGTTTTGACTCCATATTGAGTTTTATTTGATGGTCTAGTACACAGGTGTCCAACTCCAGGCCTCGAGGGCCAGAGTCCTGCAGGTTTTAGATGTGTCCTTGATCCATCACAGCTGATTTAAATGACCTCCTCAACATGTTTTGAAGTTTTCCAGAGGCCTAGTAATGAACTAATCATTTGATTCAGGTGTGTTGACCCAGGGTGACACCCCTGGTCTAGTATCTGTAGAATTTCTGGATTCCCCTTTTTATCTTTAAATATTTTTTTTTTTAGATTAGAAGTTTTATTTCTTGTGACACTGACCTTTTACCTTGTGGTCATTCTAGGATGTGTTTTCATTTTCCAATCCTGTAATTTAGTTCATCTTTTGATTTTTCTAAGTAGTTTTAGTTCCATCTGGATTTCTCTGAATGTTCCTCACTCTGGCTGAGCTGTTAGGGTCTGTTACCCCATCTCCCCTATATGTATGGCAGGTCCCGTCTATGTTTTGGGTTTGTCTTTTGGTGATTTCCTGTTTTACTTTTTGTGCACCATTCCCCACTGATGTCTCGTTGTCAGTCAGTTCTCTGTGTGTATAAAGTCCTGAGTCTCCCACTGAAAACGCTACGTCCAGATTTACTTAACTGGATGATTGAGCATGCATCAAGACGATATATATAGCCCTGTATTCCTTTCTTGTATGTTCCTTCAAGTGTAGCTCCATTGTTCTTTTTGGATTTATCACCTGGCCCTGGTTTATTGTTTATGTTTTGGGGTTTTACTTTGATTTTCAATTTTTTTTTCAGCCATTAAAGTTTCATTTTGATTTCATTGTTTTGTTTGTTCGTCTGCATTTGTGTCCTCACTCCAGCACTATCACAGTGATAAGTAATACTTAGAATGATTATTTATCACTTTTAGAGAGCAAAATTGCACATTTTGTGCCACATCTTCACAAATACATATCAGATGGAAATTAGAGACATTGTGCGACATTCTGATATTTTCTTGAGATCGTCAAGACAAACTTGTTTTGCATGCTGTCAGTTATTGTTCTTGGGAGATCCAAATGAGGCCAAACTTTGAATGAGGAAGTCAAAATTGTCAGTTATTCTGCCTTGAACTGACTGATATTTTTAAACAGCCTTTTTGCATAGCTCTGTGCAGATATACATAGCCCATATGCTGTCCAACATACATAAAAGCATGCGCATTCCTGTCATTCTTTAACAATAGGACTCATCACCACAATGGCACCCACAATCCCTTGACAGTACTGACATGCATTCAGTGTGATAAAATGGGAGAAATATTATGTGACATTTTAAACAATGGGAACATATTTCAACAAGTCAGTGGATCCGAGGTTAAGACCTTTCTTGGATTCTTTCTGCAGGATGGCAAAGGAAAGTCGCACTTCCGAGTTATCCCATATGAAAATGTGCACATATTTACACTTACGCTCCAGAAAAAACGACTAGCTCCAAGTAGCCACTCTCTCGATGCTGCTCCGGCTCTCCTGTAAAACCTCTTAAGCCATTTTTCAAACACCAAGGGCACACGCTCCTCACACGGCTCTTACCACACGTATGATTTATTACATTCACCTAATACAAGAAAATGTCATCCTTTCTATGGCAAGACACGTCCTGACAATACCAGTCAACGGCGCTTTGAATCGCACGCCTTCTTTTGTGGTGCTCCCCGATGCCAAATTGCATTTGTTCCAAGTGTCACGTTAATGTATGAAAAGTTTAAGATGTCACTGGCGTAATCTGACAGCAGAGGTTTTAGTTAAAGCAAACGTGTCATATTGTACTTCTATTAGCAGGTCGCCATTGCACTATTAGTGACATCCCCAAGTCACTGGCGTGTCACCTTAATTTAAAGTTAAGCACTGTGACAGTTTAATATGCCAGGGAGATGAAAGCCCCCTCTGTTTCGGCGCCACGTCAAACCTTTTTCAAATGGGCGATAAATAGGGCTTATTGTTTCAGCAATTGAGAGGAACTGTCTGTCTAATGTGCCTTTATTCCAACCGCCGCCACCCCACCCTCCTCCTTCTCCTCCTCTGTCGTCCTCCACCTCCTCTCCTCTCTCCCTTATGGAGATTTTGTTTTCAAGCTTGAGCGGCGCTACCTAGAGGTTGAAGATTATGCTTTGAACACAGGCTGAGTGTCTGTCAGCCAAGGGTCGAGCTCGGCTAAGTTGAAGAAGAATAAGAAGAGAGGGGGGTGGGGGAGGGGTGAGGGAGATGACTTTAAACTAGAAGGCGAATCGCTGTGTTGTCTCTAAGCCGCTTCCTGTCTTCCTCTCTTCTTTCACTCCTCACAGACCTCTGAACTTTGACTCAGTTTACGAAGGACAAAAGTCGACCATGCTGCCAAATCCAGATCAGTCCTTCAAATGCGCTTCGCTCGCACGAAAGCTGACCTGGCAGGGTTTGCAGGAAGCTTCCTCCATCTTCTACCAACTTCTGCCTGGCTTTTTACCTTAAGGCTGCTTCCTTCCCCAGTGACTGCCGAACCGTACGTACAAACTGCCGCCAATAATTTCGGCGGCGGCGGCGGGCGGCTTCTTTGGAAGGTGGAAACGCCTCGCCGTGGGTGTCCTCTGACACATCATTAGTGATGGCGAGCTGAGAGTGACACAGGTTGCTCGCTCAAGAGAAACCAACTCCCCTATTAGAAGAGCAGCAAAGGCCATCCCCTCCTTCCCCCTCCTCCTGATCTGTCCTCGGGCTACAGGTGGGCAATTTTTGATGGCTGCACAAAAAAGGAGCCTGGGGGATCCTGGAGCTGAGATAAGGAGGACTATTAGACCAGGCAACAGTGGAGGTGTTGGGCGGCGAGGATGTGGTGGTGGTGGAGGGGGTGGCCACGTCAGGCGAGTCCGTTTGTTTTTCCACGCTCCCTCCTTTCCCTCCTATAACCCCCCCCCCCCCCCCTATCTTTTTATGCGAGGTGGAGGAAAAACGAGGTGCCGTGAAGCTTGAAAGAGTGCCTGACATCTGAAGTCTTCTGATAGCTCCCCGCGATGCTCGGGAAAAAAATTAACTCTGACGCCCAGATCAAGCCTCAGGAGCTTAATTACATCAAAGAGAAAAGGATCCTTGTTAGATTCAATCCAAACAAAAAAAGAGAGAGAGAAAGAGAGAGAAAAAATGATCAGTAGTTTTCAAGGCTTTGTTTGACATTGAGAAGACGTGAATGTAAAAATAAGAGAAAGTGTGTGTGTGTGTGTGTGTGTGTAAGGGATAGAAAAAGAGGAAGTTTGTCGTGCAGAAAGGCTCAGAGGAAGAGAAGAAGAGCGGGGATTATCAAAAGAAGACAAGTCATTTGAGGGGCCGTACATGACGCCGATGCAAGGACGCGTCAAGTTGAAATAAAGTGACCAACGTGAAGGTCCAAAAGAAGACAAAAAAAAGGAGTAAAAAGGAAGAAAAAAGGTAGCTTCACAGGGGCCCTCTCCTCCCCCTCGGCCATCCTATTGACAGGGATGACAACGGTCCCATGACGCACCATTATCCTTGACCGTCAAGCCGACATCAAATGGGCAGGGAGCTGTCCCTGTCAAGGCCTCTCAAAAAGTACAGAGAAAGAAGCGATGGAAGAAGAAGAAGAAGAAGAGACAGAGGAGAACGAGACGAGAGCTCGTTACATACGTTCCTTTCCACCTTGCTTTGTCAAAACAGGCTTATTCAGTGTGTACACAAGCCTTGAGGGATGTTTCTTTCAAAGGCGAGGGAAAGAAAGGCGGGAGACAGGATAAAGAATCAGACATTCAGACACGAATCCAATGACTTGTTCCCTCTTCAAGGGGGCGATGCTCTGCATATGTTTACGTAAACCTTTACTTCACACTTGAAATGAAAGCGTGATGGGAGGTGGGGGGGGCTTGAAGAGGGAAAAAAAAGTGTGGTGGGTTGTGATGGAGGGAGCTTTGAAGCGAGATAAAACACGCCGCTCCTCTGCAACGCATGTCGTCTCATCTTTGTGATGTTAAAAGCAAATTGATAAACAAGGGCTCTCGCTTTCAAGGGGTCCTGTCACGAATTCAGGGTGCAGAGGCTTCTCACTTTCATCAGCTGAAGAGTCCCCACATGAGTAAACTCTCGCTTAGCCACCGTGCAACTTTCCTTGTTCTGATGCCGCTCATTATTATATACCATTTTGTCTCAAATCAAAAAGGTCTCGCTGGCTCCAGGCGGGCACTTCATAGCCATAACCAATCACCTTTCCAAATATTTGCGCCGGTTTGGAAAAGCAAGAAATTGAGGCTCTTGTTGAAAATGAGTCTCTGTGCCCCTTCAGGAAGAAATGAACACTGAGAGGCTTACACGAGCGTGGTGGTGTTGGTGGTGGCGGTGATGATGTGTGTTTTTGGAGACACTCACAGTGCAGGGACCTGAGGCTGGTGGAGCACACAGGCAAGAGATGATAAAACGTGAGATAATTTGGTTTAATTTGGTGTATAAATTGTGTTATTCCTACAGTTTATCCAAACAGTAAAATTAGTTTTGCAGAGGGTTATCATCTTCTTCTATTCTGGGCAATACGATGAATAAATCCTTATTACTTTAATTGATAATTTTCACCACAGATCATAGTGTTAGAGTAATATTAGCTGTGCTATTTTCTAAAGGTTTATGGTCAATTTTGAAAATGTTAGCTGGGCGTATTGACAGTCACAATTAGATAAAATAATCTATTCATGCAAATACAAAAAAAACTGTATTAATGATCTCTAATGTGTAGCTCTCATGTCCAGTATAATCTAAATGTACCTTACAAAAGGCTTAGGTGGGTGTGCAATCATTTCTGATCATCAGCCTACACACAACCCCACACACCGCCTTCCCCCAGCCACCCTCGGGCTGATGCACTCTTGTCATTGTAAGAGCCTTAACTCCCCTAATGGAAGATTATCCACTGCTGCAAGGTTAAAATCAATCAGTATTACACAGGGAAAAAGTAGCAAACACAGACGCCCACACTGTACATGGATTATTTCCACACTGCAACTTATTTAGTCACATGATGGATGCCTGAATAGCTGAGTGAGACATAAGAAAAGAAAACAAAATGAAAATGTAAAAGAAAAGTAAAAGAACCAGTGGATGTGTAACCTACACTGTACTTAAATGCATTAAAATGGTCACTTTAGGAAAATATTAGACTAAATTCTGCATTTAATAATACAAATGAATATGCGGGTGACCTTTTGACCTTAAAGAATACATTGTAAACAAAGTCCAATAAAGATGGACAGACATCGTAACGTTGGCGTCATATTCAGCTGTGTGGGATGATGACTTTGTCGACCCAAAAGCCGGACACCAGAGATGGTAGTTAAACACAAACCAAACCTAAATGTGAAAAATGTCAGATTCAGTTCAAATTCTATTAATTATTAAGTGGAACAGCAGGGAATCCAAATAAGACATTTAAGAAAACAAGTTTGGGAAAGATGGGAATATACAGCTAAGGACACAGAGCTAAGTGGACAGTAACAACAAATACAGAAGAAATAATCAGGCAGATTGGAAATTTAAGGTCAACTAGATACGCTGAATATGTTTGCGTGTACTGGGCCGCCTCTGTTGCCATGGTAACGCAGACTGATTTAGTATGGTTGCGCTGGTTGAGTATGCAGACTAAGCGATACGCTATGAGCACGTGTGCCAAAGTTTAACAAACCATCCTCCTGTTTGGATAAGAAACACCAGTGCTGTAATTATTTTGTGTAGAATACGATGAAATACAATAAAACTAATCAAAGATAACAAGACAAGGAAAGTAAAACCTGGAGCAACACACAGAGGATAAAAGCTACCTAAATAAAACAGGTAAACAGCCAACACAGAGACTTTACAACAACACTTTTTTAGCTGAGCAAACAACTAGCAGCTACAGCTGCCTATTTGTCAGTCGAAGTAGCCATGCTGTATTCCTTTAAGAGCTAATGAAATATAAACGGGTGAGTTCTTTAATAAAATTCAGTGCAGTTGTTATGAGCAGGGAATTTAGCACTAGAGACCAAATACGCAATTGTAGCAGACTATAAACAGGTTTATTTCTGCTATAAACTAGGACATTTTCACACAGGAGTCTGTGCGGGTCAACATAGACCTATTTTAGATTTCTGTGGGAAATCTGCGTCGTACCTATTGGCGTAACTGGAAACCACTTTTAACTCTATGCTGTAACCCGACGTGCATCTCCCGAGAAATGTAACTGCAAGTCGGGTCGACAGAGCCCACAATGACTGAATGGCGTGGAAGGTTACGGCTGTGGCTTAAAAGGGGTTTCGAGTTCCGTCATAAGTTACAACGTAGATTTCCGGCAGAAGTCTAAATCACGCTTTACTTTTGGAGTCAGGCTCTAGTGGCCATCAAAGGAACAGCAGTTTTGTCACTTTGACGTTGACAGTCTTTTTGTCCTTGAAGTGCTTATTTTGAATTTATTTTGTTATGAACAAGAATAATGGGTAAATAAGAGCTTCATATACCTCTGTACATATATAATTTATCTGCATAAATTCTTATATTTGTTTGTTATCCTCATATCAGTGATGCTACCTGTTTAAATGATGGATTTACCACTAGTAATTTGAAGAATTCATAAAAAAGAACAAAGATTTGTTTTTGCCCTGTTTATCATGCAGCCCTGCATAGTGCCCCAACACCAAGCTGAATTACAACAAACAACTCAAATAATAATGGGGTTATGGCGTATGCAAATCAGAGGAAGTTCATCCGTCATTTCTGTCACACTCAAAATGTAACTAATAAGAATACAGACAAACAATACCAGTTTTAACTGCTGAGCGCAAGTTATATGCCAGACTGGCTGCAAACACCATCTGAAAACCCTCCAAGTACATTTCTTAAGAAATGCCTGACTTGAGCAGTAGTGCGTCAGAAATGCAAACCATTTGGGTACCCAGACAGCCTGAAGCGAATGCTCTGAGTAATTAAGAGTTGGGATTTTAATTTGGCCCTGGGCTGAGAAGAGTGAGGCCGTCTGCTCCCGATCTGGACACTGACACCAAAACTCAGGATGAGTCAACATCACAGTTTGAAGCCGCACAGACGATGATGATAATGGCATTTCATGACATCCAGTTTTATTCGGCTGACAGTTTATGCATCACAGAACTCCCTAACAACACTGCAAATAGGTATATATACATGTTTTAACTGATATTAAGTTGTTTTTAGCAGAGAGGCAGAGTTTGGTGGACAATGACTGCAACTAGACACAAAGTGTACCTTATGAACAGCTCAAATGAAATCCTTCTGTGCAACCTTATGTCAACCGTGAGAGGGGGGATGATTTTTTCATATTTTCCAGGTATTTGCCCTCTCTTTTTTTTAATGCTTCTCTGAATTCATATATGAAGCCTGCTGGTTTCATTAATATTTCATGTAAAGGTTCCATAATGGTATGAGAAAATTACCCGAGCATTTGAGGTATTTGATTGGCCTTTTGGTCAACGAATTATTTTGAAACTTTTCCTAAAGGATAAAGTAACTCCCATCCTGCTCCTGGACTCATTAAAGTCAGTAACTTTTGGCGTGTGATTACCTATAAATGACACCAATCAACAGAAATCTGGGGCAGATTTGGCTCATTTTTTGGACCTGTGCTACCTACACCGCGACCACAGGATTTTGTACTCTGCAGAGTAGGCCCCCACTAACAACCTCGTTGGCATTCAGCTCTGAAAGATTCATGAGAGGGCCAGAGAGACGGGCCGGTCTAATCATGGAAAAAACACCACAGGCCATCGGCCCGGCTTGCAGCCACTGAATTCAGTGAGACACCCTTAATAGTGTGCTTAACCTTTGAACGAGACGTGTGAGGCCAAATCCTGTCAGGGTCCCATCTAGCCGACAAGGCCTCAGTCATTGAATGAGCTTTAACCATCAGTAGCCAGATCAACCACAGGCCTGCGGGTGTACAGGCACCCTTACTGGGCGTCACACTGGACACCCTCCTGCTAGATGGAGCCTTCATCCCCCTCAGATCCTCAGATGAGGGAGGAAAAGAGCAGTGGGTGGTAGTAGCATCATGGTAGGGTGTCTGTCTTTGTCAGAACCGTTGTGGTCTCCTGGGGAATTTCACACCACCCCTTCGAGGCAAAACCACTTGTACCTACATCTATTATAAAAAGATGGTGAAGCTACTGGTCCTGCAGCTCCAACACAACTGCAGCAAAATAAAAATATATTGAATAGGATCATGCTTCTCCTACCGTTATGGACCTTTTCTCTAACCAAAGAAAGAAGTGCTAGTAGAAAGCATAGGCTCGCTCCAAGCTGGGCTCATGTGGGAGCTCATTTATAAAAGTATTAATAAATTTATACTAGAACTTAGTCTTAAGATTCCCGATGGTGCTCTTAGGCTTGAATAATAAAACATGCTGAGCATATATAACATTGCTTAAGTGGGTTTCAAAAATCCCATTTGTAAGTTACACACCTGTAATCTGTATGTCTGACAGCAGCAGTGTTGGGATTTTCCCTCATATAATGGAAGCACAAAGGAGAATGTAGTCCTTTAAGGCTATGGACAGAAAAAGCATGTATTTGATGGACTGAGTTGTGGGTTGGCACAGCCGATGAAGCAGTAAACAAGGTGATGCAAAAAGACAATTGGATCAAACTGTAATGTGATTTGATCCAAGGGTGTCAAATACTGCCTTTTCATGGAAGTCCTGTGACAGACAGCCATCCTGTCCAGCATGTACCCTGTCTCCCCCTACGATACCTGGGATAGGCTCCAGCTCCCCAGTGACCCCGATTTGAGTAAGAACTTTGCCAATGCAGTCTCATTGCAGTTCATCAAATACTTATGTTCCTGTTTGCGCATCTGAAAATGCGCCCTTTGTGAGAAGACGGTTCATGACGTCGGTGTATTTCTAGAAGAATTCCTCTGCACATTAAAGCAAGCAGAAAACGGCACTGTAGCACCTCTGATACAGGATCACTTTCATCAGAATACCTCAGTGTTCTCTAAAACATAATGCAAACAAACTGCTGGAGGCCAGTGACCAGATCTGTGGAGCTCTGCATGGAAAAAAAACCCCCTCTGTAATTGCAGTGTTTTGTTTCAGGGGTCATATACTGCGCTGTATCATCCCCCAGGCCCCCCACACTAATCGTATTTTGTTCGGTTAAAAACCTGTTGTTGTTCGCCCTTCAGCGGCCCTGAGTGAAGAGTGCACTGTCTGGCAATTACTGATGAACTTTTCAAAGTATTCATAATTGGATTGGGCGCAGTATAAAGTTAAGATGGTTATTTTTGTTGTGCATATTCAAGGAACAGGCTGTGGAAAAATGATGTTTATGGCTTCTGAAGAAACATTTGGCAGCCAACGGTCATTAAGAGGAGTCCCGCCAAGTGAAAAGTTGCACTCTTTACCAAAATACACACGAAATCAAGACATAAATACTCAGAGGGGAAATGCTGCACGCTTGCCTGAACTAACTCCAGCTCTCTATCATAATTTCATTAATTGCTCCTGAAGTCTATGATATAGCGAGCAATGCACCAACTGTGAAGAGAGCAAACATATTTCCTGGGCCAAATGTGCACAGGAAAAAACAGTTTTATTTTGAACATATCCAGTCATATTGTATCCTGTGTCATTTGTTGAGTTAATGCGTGCAGCAGAAAGACACCAGAAAAATATATTTTTCAGTTTATTCACTTAGCAAGTCCTGGTTATTATAAAAGCAGCGCAACGCTAAAAATCATCACATTAATTTCTAAGAAAAGCGATACAATTTAAGTCTCATGGAGTTGGATATTGCAGCTCATTATTTTTATGAAAACTGTCCAAAACACGTTCATTGCACTGACTGCTGAAATTTATCAAGAGACACATCCTGTCATCATCTGATTTTAAATTCCTGATTTAATCATTTTAGACTGCAGTTCATCAGGTTTTTGTACCCTGATCCATTAAATAGTGAAAAATGTCAGGATTTTTTATTTATTAAAGTACTAATTTATCTTCAGATTTACCTGAAATAAAGATAGAAAATCATATTGTTATTAGTGATCTCCCAAGGAGGAGGGCTGGCCGGGTGGATAGGTCATCAAACAATGTGACTTGATGAAGATGAATATGTTCAGGGATTCTATTTTTAATCAGTAAGGGAAAACTACATACTTTCATTTATTGCACATTTAAATCTGTCTGTTTGGTTCTCAGTATTTTAGCCATCAGTTTCACAGCACCCCTCAGCAACTCCTTGCAAGGTACTCCTAAATGGTCCACAAGGGCTAAAGCCCCATTCAGGCAACCACTAGAGTCCGATCAGTGAACCTCTAGCAAACAAGTGTCACTAAGGAAAAGTGTGAATTACACAACCGGTTGGTGAGTGGTTGCTAGAGGTTGCAGGGAGTTGCCAGCAACTTACAAAGCTCTACACTGTAAAAAAAAATTGTTGCGACAACCCAAAAACTCAAGGCAACCGACTGCATTTACGTTTTTAGGTTCTGATGGATAACTTATAATTTCAAGTTTAGGAGAAAAGTTGCTTCAATTAATGTTTTGTGTTTACAAGACTAATAACTGTGCTTTTCTTAACTCATATTTTATTGTTTTACCAATGTAATTCCTAAAGTTTACAACATATATTTTTTTGTGTTTAGGAAATTGATTGGCAAAACAAAAAAATATATGTTGTGTAAACTTTAGGAATTACATTGGTAAAACAATAAAATATGAGTTAAGAAAAAGCACAGTTATTAGTCTTGTAAACACAAAAACATTAATTGAAGCAACTTTTCTCCTAAACTTGAAATTATAAGTTATCCATCAGAACCTAAAAACGTAAATGCAGTCGGTTGCCTTGAGTTTCTGGGTTTTCGCAACAATTTTTTTTTACAGTGTAAAGACCGTTTAACATTCATGTCAGTTTTCATCTACATTTTTAGGAAAGAAGTTAGGTCGAGCACTGTTACAACAGAACAGCAGGTCTACAGACCCTGCTTAGATTTCGCAGTTCTATCATCTGTAAATGGAAGAAGAGTACTGTACAGATTAACCACATCATTTAACCTTGCTCGCCTCGCTGTTTGTTGATACTTTATTAATATGGACCCTAAGCTTCACACTTTAATCACTTTGTATACTTCTATAAGGCTGAGATGACAATAAAAAAGTTTACTTTAACTCTGGTTTCTAGCAGATTGCCGTAGTTTGCATGGAAGATGCTGACTTGTCTGCAAACACTTGCAAACCACCAAAAGGAGGTTTTTGGTGCTGCAACCTCTTTGTGATTGAGTTCACCTAGCAACAGCCAGCAACTTCTAATTGGGGAATTCACATTTTTCCCTAACAACTGGAGGTCACTAGGACATAGCCTCTCTAGGCCCACTTGATGTTTTTGTTTTATTTACTAACCTTCTGCTGTCTGCTCTGTGTGAGAGTCAAAGTGGGAAGCACCCAGCACCACAGCCAAGACATTTGATACTGTCATGAGGTTTGACCTCCTGCTTCCAAGCATTTGTCGAGCGGATTTTTGCACTCCATTATATTTGCTTCATCTCTGGCCATTACTCTGTCCATGGTTTTGCTCATTTAAGTGTATGTCCCATTTCTGCTGCCTTCACAGAGTATAAAGATGCCAACTTGCCAGCTAGCTCAACATTTCTGCTTTTATTTCCTCTCAAAGAGTGGATACACTATTTTGTTGATTATGTCATAATCTTCGGATTTATTTGGATTAGTGTGTGATTCAACATGATGCTGGGAGAGTAGATGCTACTGTACAAGCAAGAGAAACGTGCAGCCAAAGATAACTGCAGAAGTCCATTGTAGCTCACATTTAGCACAGTGAGCTAAAACTAACGTGTCACATTTCTGCCGCAATTATTTTGCGTGCAGTTTGGATGGGTGGAGGAACAGCTGAATAATTTCCAATGCCTGAAATGCTCATTATTTATCAGAGGTGGGTAGGTATTGCAGAACAAACTTTTACTTTTACTGCAAATTTTTCAGGGAGTTTAATTGAGTAATTATTTTCTGGCAACTTTATATTTTTACTCTCTACATTTTAACACAAACATCTAAAACTTTCTTACATTAAAAAATTTTTTACAATTATGCAAACAGGAATATAGGTGCGAATATAGCGCTAAATTCAGGGGTTAAAGTGGGCTCAACAAATATCAGCAAACACACATACTGTTTCTGTGTAATGGGTCTGCTTGCTGAATGTACAGCTGCTGTATTTACCATCGAGAGAAAAAAACTGAAATAACGCCACTCAGAGACGGAGAAAGATTTGAGGAAGACAGAAGAGTGGATGAAGAAGAGAGGGTATATTTAAAGGTAAGGACAGCTCAGTGGTGTTTCGATAAACTGGAAATTTAAAGCTTACATGTAAAGTCCTCATTCATTTCAGGACTTGTAATCAGATACGCCTGATGTGTTGCTGAAGTTAGTGTCTTTATATTGTAAAACGTTTGAGAAACAAACTGAAGTATACTAACACTGTGTTATTCAAAAGTACTGTGGTGAACTGGCGTGCTGGCCTGGTGCAGAGTAACAATAGCTTTTGTGGTCTGGGTAACACATCAGTTTGAATTTACCTAATGATTCACTCACACCTTGTGAGGTTTCTGTGCTGCTTTCTCATTAGGGGAGACTTGAGAGAGGTCGTTATCGGCCTCGGATATACAGCCTGGTGTTTCTTGGTGTTTGGGTTTGTTGGAGTTTGGTTAGCATTTCACATCTCACATCCAGACACTGAACACACAACTGACTTCACTGATCTTTTAGCTGCTTTAGTTTTGCCATGTTAAATTAACATTTTGCTTACATATCACTTTTACTTGAATAAAGGGTCAGAAGTGCAGATACCTGGGTTAAGAAATACTCTAGTAACAGTTGAAGTACTAAGTGAACAATGTCTGTACTTTTGCCACCTCTGCTATTTATCTGCATCTCCTAAAAAGCCTATTCGTGTTGCACTGTGAACCTTGCCTCACCAGTATTTCCATAACAATAAATGCTCAGCTCTGTATTCTGTTACTTTTGTGTGCTCATTTGCAGAGTTGCATATAGCAGAGCAGCTCTCGGTCCACTCAGAAGGAGTTGGCAGGATGTGTGCCAGTGTACAGGGAGGATCAAACAAACAAAAGAGCAAAAAGAGAAGAAAAGTTTTCAACACATACAAAAAAAGAAACAGAAAGAGACGAGCCCTGACACTGGCTCTGCACTGTACCCATCCAATTTGCTTTGTTCCCAGTTACCTGCCCCTGCCATCAGAAGGGGAGCCACTGGGGGCCATATTGGGGCCATCTTTGCTCCCATGGCCCCCTTTCTCGCCACAGCCTTTAAAGTCCTGCACTGCGATGTGCATGGCCTTGATGTTTGCCTTGTACCCTACATGCAAAGCTATCATTATCCATGCCTCTTGACAATCGCAGGCCCTGTCTTTGTTACATCTGCAGCTCTTTGCCTTGGGCTATGACATGACTGTACGGTTGATCTCTTCTCTTTTACATATTGCTCCCTGTGTCTCTCTTTCTCTGTTTTTCTCTACTCAGACTGTGTACCACGGCTGAATCCAACTCTGATTTGACGACTTGTAAAATCTTTTACCTCTCAGCCTGTGTGACACCTCTGCTGCTTTCATCTGTTCGGCAGTTTTCCAGATAACTTGCACTACAGTCGGGCAAAAATGTCTATTGATGTTCGGCAAACGTTAGCTCGCAGGTTTGCTTTATGTGCTAGTGTTTTTCACACCATCTCTAAAGGCATTTCAGACAATAACAACCCTGACTGAAAAGGGAATAAAAGTAAAAAAAGATGAAAGTAAAAAGAAAGGTATATTATCCGTGACATCAAATCAACCGAGAACTAAGCATATGAGGAATTCGGTGTTAAAAGCAATCTTTGAAAAAGCCACAAACTTTCTAATAATAAATACGGAACAGAATCTGCACATAACAATAACTGGACAGCATTCGCAAACTGTGGACCGGCCAATTTTTGTCTTTGATCACTCCTTCTCAGGATAATCTGACTCACAAGCACAGAGGAAACCGGAGACGGTGAATTTCTTCACAGACACACACACAGATGTGTGTTATGCATGTTATCTGCTAGTTTCATAAGCTAAACAAAAACTTTCAGGCAGCAGAAGCATTTTAACAACTGAAGACAACACGTCCAGGTTGAAGACACGCTAAAAAAACCAACAACAGACGAGTATATCCTCAAAACAACATTAGCTAAATGGATTACATGAATTTAGAACATCATTTGCAGATGAAACCATCTGGAAGCCTGCTGTATCACAAGCTTTCTGTACAGCGTCTTTGTTGTATTAGATTCTATCTTCGACGCAGACATGACTGTCACCCACTGGTTTCTCAAGTCCCATTCTGAAGCTGTAAAGGATGACCAGGTGCAATAAGTTATTACCTGGTAGAAAGCTTGGCTAACAAGGTGTATTCATAAATTTTATTATTTATTTCTGCTAATTAGTGCTACTATGATTTCACTCATCAAAAGTTAACCCTCAACTTCTTGGACTAGCAGGAAAGCAATGCGACAGTCAGATAGCTGCAGAACATTGACTCTTATTAGCCAAGGTGAAGCCTAATGCCTCAGTCACGCTAGAGGAATTTCGAGACTATAGCACAAACAAAATGACTGAGATCATGTGCAAAGAACTTTGCAATCTTGTTGCCTTTGAAATAGTTGCTTCAAAGATGGGGACCAGGCCTGCAACCACTCAGCCTGTTGCCTGCAGCAGATTTATTATTTCTGCTAGTTTATCACAGTTAATTGATGTATTGTCACAAACAGATTGCATATAATTGCCAAACTGACCTCATTCAATAACAAACTGATAGCAGACTGAATGTCTTTGTGCGCCATCTTTACGCACCAAAATCACAAATGAAGATGGATGGTGATAAAAAAGTATTAAGATCAAGTCAGTCCACTATCGGTTGTTATTGGATGAAGTCAAGGTGGCAATTACCTGCAATCTGTCTGTGATAATAAGACAAGTAATGGCGATAAATTATCAAAAATTGCAAATTTGCACCATATACATCAATTCATATAAACTACTTAGGTTCACAGTTCAGAATCTCATACATTTGATGGAGAAATTCCTTGACAAATAGTGACATAGTTGCTGCAAAATGGCAATTTATTTTCAAAGTTATACAGGCATTCAGAAAGCTTGCCTAATGCAGGAATATAACCAGTACAACAATACAACCAGTTGGTAACCACTTGAGTCGAGTTCCCTATTGTAAAGACATGCATGCAGACTAACTCTAATTGATTGCAGAGTGTTGACAGTCTGTCAGCATTTATAATTACAGACTGATTATTTGCCAACCTTTCACGGTCTGACTGTGAGTGTTTACATTCAGTCCATTTGCATTGTGCAGCTCCCACCAGGTCTTGCAATTGAAAAGGGTCACCATAACTACTGGCAAAAGGTCACCAAAAAAGTTAAATGCAATCACTAAAGAACAACAGATTTGTTTTAATTACAGAGAGATTTCCATCCTATTTGTACTCCAGTGTAACTGCAATAACAGTAATAACTGCCTATGTTGGTGCCCCTAACTTTTAGTCTTAATAAAGTTTAAATGGTAAGCTATAGAAAAAAAAATCAGTAATTGTGCAGTTGTTACAAAGGCCAAAATCAGTTCTAGAGATCAGATCAGATTTTTTTGCAGCAGGCTGTAAACATGTTTATTCCTGCTACAAAGTCTCAACATGGAAGTCTTTGGACTGAGCCTCAAGTGGTCACTAGAAGACCTGCAGTTTTTGGGCATGTCTACCTCGAATAGGCATCTTTTTAATCTTTGATTTCACTGTAATGCTTAGAAATTTTGAAACATACATGGCGTGGAAAGAAGACTTGTGGAGAGACAGTCCCACAGTAATGTGGCATATTTCAAAGTAAGAATGATCCAATCAACCAAATTACAGCTTTAAACTTTTTGAATCTTGTGTTTAGGTAATTAACACACACTACAGGAGAAGAGCAGCTGAAAAACTGGTTAAAGCTATATAGAGAGCTGTTTTTTTCTATTATGGAAGTCACTGGATGCACCGTGTACTCGAAATCCAAGTCCAATCAATTATACACATCTCCAAAGTCTAAATCTACCCCAGCGTGCAGTCATTTACATTTTGTATTTCAGCCCAAACTCAAGAGCTTTTAATTAGTTTAGCGCTTATAGTCTGCCAAAGCTCGTGTGACCTTCACTCTCCTCCTCTGCTTGACGTCTGGACTGTATTTTTGTTCCTCCAAATTCCTCAAAACACACCAACTAATACACGTACACACGCAGTCTAACCATACATTTTCAAGTTAATTCTTCTGTCAGCTATCTGGAAGTATTTTGTAATGCATGAAGCACTTTTTAAACTTTGTTTTTCCATAAATACTCTGTTTTGAAGCCGCCACTGTTTATGTGTTTGGCACCAAAAGATAACCCCTCACCTCCTACAATCACCCACCCCAAGTATTACTCAAAACCATGACGTGGGAAGTCAACGGCTCCCTTTCTCATCAACCACAGGAGGTAGCAGCTCACGGCGTTTCACAAGCCCACCAGTGGTCTTCAGACGAATGACCTGCAGCTGGCAGTGCTCAAAGACCTAAACGCTGCTCTGTTCTCCAGGCGAGGGGAGGAGGGATGTGAAGGGGAGTGTAACCGATCGACAATTTCACATAAAAATGATTGCTGAAAATGTCAGTCCGAGCTCAACTCTGCACACCTACTCTGACAGGCATTATTCAAACTAGCACCAGGCTTCAAGCTCAAGCTAATCATCCTGACTGACCCATTCTTGAACACACACTGCAAACCTAGACCTTTGTAGATATTACCTGCTGAAGATGGAATGGGTGAAGTCTACCAAAGGTGCAGAAGTCCTTCTGAAACAATGTCTGTTAAAATATGTTTAGAGGTTATTACAGACTATTGTACAGCAGGGCTTCCTAATCTTTAGGTATTCTCTTTATATTGTTCTTCAAGCTGTAACTGATTATTCAGATATTCGTTGGCTGTGTAGGTATTCTGTTTAAATATTTACTATGGTACTATTGTACCATACCAAATAATTGCACTTTTAAAATTTATTATATGCTTTTTATTGACAAAGTCTAAATAAACAGCAGTATAATTTCACCATCCCAGACTCAGGATGTTGTGGGACCCATTTCAACAGCTGTTTCAAAATTATGCAAAGTTTTCAAGAATTTTATTCAGCTAAGTCCACGTAGAGAGTCTGGGCACCTGGAGGAACTCGGTAACTCTCTCTGTGATACTTGCATGCCATCGGATAGCAATAGCTGTTGTTGCAAAAACAGATTTCTAGTCTCACATGTTGAATGAAAAATTAATATGTTTTAAAATATATGTGGTATGAAACTGCAAACTCACTGGCTAACAACTCTTTAATCACAAGTTAGCCAATCAGTGTCCAGATTCACAGTCAGAACCACCTCTGGGTGATGTCACAGTTGATATCTTCATCTTTTATGCCCTCTGTGTCAAGGGTGGGCAAATAACTTCAACTCAGAAACTGGGACCATTATGATGGGCCTCACCAGTAATCTAAACTCAACCCTGCTTTATTAGTGCAGCCCTTCTCAACAGTCCCAGTTTCTCATGTCTGCCCACCTGTAGTCTAGGTGCTTTACCCATTCAGTGATCCACTGAGAATATATACAATATGGACATGTGTGGTGGGCATCCTACACATTTCACCTACAGAAGCTGCTGGGCTTCTGTAGGTGAAATGTGTAATCTGTAGAAATCTATGCCATGAAGCTCCTGGTGCACAGTTTTTTGTGCTGATTTTAATGCTAGATGAGATTTGAAGCTCTGCAGTCATTCAATACGCAGAGCGCTGGCAACTTCAGCA
The DNA here is from genome assembly GCF_013358895.1 of Oreochromis aureus. Classification (NCBI taxonomy): domain Eukaryota; kingdom Metazoa; phylum Chordata; class Actinopteri; order Cichliformes; family Cichlidae; genus Oreochromis; species Oreochromis aureus. The sequence continues at coordinate 18,886,397 of NC_052963.1, read as the reverse complement.
CTTAGTGACTTTGCTCTGTAACTTCACGGCTTAGATGCCATTGTTCCTGAATGCTTCCATTTTGCAATAAAACCACTTACAGTTTTTGACCAATCATATTTGAACACGCTAACTTTGCTATGAGCGAGCTATTTGTCAGCTCTTAGCTATCAAATATTTAGCATTTTTGTTAGCTGTATTTATGCACTTTTTCGATTGTCTCATTCCAGCCTGCCACGGAAGATGGCTGGTGATCTCTTCCTGTTAAAACGCAGTGTGCAACAGATTAAGATCTAAGGCCCAATACTTTTGTCAATATAGTATAAAAATACTGAAGACAGAAGCTGTAAATACATTACTTGATATCTACAAAAATAAAATCTATTTGATGTTCTCATATATCTCAAGTTTCCATTTTTTTATACTCCAGTATGATTAAGGATGTGGTATAAATATTATACAGGGAATATAAGGAATACGCGGCCTTGCTACTGAAAGATGGCATCAGGAGAGGAAGGTTTTACTTTTAACAGCAGGATGAGACAGACATGAAACAGAACATGCAGTTTCACATGGAGATGAGAGGGTTTTTTGGCACGTTGTACATCCAAAGCTGCAGAGAGAGACAGAGAAGAGGAACACAGATGCATGCAAAGTGCTTTGATTAACTTGCATTGTCTTTCAGTGTTGCTTTGCTAACACTGCATACGGCATTTAAATGAAGTCCAAGACAGGGAGTGAGGGTTGACGCCAGAGAGCTTGTGATTCTCTCTCTCTCTCTCTGTCCAATGTCTATTTCAAGACCCCCAACCCCCAGTACGGGAAATTAATAATGAATGCATCCTGTCCGATTTAATTCGGCACTAATTAGGTCAGGAAAGTTTGGGAGTGAAAGGTACGGTCCAGGCCACGTGGTCGGGTCTCTCAGCGGGCAGCCACTTTCATGTGGCGAGTAAAAAGTTGAGCGTGGAACAGAGGGATGGCAGGGGCAAGGCCAGTGCCAACAGCGCCAGCACAGGGACGAAGGGCCAGGGCTGGAGACAAAGATAATAAAACCAAGAAGTGGCAGCTTCAGAAAGCCGCTGAAAAAAAAGGACACCAGGGAGATATCAACCGTGGGCCTTCGCTGAGTGGAAAAAAAAAAAGAAAAAAGGAGAGAGCTGTCAGTCTGTTTGTTTGGACTGCGACCGCTGAGAAATAATTATTCCCTTTTAATTACAATTTGGAGAAAAGAAATGTAGTGCTCAGGCTTAGGATGGCTCCTCTAGACAGGGAGGCTGGTGTGAGGCAAACGGAGATGCCCAGACCGCAGAGCAAAGTGCCCGAGGACTCACAAAGCAATGTTATCACCTTTACCACGCTGCCGAGCAAAAGAATAAACGACTTTGATACGACTGCGAGTGCACTTTGGCCAACTTGGGTGGCAGTGTGCAGTTAAAGCAGAAACTCTCCGGCAGGAAGAGTTCAGAGCACTGGGGGGAGGAGGAGGAGGTGGCGGGGAGGGGGGACAGATGAAGGTGACAGCTTTAGAGGTTAACCTCGATTTTAAGTCCCAACAGGGTTGGAAAATCCCGCAAGGCTAGATATCGCTCTGATCTTTCACATCTAGCTCACAGATATTGTACCAGACAGTGCCAATAATATCTCTTCAGGACAGACTGACAGACCTAAAATGTACTTCAAAAGGTTCCCCGACATTCTTCAACTCTTTACTGAACAATGAGCTTTACTTCCGACATGTATTTTTAGCTGGTAAAATAAATCTGAATAACAAATTCCTCTTCTGTATGAAGACTGGCAGAGAGTAGCAGCTCCCCTGATTCAAATGATGCCAACCTGCTTAGTGGAGGCGATCCAGATGGAGTATCAGTTCAAGTACTGTAAATCTGCCTGATTGGAGGGGTTCAGACATTTGCTGGAGAAGGGCGACTTAAAATCAAATTAGCTGTGATGTTTTTACCTGAAAATAACTTCAAATCCATCTCATAAAAATCAAAAAACAGTGAATCTGCAGTGTTGTGACAAAGTCTTTGTCCCCTTCCTGATTTCTTTTCTTTTTTTGCATACTTTTCATGTTTCAGATCATCAAAAAATGTTAATGCTAATACAAAAAGCAATTTTTAAATAGCAGCAAGAACTGCAATCAACTGGCAATGAGTCTTTCACATCTCTGTGGAGGAATTTTGGCCCACTCTTTTTTACTGAATTGTTTTCATTTAGACACACTGGAGGGTTGAATGGCATGAATGGCCTGTTTAAGGTCATGCCAAAGCATCTCAATTTGATTTAAGTCCAGACTTTGACTATGAAAACACCAAACACTTTTTTTTGAGCCAATCATAGGTGGACTTTCTGGTGTGTTTCAGACCATTGTCCTGCTGTGTAACCCAAGTGCTCTTGATGGTTGGACATCCTCTTTCAGGATTTTCTGGCAGAGAGCAGAATTCATGTTTCCATCAATCGCAGCAAGTCATGCTGAAGCAGCAAAGCAGGCCCAGAACATCACACTACCACCACCATGTTTGACTGCTGGTATGTTCATTTTATGAAATGCTGTTAGTTTATGTCAGATGTAACAGGAATCAAACCTTCCAAAAAAGGTTCAGCTTTTGTCTCGTCAGTCCCCAAAAGTCTTGGGGATCATCAAGATGTTTTTAGGCAAATGTGTGTTCAGGCCAAGTGAAACTGAACTCTTGCTTTCCAAAAAATACAATTTATCACAGTTAATTCATAATTTAACAGGGAAGCAATTACTTTTTAACAGTATTAAAGCCTAACTGCTGAACATTTTTTCTATTGATTACTTATTAGTGTTTTAAAGAGTAAAAAAGGACATTTCTATACATCATTAAAGCGGCACAAGAAAGAAAAAGACAGAGCTTCAAAATCGAGATTGGAATTGATCAAAAACAGTAAATTGAAATTAATTTATGATGGAAAAAGCAACATTACCAGAAATCATCCTGGTTAGTAAAGACAACAAGAAAAAAATAATAAAAGAAAAACAATTACAGCAAATGTAACTGGTTTATTGTAACAAATAAAGGCAGTAATAATGAAAATCAAAGCAGATATCTCCCTGCATTCATCCTGAAAAAAACCCCACTTTTCTCTTTTTATTATTAATTCACACACTCACACTGATGGATTGTGTATCTTGCCCAAGGACACTTCAACATGCAGACTGGAGGAGCTGAAGATCAAACTATCACCCTTCAGTAGTGGCCAGCTCGCTATACTTCCTGAGGCACAGCTTTTCTGTACACTAAAAGAAACTAATTTAACGCAATAAAGCAAATGCTGAATCCCAGACTGTGTTCAAACTATCGTGTACGTGAAATCCATTATGAATATAATGGATAAATGTTTAGTGTGGAACCACCAACAAATTTCCAGCTTGAAGAAGAGCAGCACAGTCTTGCAGTAGTTATTTTTATGGTCTTGGCAACAAATTGTGACATTTTCTAAAGTCAGTAAAAGCACATTTGTTAGTTGTTCGTTTTAGAAGAGTTAAAAAACTTTGTATTTAACCCAAAAGTTTATTTTTATAAACCAAACCAAGGAGTTTTTAATGGCTAAGCCTAACTAAGCGAGATGTTTGAAATTAATAAACTATTTAAAAATTATACAAATGATGTGTGAAGAAACTCTGCTGTAAAAGTCAAAACTTACTCCTCGAATGCGGAAGCGAATTTTGTCGTGCCCGTGTGTCTAGGGTGAAGTCCCAGTTGTGTGTTTCAGACAGGAATGCTTTCTTTTAGCGAACAATATTTCTGCAGCGGATACTTTAAGGCACGAAGGAACAGTCACAAAAGCCCGTCTCTTAGTTTCATTTACCTGGCCACATTTTTTCATCACATTTCTCTCACGTTTTCATTCATGTCAAAGGAGATGAATCGAAGGGAGAAAAGAATTGCAGTTAATTGCATTAATACAGCTATTCAGGTTTAGGTTACACTCACCAGGTTAGCTAGTTTTAAGCAATAAAAGTACCTCAATAAGCTCCAAAGGTTGGAACATTTTTTTAGGATTAGAAAAAGATGGTTTTAGTTAAAATGCGATGGTTCTCAAGGTGCCGTATACAGGTATGTATATGATTCCTTTGGAAATGCATTAGCTGCAATATGATGGAAAACAAAAAAGAACGAGAAAAAACAAAACATTTGTCCAACAGATGTCCGTGTGCATGAATTTCAATGAGACCGGGTTGTCCTGAGTCATCTTTAGAACAACACTGCTAAAGCCTTTTTTTAGTGCCCTACAATAATACTACTGTGGGGGCAGATTTCCCTGCAGCTCACTGTATGTACAAGGCCAACAGTGAGGTGAAAATCATAAAACACAATTTCTAAAGCACTGTTAGAGAAGCTTATCAATAAATCGAGCTGTCAAGAAACACGTAGGTAAGCGGAAGAGGCAGGAATGTCTGTTAATGTCCTGCTTTGATATCCTGCCAGGTTTAAAGGATGTGATTTCTGTAGCAGAATATGAATCAGCGCCTGGGAAACCTCTCCCTCCACTGCCAGCCAAACAACACTTGTGTTTACTGCTGCGCTAAAATAGACGGAAACTGAGGAGGTAAGCAATACGTACTGTAAGGAGAAGTTAAATTCAAATCTACATGATAAACGTGTTGTTGTTGTTTTTTTTGAAATCTGATAAAATATCCTTAAGTTCCTTTCTTTTCTTTTCTTTTTTACTTTTCACGGCACTAAATATTCCTTTCTATACAAAGCATAGATACTCATCTGTGCTTTCCTCACAAGTCACATGAACCCTTTGTGAATTAATTTAAACAAGAGCCAACAGGAAATTGACCTCTATGGGGGGAACAATTTTAGATGAATGAAGCCAGTTTCAATCAAGTGTGCAGTAAAAAAGAAAATACAATAATAACGGGGAAAAAGGTTTGGAGAGCTGTGGCACGAAACAGTCGACAGTTCAACCTTTTCCTTTTACTCTGTGCTGTTATTCAAGCCCAAACCTGCTCTGGATTTTAATACCAGCAGACCTTTCTCCGTCCTTTGGGAGCAGAGAAAGTGGAGAGATATAATCCTTTTCCCTGTAGAAAACGCCTGCAAGAGAGAAGACTAGCACCGAATCAAATTATTCTCATAAGATGGTATGACCTTAGCTACACTTTATTCAAGGCTTCTTACCTCCACAATTTAACTGCTGTTCTTTTTTTCCCCTCGACAACTTCTTGCCATGCATGAATCACAGGTTAAATGCATTCCTTTCAACGCCGCGACGGAAATATAATTATGTTTTACAAGTCGACTCTTATCTGTAGCCTCCTTCATTTCCCCGCCGACTCTCGGTGTATTTTGAGGGCTTTTCAGAAGTACTTTACGGTGTGTCAGGTTGCTGTTCCTCCGTGTAAATGCACTATTGTATCACTGAAAAGGTCTTCCCTCTCCGTATCAGGGAGGCAAAAAACATGGTGTAAATAACCTTTATTGCGCACTTCACTTTCTTCTAGCAGTATGAAAACTGGTGCACACCGTATAGTAATAGAAGTTAAGTGGTTTTCAGCAGTTTTACAAAACCCGCAGTTTAAAATATACTAATATAGCCACTTCTATGAATACTGTACTGTGTGATGTTTAATGAATACAAAGGATTTGTAGACGTTAATCTGTAAAAGATCAAGCACATAAGATCAAAGTATGAAATCAGGGTTTCTCCTAGCTCAAAACGGGTGTTTGGGGACTGAACAACAATTGGTCTTCATATAGTTGAGGCCTGAATCAAAATATATGCAAATAATCCCTGATAGCTTGTCTTCCTGAGTATGAAGTAGGGTAAGAGCAAAAATCCCTAATATTGCCCCCTCACCTTTTGTTTGCAAAAGGCAGCCAATCGAAAGGGGGTTGGGCGGCCTTAAATGGTCCAATGAATATTAAGCCAGTCTTCAGGTTATTAAGTATGAACATCTGCTGTTCTGAGATCTTCATACTGTCATCTCATACCCCGCACGGTCGTGGCAGATGGCTGCCACTCCCTCAGCCTGGTTCTGCTTGAGGTTTCTTCCTGTTAAAAAGGAGTTTTTCTTCCCCACTTTTGCCAAGTTCTTACTCATAGAGGGTTGTGCAGTTGTCGGGGTTTACTCTTCTTTTCTGCTCACAGTCAGAGTTGTGCGACTCAAATGAACATATTAGAAGTACAAAAACTGAAGTTTAATATGAAGAGGTATGAAAATAGGAAAACGATTATAGATGTACTTTAAATTTGAAAAACTGACACAGAGCGAGTATAACCACTGCTGCCACCCAAACTAAAGCATGCCATACTAGAAAAATTAGGTAATAATCACAAATGCCATCACACCACACAGGTTTCAATTATTTAAGGTGTTTTTGTCTTTCAGTGCTCACACAGCTGCTTGCTCCTCATAGATGGAGTTTCTCTGTTACCAGGACACTGTGTCGTTGATGTCAAACACCAATACATAGCCGTTCTGTTGGTGAATGCTTCACTGCTCCCAAATTGCTCCAGTTCAGCTCCCAGTGGCCGGCAGCAGAGGACTGCGACTATACTGGGCAGCTCCCAGGTGCACACAGCGAGAAGCCGAGCGAATGCGAAACAGAAACAACACCTTCTCTGGATGAATAAAGATAAATGAGACGGGGGTCAGTTTGAGTGAGATAACTCCAGACTGTTTGTGACACATGGAGATAAAAATACTCGCGGGTTGATTCGCATCTCGACTCGTGACACAAATATTATTCAGTTTCAGAGTGTGAATGAAAAAAATATATATACTTGTTTTACCGCATCGCTGCGTGCAGCAGAGTTGTGACTGTGTTATGACTGCTGCAAAAAAACACAGAAAAATAAGAAATATTCACATTAAAAGGATGATTAACTGCCACAAAGCTTCAACAAAGCTTCACTCTGAGCTCCAAGAAACAAAGGATGTGATGACTTGACTACAATTATAACAATTATGCTCCTTCTCTGTGTGTGTGCAAAAGACGTCAGAGGACAGGTGTCTTCAGGTAGAGGGACCCCGACTGTGAGCTCTCCTAAGCTTTATCAGCCTGTCTTTGTCTAATCAGCTCCTATTGTTAATACTGCTGTATTCCTCATTAGCTGCCATTGTTAACAAGCACGTTTAATTATGCTAGTTACAAGACTGTTGGCAGAGCTCAAAACAAAATAATAAAATCCCCCTCCAACCCATCTTATTAAAAAGCCAGGAAGACAGAAGGGTAAGAAGAAAAGCAGGAATGCAGAAAGGAGGAAAATAAGAAACAGGAATACTAAATGGGGGGAGAGGGGGGGGAAACGAAATACAGAAAGAAATGAAAGAGGAAAGAAACAAAGATAGACCGACAAAAATAGTCCATGTGAAACAAAACAAACACTCTTTGTGTGGGAAAATACCTGCCGGGCTGCTGCCGCCGCCACCGCAGTTAGTTACCGCCGATTCTCCGGAGAGCTTCTCTCCTGGGCCGCTCCTAAAACATGACAGCAGAGGAGGAAACAAAACACAGGCGTCAGGAGTCTCAAAGCACAAAACAAATTATCCCCCAACTGTTACATAACCCGTTCAAAGGCCTGCAAACAAGGTGAGGAGAACATCACACGAATCTCAAAGTCTTTCGAGTGACTTCAAATGCAAATTTTGAAAAACACCTTTAGCAAGTCTAGCTCACTGCCTTATTTTTAGTTATTAAAAACAACAAAAGACGAGGGATCACACGTGCAAAATCTGAAATGTAATGTTTATATTTAACTAACTCAGGGTGGAATACGATTTTAAACCCCTAAAATCTACATAAGGTGATAGAAAGGTGAAGTACAAATAGATAAAGCAGTTCTGAAGTCAAAAACACTACTGATTGGTCTAATTTAAGAATAGCACTGTCTCAGGTTGGGCAAAAAGTTCAGCTCATCTAAATCCAGGCTCTTATTTGCTGACAACTCAGCTGATACATTTCTATCCATCCAAATGGCAACTCTTATTTATGACCCACTATCAAAGCTACTCCAGCCTGACTCGTGCTGCTGTGCATCTGCAAGCCTATTGGCAACCCACCTCCAGCCTAGTTCCTTGTTTTCATCACGTTTCCTAATCTGTGCCATTCCTGCTTTCGTTTATGTCTGTTTCACAGGTCAGAGCCATCAAATTTAAGTGAAAATAATGTAGAGACAATCTGCTTTCGACTATGGGGGTCCTGACTGTACTGAATATTTACTGCAGTGCACATTGTTTGGATTCTAAAGGACTAAAATGCAAGTGGTGTATTGTTTTGAAGATTTTTTCAGGCTGTTTATCAACTCTTTCATAAATGTTCACTAAGCTTTATTAAGGTGGGACAGGCTCCAGCCCACAACAACCCTTAACTGAGTAAGTGTTCGAGGATGGACAGATGGATGGCCTCAGTTTTAGGGAACATTTTCAAAATAGTATAAAATACTAACATTTTGATGTGTTTTATAACAGATTATTCGTTGGTTTGACCCGTCCATCCCATTTTAAATCAAGTTGAGCTGCATGTAGCTAAAATGAGATTGACAGAGTTTATAGAAAAGAAAAGATTAGTTTACCAGCCTTATGTCCTGAATTTTGGCACTCCCTGTGACAAGCAATGGGTTTGACTCAAACCAAAGACACTGGACAAAGGCACTTGTTAATCACAGGACAGCCACGCACAGATTTATCATCTATTTCACTCAAGTTGCACCATAACTTACCAAATTAACCACCTGGTGTACTCAAAAAGTCTTAAAAAACTGATCATAAAGGTGTTCACTGAGGTCATAAATGAAGACAGCAGTGGGGTTCTATACAATTACTCAGTCCTAGAAGCTGCCCCCTGGTGGACGCTGGGGAAAATACAGCTTTAAAGTACTTCCAACCTCACAGGCTGAGGTTTGCCACAGCATATTAGGTAATTCATTCCTCTGATAAATATTTTTAAAGCTAAAAGTCCGATCTACAGGCACGTCCCCCTCTCCTGCAGTGACAGGGGCAGGATATTGTTTTGTTTTGGTGGGGGCATGCAGGGAGTAGGTGTGAATTATGCAAATACATTCTCTGACACAAACTTGGACGGGGATTCAACGAGGAAGAAATTGGCTGAAGGAGGAATATGGCGGGTTTGGTGGCGGCAGGGCCCGTCTTCTCCCTCCTCCTTGCTCTTTACCTTGAGGCAGGAGCTTATCTTATTTGCCGCCTTTTTTTAAAGAAGTGTCAGGATTAACATAAGCACCTCCACCATTGTGCTTCCACTCAAAATAATTTTTATCCGCCTGCACTCTCAGGGGAGACAATCGGCGTTTTATCAGGTAAGCGAATACCTCTTTCATCCCTCCTCGTGCCACAACCACCACTAGAAATGTGCCTTTGAGGACTGCCGCCACCAAGCCCCTCTGTTTGCCGGTTTATATTTAGAAATACACCACTTCATTTTCCCGTCTCCAGAAAGGAGGGAGGATGACACAGAGAAGGCCTCGGGAGGGGTCTTCCACATAAATACCAGCTGGTTATAAAGGTACAAGTGAGGCTAAAAAGGCAACTCTTTTCAGATTATCTCACTGCAGTGAACGCGAACCTGCTCAAGTGTACCTGTGTCTTCCCAGCACGACGAGCACATTTTAAACGCTCCCTCTTGGTTTACCCCTTTTGCCCCATGGAAATTGCCCATTAAGGGGATTTTTTTTATTCTCTTTTTGGCAGCTGAGGTTGACAGGAAACAGAGCAGGAAATGATATAATGGTTGCAGACCGGAGTGTTTCTCCCATGCCCAGCTGCTCCTCGTATGACCTCCGAGGCTGAGAGCTGGAAGGAGGAGGAGGAGCTGGCATGCCTGGCATTGCTGTCTCTATTCTTAACAATGGAGGGTTCAGAGTTTTATTTTCATTTCTTTGGCTGAGGTTTCTGTACGGGTGAGTGTCTGTCCATGTATGGCAACAAAGAGAGCAGAAGACTTAAAGGCTGTAGCGGTTTAGGACAATCTAACTTGTTGGTTGATTAGTAAACTGATAATGATATGGTATATGCTGGTGTAGGTTTACCAACACTTAGAAATAAATAAAGTGCATTTCATTTCAGTTACTCTGCTAATAAAAAATACTCCCCTCACCCTCATGAGAATAATCTTATCATGGCCCTCTGGACTTCTACTTTCCAATCTCTCCCTGGAAGTCCTGTCCTGAGCACACACAGTATAAACATGAACTTCATGGCCAAGCCAACACGTCTTTCATTAAAGGATCAGTACTGGAGAGGAGATCTGGGTCTCCTGCCTCCAAAACACCAGTTCTCATAGCATAATATGGCTCATTGCTTGGTTTGTCTTTAACATTTAACAAGGTTCTGCGACAAGAATTAATTTCCTAGGGTCAAATTGTCAGTATGTCAAGTAGAGCCTGACTGATATAGGATTTTATTATAGGACTGATACCAATACCGATACTTGGTGGTAAAAATCAGATATATCAGCCAATTTTTTTTCCTTTCAGACACAGAAAATACAGATTATTATGTGTGTTTATTAATGAGTCCTTACTAATATTTATACAGTTTAAAAATACTCATGTTTTAAAGTCACAATAAATCGATTACACGATGGCTGACTCTCCTCAGATCAGCTGGTTGTTGTTTGTGCTCTTCCACACTCAGGTGAACAAATTCTGCAAACATTAACTGTCTTCTGTAGTTTTTAAATTTTTATTTATTGGTCACTATAAAGGCAGCTACCAATATACCCTCAAATAGCTAATATTGGTTGATATATCCGCAAGGGTGAGCTCTAGTATCTAGGATTTGAGTGAGGGTAATATGTGAAGAAGCTCTCTCAAAGTCCTAAAATAATTCATTCATGAAAAGATAAAACGTAACACTGGAAAGTTTAGCGAACAGAATAAAGTGACATGGAAGAGAGAGGCACTGAGTAAATATCCACAGGTTAGTAGTTTGCTGACAGGGAACAAGGGAGGCAGATTGAACACAGGTGACCCTGATGAAAGGAGGGCAGAAAATCAAAAAGTGTGAAAAGTAGCACAGTGAGGGAGTAACAGTTAAACAAATACACAAGAACTAATGATAAAACCAAAACATGTCAAAAACCCATATAGTACACAGACATACAGATAATACAAAGACACATTATGCACATTGACAAATTATCAAATGCAGGTACTAGAGCAATAGCACATACTCAAATATCTAGTTTAAGAATTCTGCACACCTAAATGAATGACAGGCGTATAGGAGGAACAAACAGTTTCTGAAAAGGTAAATTCTAACCTCTGCACACTGTCTCACAATTATTTTATTAAATCACAACATTTTGGTCCAACCGACCTTCATCAGGCACAAAAAATGCACAAACATAGAATGTTATAAAAATGAAGAATGAGAATTTAGCTTCAAACTCAGTGTTGCACTCTTCAGCATTTTACAACTTCTGAGGAAGTAGCTGGCAAGTGCAAACGAGATGCCATCTTCCATACAACCGCTGGCAACTACAGCAAGATTTTTGCTAATTTCACCTTTCAACTCCTAGAAACCTCAGCAACCACTCTCCAACTAGTTGGGGACTACAGGGTCACTAACTGGTCTCTAGGCTTGTATGAATGTGACTTAAGCAGTTGTTTTCACAACCACCTGCAATTTGTTTAGGTAACACTCCTTTTTCTAGCAAACATCTGGCAATTGCCTCCTGCCAGGTGGTTGCAGAGGCTCAAGGCTGTCCAGGACCTGTGGGGTAGTATCACCTGATTTGGATCCTTGCAACTTTGTCCCCTTCCCTCAAATAAGATTGAAGGTAAATTCAACCCAATCTAAATTAGGTATGAGCTGAGGAAGTTTTTTTATTGCATAATCTTAAACTCACAGCAGCATCAGTCTTTTCATGGGTTTTTTTGTTAAGTTTTGCATAGAGGCAGAACGTTCAGCATTCAATTTAGTTTTCCCCGTTCTACAAATAAAAATATGCAAGACAAACAGAAGTTGATTAAGGAAAGTAAACAAAGTTTGTCGTGTAACTGCAGCATACGCAACATAATGGCTTACTTGTGACTTCCCTTTAACAATTAAAGATAATATAATTATATCATGTGCTGCATTACATCTAGCATTGTGCTGCCAAAAATGTCTTTGCATGCATGTAAGGGACTTTTTCCTGTCTGTTTGGGCCAACAGTAGGAAATTATGTCATTTTTCCCCTTTCAAAGCAGAGGAAACCCTTTGATGCAACTTACAATTGGTTAATATACGTTCATGAGCAGAAAATTAAATCAGTTTCAAATAAAATAAGGTAAAGATTTTTTATTTAGGGTAAAACTTCCCAAACATGCAAGTTAAATTATTTAAAGAGACAGAAGTGTTACTGCTTAAATGCCACACAGAGAAAGTATTTTTAAAAAGTGAGTTTACTCTTCTTGGCTTTCCTGTTCACATTTAATAAAACATGGTAAATATTATATGAACTCTCTCCTGTGTTTGGACGTGTTTGGAGGGATGGACACTGAGATATTTTCGCAGAATTCCTCGGCTAATTAGGCGCACAGTTTTCCATGTCATCCAAATTTATCTTGACTGGGGCAATGAGAGAGAAACCTCTGAGCCAAAGTATAATATGAAAGTTTTGCCTCCCCAAACCCCCCCACACCCCCCAATCTGCTAAATTTGTGCACAGAGGCTTAATTGGGGCCAAATCTTGTCAAAGCCTCTTCTAGTGAACATCCACTACAGGAGATCACCATAAGGATCCAAACTTTTAACAAACTAATACTTAGTTTCTTTCTGTTTTGAGTTTAATTCAAATCATTAATAGCACCTCTCACTGATGAAATCAAACAGAACGACAAACTACATCTTCCAAAACTACCAGAAAATTTAATGAACGGCTCGGCTGAAACTGTTTCGAACAAAACTCTCAGCTCTCTGACTTTCAGAGGAATCCACAGCAGTATTCCTGTTTAATGCTATGTGTGTCTCATAAACTGGAGACTGAGTATATATTACTTACAGGCTTTAATATCCGATGAATAAAAACTCAACATTTCAAAATAAATTTAACGTTGTGACGGTCAGCTCGAGTTTTCAGCTGTGATTTATGTTTATTTAATGTATAAAACCTTATAAATGTTACTCAGACATGCAAATACAGTTACTGAATGGCTATATACACCAGTATGTTACAGAAACTACAGCCCACCAGATCTGTGCTGCACTTAAAAGTTACACCTTTTAAGTTAGACAATATATCTTTTTAGTCAGCTGTTTTACATGGAAATATGGCCTAAAACACCAGCCTAATGTTTATATTTAATATTCTTTTCTCCCTGTCCACTGATTATGGTAGTAATTAGCTAATAATTATTCATGAATGGCTACGTTCCTTCCTCTTCATTCTGGAAGAAGCAACTTTAGCCTGGTTTAATGGAAGTTCATGAAATACTCACGAAAAAGTAACCTGGGGTTATACGACATATAATATTTTCTATCAAGTTGTTACCATACTAAAAAAACGTTTTACATACATGACAGTGTGTATATTCTTAACAAAACCATGTTAATCAGTGTTTAATGTCTTACCTTAACCCAGTACTTTTTAAATGCCTGACTATAACCAAGTAGTTTTTAATGAGTAACTATCAGCAACCTATTTGTAATTAACAACCTATTTCAAAATGATATGCAAAACTCAGACTTGCTATGCTGGCATGACAGACTACTGACTTTATCTTCCAGCACTCCTCCAACCTCCAAACGTGGACTTTTTCCTTACTTTTAATCAGGACACATGAGAGTGGACAGATGGAAAAATCTACAATGACATACACGTCCCCCTGTAAGTAACTCATGTTCAGTCTAAGCGTTGAGTATTCTTTAGTCCCAGGCTTACCAGGTATGTCAGTAAACTGTGTTTAAATTATATGTTTTTGTTTTTTACATTTGTATATCTATTTTTAAGTCTTTTTTTTGTACCATGTGAGGGAGTATTGCCTTAATTTTGTCTTGGAAAGAAGGTCATGGATTACGATAATATTGAGAAATTCATGTTGAAAAACTCCAAAAAAGTAAATGAAAATTGATGCTCAAAACACAAATCAATAGATTATAGGTTGTGACTATATCACGAGCTGCTGTGAGAGCTAGACCCGTGCAGCTCGTCTGTTCCAGGTGCTGCTCCTTTAGCTTTACTAACACATATGCTAAATATCTAGTGTCAAAACCTGCTGAGGTTTTTAAGACACACATCGATTATTAAGAAAATCAATCATATTAAACAATTTAAGAGAATTTAAAAGAGTGCAGAAAAATTTACTTACACTCACTGGTCACGTTATTAGATATACATCCTCAACTCCTTTTTAATGCATCTTAATGCATTTTCTTCCAACGTCAATCCCACAATTTAAGGGCCTTTAAGAGCAAATCTCTAATTAGCCAGTCACATAGCTGCAACTCAGTGCATGTAGACATAGTCTAGATGACCTGCTGAAATTTACACCAAGCATCAGAATGAGGAAAAAGACGCTTTTCTTTTTAACTATCTTTAGGGTTTAGAACAGAATGGCCACACTAACAGGAAGGCAACAGTGACTTAAATAAACACCCGTTATGACCAAGGTATGCAGAAGACCATCTCTGAATTACAGCAGCAAAAGACCGCTCCAGGTGCCCTTCCTGACAGCTAAGAATGGGAAACTGAGGCTACGATTCAACAGGCTCACCAAACTGAACAAGAGCAGGTTGGAAAAATATCGCCTGGTGATGAATTACAATTTCTGTTGCACCATTCAGATGGTAGGCAGTTCTGAAGGAAAAACCTGGTACTAGCAAAGTGAAGTGACCGGTGAGTGTATGTAGCTCCATTGATGGAAACTCTGTAGGTCGAGTGTCAAAATGAATGCGGTTCCTAAAGTCAGTTAATTAGAAAATAAATAAGAACCACAATTTAAGGGCCTTCGACTGTTATTCATTTTAATGGATGAATATTATGTGTTGTTATTAAATGGCTACCTGCCATGCAAAGCACATTTGAGTATCCGTGATTCAGGATAACGTCAATTTCCACAGGATTACTATGCAGCTGTGCTTTTGCACCACTTATTATTGAAGCCTCTGCCATTAGTCTGTGAACCAGCAACAACAAAACAGACAAACATATTTTTATAGATCAAACTAAACGTTCATCTCTTTCTTCCAACGTCAATCCCAAAGAGGTGGAAAAACACCGAGGTCATTTTCCTGAAACAGAGATCCAGATTACAGTCGCGTGTTTTTCTGCTTTTCATAATCCTTCATCCGTTCCGTTTCGAGCGGGCACATAAAACCGCCCGTTTTTACTCGTCCGCCTAACTAATGCGTTTTGTTTTGTTCGGAGCGACTCTCAGCTGTCAGCGTTTGAAACGTGTCCTCCTGGGGTTCAGCGACACTTTCACGCTCACCGTGATAGCTGTGCATTAATGTCACTCACACGCTCGACACCAGTCTATATGCTCCGACATGCACACACACACACACACCGAGATAAATATAGTGCTGACTATCTGTGTCGCACAGGCGTGTTAGCGAACACACAGGAAGCTATAGAAAGACACACACCTGCATATATTTGTTGGTGTGGTCTGGAAGTGCACACACACATACATACATACAAGTCTTTTTTTTCTTCCCCTCCTTTATTTACAATGTTGCTGTGTCAGTCTGCAGTGTTATAATCTCCGACACATTTACATAACATATATTACCCCCGCTGTGTTGACGGCCAAGTAAGTACTCAAGCTCATCCCGGCCCCTTTTCATATTTACAGCGTGACTGATTTAAGATGGACTGATTGTGGGGATTTAATTACGGGGGACACAATGGCCACACAATTCTGTTTTCTTCTCTTCCCTTCTTGCGAGGCGCTGACACGCAGCACACTCGGCTGCACACTGCCGAGGAATGTTTTACACTCCAAATGAGCTGTGCTTGCAGAAGAATTTAATTTGATCTGCTGCTGTAATTGTGCTCTCAAAAAAAAGAAGAAGAAGAAGAGGAGGAGGGGGAAAGCAAAAGGAGAGGTGGTGGTGGAGGGTGGTTGAGGCGTGCTGGGGTGGGAGGGGTCGCGGTGCGTGCAACTTTAAAATGTAATATGCACAAAAAGTAAATTAACTCAAGAGGAGAGGCCCTTGTGATGTGTTGACACTTGCACTCTTACAGGGGAAGAGTGGAGGGAGGAGGAGGGAGGGTACAGAAAAGAGGAGGGGGTTAAGAAGAGGAGGAAGGAGGGAAAAAAAGAGGGAAGGGGGGGAAGAAATGGCCATGATAAAACACCACAAAGAAAAGCGTTATGAATTTTATTAATGACTTGCAAGACAGTATGCAAAACATCAAAGGTCCACGGGAAAGATTAATGACCCTGTGTGAGACTGTTTAATTACCTCCAGCTAATTAGATTCTTGACCAAATTTTTAATATCTGCGTTCGTGCCCGACGCCTAATTGAGATTCCACCGTATTTATCAATCTTTTAAAAAAAAAAAATCTCAGTGGTGTGGGGTTTTTTTTGGTTTTGTTTTGTTCCCTTTAGCCTTTCTCCTGCTGATCTCGACACTTCGTCGCTGTTTAAAGAGCAAATAATCTCGCCCAGGTTGGATGGGGAAGGTTTCCAAAAACAAGAAGCCACGAAGGAGGACTGATGGTTATTTACTCGCTAACAGGAGGAGGGCTGCTTATCAACCTGATCTCGGTTTCTAATGAAGTGCGCTTGCTAATAAACAGACTTAGCCAGCTCTGTCAACTCTCCTTGTTGTGCCATAATTCTCTTATCTGGACCTGAGCTGCGAGAAGACGGGCTCTCCGAGGAGCCCGCTCTCCTCTCCGTCTATGTCTCGTTTCGCCTCTCCTTCCATCTCCCTCCTCCGGATAATCCGGGTGCTGTTTACAGGCACACACACACACTGGGTTTCATCTAAATCGTTAGCTTTGAACTTCCAGCACACATTATCTGTTCTGTGACCCTGTTGTTGTTGTTGTTGCGGCTGCTGCAATAATTGCACTTGGATTATTGCAGTGAAGTCAGAGATGACTCTTCCTCTGGGTTCTAGGCTTCTTTCTTTCTTTTTTTCGCACACACGTAACGCCGCGGCTGTTTGCTCGGCCGTTTCGCCATCTCCAAATTGTATCGGGATCATAACTTCAAGTTCATTATTAAATCTGAGCAGAGAGCAGAGCTTCCCCACCTCCAGGCTGCAACATGATTACCGAGGAAGGGGAATAAGAAAAGACTGAATTCTGTAAACTGCTCATTATGCGGACTTTTCTCGAGACGTACTTTTTTTTTTCACCTTTTCAGGCCTCTGCGAGTACTCAAAAACTTATTAATTGGACTGCTCATAACTCAAGCTCGCAGGGGGGGAAAACATGCAAAATTTATAAGAAGGAAAACAGTGCAAAGATTGAGATTCTATTCTTCAATTTATTTAAAACTTGTGGACCCGAATAAGAACTTTCAGCGCTTTAGAATCGGCATAAAGTGTCTCTGATGTTCATGTTAACTTCAGATTCACGGCGGTGCAAACGCCAACCTGCTTTTCCTCAAAGGCTGGAGTGTTTCAACTACTTCAGAAGCATCTTTGCAGAAGAAGGTGCCACAATCTGAGCCACGCACAGCACCATCTGCTGTGCAAACATCTGCATTACAGTGGTATCCCACTTCCACAGCTGACAGGCACAAACAGGCAGGGCAGCCGTTCAGGACAGCAGTTCACTGTGAAATCATATCACTGTGTCAAGTTTCACAACACTAGTTTGAGAGCGTGTGTGTGTGGAGGGGGGGGCTTAGCCCTTTAATTAGAATGGATTCGATGCATCTATGAGGACCCCCCCCTTCAACCCTTCCTTCTGCATTTCTTCTACTTTACTTTCAGTCCGTTCCACCCTCGTTCTTCCTCTCCCTCCGTTTCTACTCGCCTCCATCTGCTTCTCCGTCTCCCCTTTAAAGACGGAGATCTAAATAGGAGTAGATCACCTCCCTCGCTGGCGTTTCATTAGAGGCAATTAGAAAGCCGATGCTGCAGCGTCCCATAAGGCTCGACGGGGAGAGGCAGGACGCGGGCCGCATTAGCTCGTTGAGATGAAGTATGTATGACAACGCTTTCATCAACGTGCAACAATTCCTTGCCGACGTCTCCGAGCCGACTGTCAGAGGTACCATTCTGACAATTATGACAATTAACACTGTCAAAATAAAGCCATTAGCTTAGCGAGAGGGCAGAGCAATACACTTAATTACAGGGTTTTCTGTCAAAATGGATTCCCTTCAGACCGTTTAAAGGAGAGAAAAAAAAAATGAAGGAAAGACATGCGATAAGTTGAGTGTATACAGTGGAGGCCAGGGTGAAATAGCTGACATCTGCCACTGCGTTCATGCACGCCCCGGGGTCGAGGCACCACCGAGCTGCGGCTTCCTGTCCCGTAAGCGTGACTCGCACACAGAGCGGCCTAGCATCAGATTAAGGAATAACGTGGACGTGATGTTCAAATGAGCAAAAGAATTTTATCTTGAAGGGATGATTAAACCACTTTTTCTGCTTCTTTTAACACTCATTGGTGTCTTATGGTTTATTGTTTGTTTTTCAGGTTGCAATGGGTTTTAAATTTGTTTTGGGGGGGGGTAATAGGGTGGCACAGGGAGGAAAAACCACAACTACTTTAGTGTTGGAGATTTTAATTACTAATACACTGATGTAATAATAGAGAATCGTATATATTTATATATTCACAATCTATCTGCAACTTAGTATGCACCTAAAGCTTCAAAACAACCAGAAGTGGAAAGAAGTCACGCTCGTATCCAATAGTGTTCCAGTCCTGTGACAATGGTAAAAGCTGAAGGACAGGGTAGAGCCTGATCTGTGTTAGCGATTAGCTGATAAATTTGTATCAGCATTTATAAGAGAAGATAAATAAAAAATTAAAACAGTAAGAACAAATGTGTTGTGCGACTGTTGATGTTACATAGCGCAAAAGGTTGATTCTGTTTATCTGAACCCAGCGTTTCTCATTCAATTGACTCAAGTTTCCTTGACATTATAAACAGTACATTTGCACAATGACTGAAACTAGCCCACTGAATGAACAATGGGCTGTGAGGTCAGTTCCTTCAATAAAACGCTACATCCAGATGAACAGCATCGACCTTTTATGATTTTCCTACCTTGATGATGCATAGTTTGTGCACAACCAACTTATCTGAGCAGAAGCAAGCAGAGCGTAACTGTTGTGATAATAAAGCGTGTGTTTGAACTACACTGTGATATTTTCTTAGTGGGGACTCGTAAATAATTAAATTTTAAATCATCAAATATCAGTATTAGTATAGTATAAATCTGGGGTTAGGCTCTAGAGGCCGATATTTATATGTTGTGTCATTTTTAAAAACAGTGATGAAGAGCGGAACATCTCTTACAAATGAGTTATTTGTTATCATGAAGATTTATTTGTTTCTTGTGCACAAAAAAAGAATAAACAAGTACAAAAACAAAATAAGGAAATTAAATTACAATATTAGCAGTAGCCAAACAAGTATTGGCGTAGGATTTATCAGTATGTGCCTCTCTTACAGGGAAATGCCAAACAATTGCATCCAATTAATTTCTTTTTCTGTTTTTTTCTTTTTTTTTAAATTGTATATTCTGATGCAAAGTATCTCCAGTGCTATATATGCCTATATATAACTCTTTTTTTTAAACCTCAAAAATTACAAATTAAAAACCAAACAAAATTAAAATAATGTACATGTCTATAGACAAACTAAGAGCTATAACTACTAGTTAGGTGTAGAACTGTACTAACATACAAATTTCCCTCCAACAAACAACATGGTGGTTTTCTTTACCACACGTGACAGTAAAGTTAATCGATTTTAGATTGTGTTAGACAAAGTAAGTGACTAGATCTGCTGTTTTCATCATTTCCTCTACAGGGTTTCTTAACAATGCACTGCAAGCCACCATGGTCCTGTGCTACCAAATGTCACAGGGTGTTGTGTTTTTAAGGTGGTTTTTTTTTAGACATCAGCTACAGCTTATAAGTTAGCTCACAGAGTATTATTGTTATCAGTCGGTTCATATTTTGTTATTGTTACATTGCAGTTAAGCTAACTCTACTTGTGTCTCAGAGGTTACTATTTGAACAGTAGATGAATAGCGTAGTGTCCCCTAGCATTGAAATTAAAAATGTGTGCAGTTACAAAGTGATGGAAACCAAAACAACTACAATTCTGATTTGTGAAATGGACTTTATAGGCTTTTATTTTCAGCTCGTTTCCAAAAATGAACACTCATTGCATATTTTGAGGAACTCTAGTAACTATATATATTAAATCGATAAACTATATATAACCATGTACCATAACCATGATATTTAAAACAAGATCTCAGTGATGCGCATACTGTATGAAAATGATGTTAGTTTATTTGTATGCTTTTCCAAATTTATGTTTACTGAATCTCTTACCAACATATCCATGCCTTTATATTTTAATTAATTTGCACAACAAAGAAAAAAAATAACTACAATAATTTAATGGGTAACATTATTACTGTGATTTTGATGCCAAAGTTTCTATAGGAGCCATACGAAAACCTTCAATCGCAATTCTGTTATTGGTTCTCATCCATATCAGTTGTCATCATATGCCTAGCAACCAACTATCGTTGATGCATTTTAGTATTTATGCACCTGTTATTTTTATTTCAAGACAATAACATCTCATTTTCATCCACTAAAAAATGGCTTATCCATAATATATTATCATGCCATCAAGTTGCCCAGCAACCACCTAGCAAATGACTGAAATTACATGTATATAGTACAGTATCGGGACCTGAGTATCACAGAGAACCCACAAAAATAGGCAAATTTTTCCCACTCAGAAGTTAAAATTTGTGTCAATATGTTTTAGTTAGCTATCCTTAGAGGGTCACACCACAATGCCTATTAAAAGGAAACATTTTACCATTTTACTGCATAACTACCCTTTTTTTATTATTATTATTATTGTTGTCAGTGTGATTAAGTATTACATTTTGCAAACAGACCAAATAATACTGTAGCATGGGCATGTACTACCGCTCATAAAATATCAGCATCACACATTGTTTTGACCACAGTAAAGAGTTTTGAGAACCCAGATGGTGATTAACACTATCTCTAAATGAAAAGGTACATAACCACAACCTCAGGAGAGACTCACTGAACAACAAAAGAGTTGTTGTCTTCTCAGTCTTCTTCAGGCTCCGAGAACGCAGTCTGCAGAAACTGTGAAACTTTAACCACAAACTGCAAAAAGTAAATGGGATGGTTGTGGTCGCCTCAGTCTCTGAGAGAAACACAAATATACTGTAAAGGGTTGTAAGATTGCGTTTTGTCACCTTTAAAATATGCAGCGGTGCCCATCTGTCTGCAGCTGCTCCGGGGGAATCTGCTCAGCTTTGACGCGCCAATGTGAAAATACAATTACACAATCTCCAGGGGAACTCTGGCCTGTCACTTTGTATTTACCTTGGGTTCAAGCGAATGTGTAGCTGCTCCTCCGTCGATCCATCCATCAATCCAAACATCTACCCTGAGTGGATGAGGTCATTCCTCACGCAGCAGAAACTGCGTCTGTTTCGGCGCTTTTTTTCTCCCTGTGAAGCAGTAAGAGCAGATGTGTTTAAATGACTGTCTGCTGTTGTTTATGACATGTACCTGTTTTCAGAAATCCAAAGCAAATCAAAATCAAATTTCAGCAGGCTGTGGGCCCGGTGGGAGTGATACGATAGTATTAATGTCACGCACTTGCTACTGAGGAGGCTACAATTTGTGTGACTGGAGTCAAAACTGCTGCATGGTTTGAATTATGGGATGAATGTGAGATGATAGCATATTTCTGCAATGATAAAAGGAGTTAAGAGTAATACCAAACAAAGAGGCAGGAAGGTGCACTTTAGGTGAGACCTTGCAGGAAAAAATGTGTTTCCTTTTCATGCACGGGTAATTCTTAGACTACTGCAAAATGCATATAGAACACACTGCAGGGTGGATATTCTTGCAAGTTAGTGCAAATTCAGTGAGCAAAAATATCGATCATAAGCTTATAATACAAGAACATAATTATGTTAATGTCGCGCAATCAGTGGTGGGAAGTTTCACAAACTATTAGTTAAAACTATTACCTTTAAATACTAGTCTCCACGATACATCTTCGCTTAAATACCCCACGCTTTTCAGTTTATATTCTGGGTGTTTTTTGCTAAAGTGTTTATTGATATATTATTCAGATTTCCAGTTTTTATTACTTAAAAACATGTTGCATCACATGTCGACAGTGTTTTCTACAAGATATTATTATGGCCACAAATTTCTTTCATGTCAGAATAATTAAAAACAGATCACATGCAGTACTGAGAAAAGGTCCTGATCCGACCCCTCATAGTTTGATATGACATTTTTTGAAACCAGTGCAAACAAACAGTATGAGGTAAAAACAGTTTATACAATTGAAAGTCAATATTTGGTGTGACCACCTTTATCCTTCAGCACAGTCTGAACTCTCTTAGGCAGCTTTCTTCTCATTTCTTTAAGTAGTCTTCAGGAATAGTTCTTCAGGCTTCTTGAAGGACATTCAAAGCTCTTCTTTGGATGTTTCTGCCTTTTGTTCTGTTCTCTGTTAAGACCATTAAGAACAGATTGTCAGTCCAGTTCTTTCCCTTCCACTGAGACCATTTCTGATGAGCCTTCAGTGAACACTAGATGATCAGCTGAAGGTCCAAATGCATCTCTCAGGTCCCCTGTCTGTTTTTTTCTGCTCATCTGCTGCATATAGTTTTCTTCTTTTGTCTTTCACTTTTTATGGTTGAATAATTCACAGGTCAGTGTTAGGTGGGTTACCAAATAAAAAATAATTCCTCTGAAAATTATCAGGTACAAGGACTGAAAATGAAAAAGCAGCAAATGTTCAAAGAAAAACTTTAAAATACCTTTAGAGAACCCTGGAGAACTTTTGTCTCGCTACTTGGAAGCAAAATATAGAAAACGCACAGCCTATCTATAAAAAGTAAAACGAGAGTACATCTGAAAGTTAAACTCCTCTAGTTATTGAAGTGTACTTCTTTGGATAAAACACAACCTCAGCTGTGTTGTGTAAGATCAGGTGTGTCCTGTTTTTAAAAGAAAAGATCATCCGATTTACCATCTTAATAAAAACATAAATGAAGCACTGAAAATACTAGATCACTTCATTATCAAAATGCACGACTCACAAAAATAATCCTAATAGATACATATATGTATTTTTATTGCATTTATTTGGTATTTTGACCCTAACGTTCTTCATATGTTTGCATTTTTTTCATTGGAAAAAGTTAAAGACAAGCGAATGACTGTTTAATTAGGAAGAATGCATTATTTGCATGTCTTCTTTTAATGCAACTAATCATTGAGGAAAGGTTTATGATGATATGTAATTTAACATGTTTTATAGTCGCAAAAATTGCAGTTTTTAATCACTTTTTTCATTTTTTGAGTGTTTTTGTGGGATGTTTTCAGCAATGTTTTATCTTTTTGCCTCATTGAGAGTTTTGCCATCTTCTCTTGGTTGTTAGCGAGCTGCATGAAAAACTGAAATTACTGCTCCAAGTTTTGTTTAAAATATTATTTGTGAAGCCAGTGGTAACTTTTTTAAGGATAAAAGGATTTTTAAAAACCCCATAAACCTATAAAAGCTTTGAGATACTTCTCTCTGTTTTTGCCCTTTTTTATAATGTTATAACTGTGGGGGGAAAAAAACAATAATGGTAGTTTAAAAAAAAAAATCACCATTGTTTCAAGATCTGCATTAGTTCTCTGTTCTCACTGTGTGGCATAATACGAACACAAATACAATAATGTGCATTCAAAACACCGTTTATGCCCACCTCTTCCTGCAGGAAATCCTCATTAACAGACTGAATTTCAGCCTAAAGGTCACGGTGGTTTACTGAAGGCTGTGACCCGTAAACGACCTCTGGCTTCCGGACGTGTTCTGGGTCAAACTGCAAAGTCACAAAAGGTGAAGGGTTGAAAGTTTGGTCCAAAATCACTCTTCCGTAGTAAACACTGACCAAAGCTGGGGCCGAAGCTGTTCCGGGTCAGCGAGAGGGTTTCTTTTAACGCCTTCCTGATTGGTTTGTAATTAATGATCTCAAACAAAGCGATATAATTGATTGGCGTTTTAAATGCCTCTGCGATTAGCAGAAGGGAAACTTTAGAAGGAAAACAAGTTACTTTCAAACTGGAGCTATGAATAAACTTCAGCTCTGGTCAAAGTCTTGGTGAGTAAATTGAAACAAGTTCAGACAAACTGCATAAAACAAAGATGTTATTTCAGTTACAATTATGTGTATCGTCTCATTTCTTCAATCTTATTTCCTGACTTAATCCACGTCTCGGCGGAATCAGCGAGTCTGTAAATCAGCCTGCTCTGAACCGCGGAGGGCTCGCAGTCGCTGCCGGTGCCTCTTCCCCTTTTTGGTTTTTATCAGAAAAGGAAGCTGATGAGTCCCTTCAGATAAGGATTGGAGCCCTTCGCTTAAAGCTCCATGTTAATAAATGAATATGTTCTCCATCACGCCAACCGCTTATTGTATTTCACAGGGACGAAATGCAATTTGTATCATTTCTGCGCCGCACATCAAAAGGAAGTGGGCCGAGCGCGATGACTCACTGCACCGAAAAACGCTCTGTTTCCAATCGAAGAAAATCAGATCTCGACTCTGTTTCTTCATTTCTCTTTACATCTCCATTTGTTTGATAAGGCTGTGTGTGTGAGCAGTGACGGTAAATGGGTGGATAAGTTAAGGCAAAAACGGGCGAAACAGGCCGTCAGCTTATCAATAAATGACATCATCTGCCCCCCGGACAGCTCTGCCTGTCACATCGGTGGCACTCGGATTAAAGAAAAAAATAAAACAGAGGGAAAAAATGTCTTGTTTTTTTTTTTTTTTTTTTTTTACCATTAGGGCTGTCTGGGTGAGTCAGTCAGAGACGCTGGGGACAGTTTGTCTCCAAATGTCTGTGGAGATCAAAACTTTACAATGTGCTGACTGCTCAAACCAACTACTGACACCCTGAACTAAGAGTACAGCTAAAACAATACATTACAGTAGAATGCATAACAGCAGAATTAAGTGTATTAGAAGACACCCATTTTAGAGTTGGCCAAAACAATTACTGAGACATCTTCTTGACAGCCACCCTTCCACTGAGACTATTTCTGATGAGGCTTCAGTGAACAGTAGATGGATCAGCTGAAGGTCCAGATGCATCTCTGATGTCCTGTGTCGAATCATTGCTGGATTTGTCCTGTTTCTTAAGGACAGGACTTTCAGATATTGTGCTGTAGTGGCCTGACATTTCTTCTTTTGGCCTCCGCCTCAAATTTTTAACAACACATTTGACACCATGTTGAGATATGCCGAGTTTTTTTTAGCTAATATCTCTTTGGAAATCACCTTCTTGGTGCAAAAATACTATTTTTCTATGAAACTGTGTTATCTTTGGCATTTTTCATAGACTCAACTAAAGTAACAGGAACAAATGATGTGTTTTTGTGACAGGCTGCTAGTAACAAAGCGCCTAAAGTTAGAATTTAAAATTGGTTCTTTGGTTGTTTTAAAATTGGTTTTTTGCTACATTTGTTGTTTCGTTGTCTGTTATGTGTCGACACAACATTGTTCATCCCTTGACTTGAAAACTCCTGTAAAAACACTTGTAAAGGCAGCCAATGTCCAGAAAAAACTTTGAAAGACCTTTAGAAAGCATCAACAACTATTACTCAACACTTGGCGCAAAAATGAATAAAGTCTGGCTCCTTGGAAGCAAAATATGAATAAATGAGGGGTCTCTCATGACTTCTGCACAATACTATAATTTCTATGTGAATTTCCTTTTGACATCACTCTAGTGTCAGCTCACAGCAAGAAGGTCCTGTGTTGGAATCTACCAGGATGCTCTTTCTGGATACTCTCTCACAGTCCAAAAACATGTTTGTTAGGTTAACTGGTGATTCGAAATTGGCTGTAGATGTGAATTTGAGCATGAATGGTTGTCTGTTTCTGTGCTTGCCCTGTGACACACTGGTGACCTGTCCAGGATGTGCCCTGCCCCTTGCCCTATGACAGCTGGGATAGGCTCCAGCCCCTCCTGTGATTCTGAATTGGACCAGCATTGATTGCCAGGAACTTGAAATAAATAATTTTAAAACCCTGAACGACATATTTGGATATTTAGGGTTACTTGAACCTCACAG